>NC_066611.1:19855000-20155000 GCF_025231255.1 Drosophila biarmipes | reverse complement strand
CGCCTTCGCTCTTTATTCTCGGGCCAAGCCCATTGTTGTTGCCCGTGAGCATGTGTGCGTTTCAGTGTTTAGAATGTTAAATCATAATAATTAAAAAAGAGTACGTGCTAGTGCTGCAATCGGGCGATTGGGATGGATAAGGCTGTGGATGCGGGTGACGCGATAGTTTGAGTTCACTTTTCCACCACATTTTCATCACTATCCACTGTCGCAACACCCACCACAAACTCATTGCTCAGCAGAGTCTCAATACTCACCACGCCTTCTCTCTCAATTCGTTTTCAATTCGTTGATCACCGCGTTCTCAATACTCACCACTTCTGCTCTCTCGATTCGTATTCACCTCGTTCTCTTTGATCACCACGCTCTCAATACTCACCACGCCTGCTTGAACTCATTTTTTACCACATTATCATATCGCACCACGGTCTCAATACTCACGATCCCAATACCCACCATTGACCTTTTCGACAGGATGTCTAAGCCCCATGTTAAGCTTTAATAGACGCTGTTACTTAAAAAGTCACAAAGTTTCCAAGAAACAATACACAATTGGGATTGAATAAATGTAAAGGTTTCAATTATTAATTAAAATGTATAAATAAACATGGGAAAATAAATACGTTTTACATTTAAACGTAAGTATAAGCTTTCCATGACTGTGATTGCAAATGAACTAAGGTTAGATACCACTTGTATCCCATTTGCACTGGCTCATCTCTAGAAACTTACACATGTGGGCGGACCAAATGAGTTTTGCCCAACTCGGACATCAGGTCCTGAATGGGAATCAGCGGGACGAGATGGAGCAGGGTCTGGATCTGGAGAGGGAATGGATATGGATACGCACATGGGAAGGGGCTAAAGCCATGATGAGGAGCAGCTGCATCTGCTCCTGTCGCTCCAGGACAATGCAGATGCACAGATGCGGATGCACTGGGGGAAATCAGGCAGAAGTTCCAAGGGATTTTAGGCATACAGGGAGTGCTTTTTATTCTTGTTTATTCATTTTTATAAATAAACAAATATATTTAAATTATGATTGGTTCTGAACAATAAATGATAAAAATTAAGATATAATGATACCTTTAGAATTCCTTAATTTGCGATATCCTAATTTTCCTGATTTTGCTACCTGACTCTAACACCTGTAGCACCAAAAACCAAAGCTCTGAAATAAACAATTTGTTCGTGGAAAGTTTTTAATTACAATTTCATCAATTTTAATTTCATATACATACTTTTTAAAACGTTTAGTAATTTCTTAGTGTAAGGAAATGGGGTGGGCTGGTGTCCGTCGCCACTGATTATGATGTTGATTACATTGCGGGTGCTCCACTCCTTCCCCCGCCCTTCACCTTGCACTGCAGACCCCCGCCTGAGTTACGCCCCTTTTACACTTGGAAAAATAATAGTTTGTTGTCTAATCCACGAATTTAAATTGATCTGATATATTATGTTACGTAGGATATATGCTTAATGCCAAACACCTCTTTTTATATGTTTGTCGAGCTACACTTAAAACAAAACAAATAACAGTTGGCAGGTATATTTTACTTTATTTCAGGGAATATATTCTGCTAGTCCTTTTTGGCATTTTTTTAAGATCGGTAAATGTGGCACCTACAATTACGTAATTTGTTTGCTGTGCAGGACCCAGGACCAGCTGCACGTCCCAGTCCGTCAGCCGCCAGGTTCTTCATTCCGGTTGCGTCAGTCAGCGTTGACTGCCCCCTGAAAGCGCCCAACCCCCTCGAACTCCCCGCCCCTGGATGCTGCTGCTTAGAACAATGCAAGATTAAAAAACTGTAACAAATTACAAGCAAAACGGCAAATAAATTACACAAAAAACCTAGAGCTGGAAATAAAAATAAAATGGAAATCAGCAGAGGAAATGCAAACAAAAAGCAAGCGCAAAAAGTTGCAGCTACCCGAAAGGGGGAGGGGCGGCCAAAAGGGGCGTGGCTGAGGTCAGCGGCCCTAGGGGTTGTCATATGATTCCTTTGGGGGTGGTCTGCAGGAGGGGGCGCGGGGGTGGGCATGTGTGTGCAAAGGCAAAGTTATAGGAAAAGTTAATTTGGGTTTTGTCTTTTTGGGGGGACAGGGGAACGGCGCTGTCCTTTTTGATTTCATTTAATCAGAGTTTTTTTTACAGATGAACGCAATAAGTACATTACAATAGTTTACATTAAATAATACATTGAACAAATGTTTAATATTTTCTACTTTTTGTTTTTATTCCTTAATTATCAGCATCAACTTGGATCATATAATAATAAGGCCATCTCAAGATCTCCTCTAACTTACTGATTTAACTACAATATCTTATAATATAATGTGCTTAGTAGCATAAAATCGATTTAATTGATTTTTCACCTATTTTATATATTATAAGAATATCTAAGGTTCTTTTTTAACTTGGGTGTGTGAGAATGCAGGTAAAACATAAGATAAAAGGTAAGACTATTTTAATATTGCCAGATTCAAAATTAAATACTAATAAATGAATTAAAAAGCGTGAAGAAGTTAGAAATGACTCTTAGTTTGTTGATGTATTTTGTATTGCCATTGGACTTTCCCTAGCATTTTTATTGTTTGCGATGGGCACAGGTGGCTCACTAAACGGTGGGCCTTTCGAGGGGGTGGGTGGCAAACTGTGGGCGGTGGGCGGAGGGCGGAGGGCGGAGGTGGTGTCGAGCTGTTCGGAAGTGGATGGGTTTATTCGGCTGTAGATGTTCTTGTTGCACTGCGTCCGGGGACCGTCAAACAATGCAAATTGCATGAATGAATGCCATTTTGCATTTCATTTCAATGCCCATCACCCATCGCCCATAGCCCACCACCCCCTGACCCCTTGACCCCCACATCGCTCCCGTTCACCCCCCTTTTTCTGTTTTTTTTCTCTCTTACGGCCCTGGTGAACCTGACTGCATTCTATTTTTCTTTTGATTAAATCAAATGCATAAAATGTTTTCAATTCAATCAGAAAAAACAGGAAGCCAACTACAAGAGTACAAGAACAACGACGAAGGAAGTTTTCCTCGACGTAAAACTTTGAATACTCTTTTCTAAAATTATAAATGAGAGACTTTTGGGGAATGTGCATTAAAATATTTAAACAAATTTTTATTTTTCCTTTTTTACAACTGTTTAATTGATCATGTAAAAGGATCTTTAAAGAAATCTTTAACAATTAGTAAAGACATCTTTGATTGATTTAATTTGAATTATTAAAGATCGCTCTCGATACTGTAATAAAGTCCAGTTTAGTATGTTTGTATTACGGAGTGATCCGTCAAAGGGATTCGATTTTTATTTATATTATAACAAAAAATAAAAGAACTGTGTTATTATTTTATTTGGTATTTCATTGGATAAAACATATCGGCAATTAAAGGGCAAAAACTGAAGAAAAAGAGAGAGTGAGTTCAGGAATAAGAATAAAATCGAATGCACAGTCGACCATTCTGTTTTTTTTCAATTTGTGCAAAGTTTTCTGCCTTTTTTCCACACACATGTGGTCTTTTTTTGTCTGCCGGCGAGTGTGTGTGAATCTAGCTTTTTAATTAATTGCACTAACCTCCCCCTTTTCACCCCAGCCGGTGGTTTTTGCCTCGTTTTTCATTCTTTTTCCGCTTTTTTGTCGTTTTTGATTTGATAATCCAACAATTGTTGTTCAAGTTCAAGGCCCCCCGAATGCTCTTTGATTCATGAATTAACTTTCAGCTTGCTGCCTTTTTGTTTGCTGATTTATTTGTGTTGATTCGGTTTTGATTTGTTTTTGATGGCGATTTGTGGTGGTGAATACCTAAAACTGTAAGCTCGACACAATGATAAACTGACGCTCTTAAAATGTAGGTGGCGCAGATTATAATCGAATTTTTTTGTGGGGTCTAACTATTCGACTGACTTACATTTTGCAGTCCCAATTCCTATTTATCAACCCAAAAATTGTATGTATTTTGGCCGTCATTTTGCCAAATAATGTAAAAAAAACAATAAAACACCGCAATTCAAAACTAAACAATTTTTTTTTACCAATTTTTTTTTAAATTTGGCATTATTTGGCTTTTTTTTTACCAATTCCACGGGAAAAGGTGAAATGAAAATATTTCGCAAAAAAACGAAAATCTTTATTTTTCGCCAAAAAGTTTTTTTTTATCGAAAGAAAAAAGTAATGTCCCACATAAAAAATTTATTTTTTTTTAAATTTTGGCAAAAATGATGATGCTACCCCTTGCCAAAAAATTGAAAATTTTCCAAAATTTTTAGTTTTCAGAATCGGTGCGGAAATGACAGCGATCAATTATGTCGCTTGTTAGCTGTATAAAACAGTGCGTCCTTTAGGGCTCGGACAATTTTTGACCAAGTTACAGCAGAAAAGGACGAAGGAAAAAATCGAATTTTCGCCAAAAAATTATATCCGTATTTTCGGCCCAAAAAATATCAGTATTTTGGTCGAAACAGCGAAAGTAACGGGCCAAAGTTGGAATGTCATACCTTGCTGAGCTCGTAACAAAATTTCCAATCAGTTGGCATTCACAGCTTAAAAATTTATTTTTTGAAAATTTTTCGCAAAAAATGACGATGCTACCCCTTGCCAAAAAATTGAAAATTTGCCAAAATTTTTAGTTTTCAGAATCGGTGCGGAAATGACAGCGATCAATTATGTCGCTTGTTAGCTGTATAAAACAGTGCGTCCTTTAGGGCTCGGACAATTTTTGACCAAGTTACAGCAGAAAAGGACGAAGGAAAAAATCGAATTTTCGCCAAAAAATTATATCCGTATTTTCGGCCTAAAAAATATCAGTATTTTGGTCGAAACAACGAAAGTAATGGGCCAAAATTGGAATGTCATACCTTGCTGAGCTCGTAACAAAATTTCCAATAAATTGGCATTCACACCTTAAAAATTTATTTTTTGACAAATTTTCGCAAAAAATGACGATGCTACCCCTGCCAAAAAATTGAAAATTTGCCAAAATTTTTAGTTTTGAGAATCGGTGCGGAAATGAATGCGATCAATTATGTCGCCTGTTAGCTGTATAAAACAGTGCGTCCTTTAGGGCTCGGACAATTTTTGACCAAGTTACAGCAGAAAAGAACGAAGGAAAAAATCGAATTTTCGCCAAAAAATTATATCCGTATTTTCGGCCTAAAAAATATCAGTATTTTGGTCGAAACAACGAAAGTAATGGGCCAAAATTGGAATGTCATACCTTGCTGAGCTCGTAACAAAATTTCCAATCAGTTGGCATTCACACCTTAAAAATTTATTTTTTGAAAATTTTTCGCCAAAAATGACGATGCTTGCCAAAAAAATGAAAATTTGTCAAAATTTTTAGTTTTCAGAATCAGTGCGGAAATGTCTGCGATCAATTATGTCGCTTGTTAGCTGTATAAAACAGTGCGTCCTTTAGGGCTCGGACAATTTTTGACCAAGTTACAGCAGAAAAGGACGAAGGAAAAAATCGAATTTTCGCCAAAAAATTATATCCGTATTTTCGGCCTAAAAAATATCAGTATTTTGGTCGAAACAACGAAAGTAATGGGCCAAAATTGGAATGTCATACCTTGCTGAGCTCGTAACAAAATTTCCAATAAATTGGCATTCACACCTTAAAAATTTATTTTTTGACAAATTTTTCGCAAAAAATGACGATGCTACCTACCCCTTGCCAAAAAATTGAAAATTTGACAAAATTTTTAGTTTTTAGAATCGGTGCGGAAATGACAGCGATCAATTATGTCGCTTGTTAGCTGTCCAAAACAGTGAGTATTTTAGGGCTGGGAAAATTGTTGACCAAGTTACAGCAGAAAAGGACGAAGGAAAAAATCGAATTTTCGCCAAAAAAATTATATCCGTATTTTCGCCCCAAAAAATATCAGTATTTTGGTCGAAACAACAAAAGTAATGGCCCAAGTACAGTGGGTATTTAAGGTGTTCCCGAACAACCTTTTTTAACCAAGTTACAGTAAAAGAAACCAGAAAAGAAATGTTCGATGTGAATCGAATTTGGGTACGCTTTTTGCTTAGCAATTTCAGGATGCTGCGAGCCCAGTCCAAGCCAAGCCCCCTGAATCTACACCCCGCCCATGCGCCCCCTGATCCCCCGTACCGCCGTCCCTGTCGCTCCCTTTCTGCCTTTGTCTCTGTCTCTGTCTCTCATTGGAAGGCGCCAACATAATCAGTATAACAAATGAGATCCTTGTCGACAGTTGTTTGCTGCTTTTGTGTCAGTGGCGTCGTCATCATCATCTCCTCGATGGCGGTGCAGGGTGGTTTAAGCAGGGGGCTGTGGTGCAGGTGGGGGCGGGCGGTGGGTTGGGGGTGTGGCATTGCTGTCAACGTCTCTCTACTTTCTGCCTGACGTTCTACATTGTTATTGTTATTATTTTTGCTGCCTTTATGCAATGTTTTGATTAATTTTTGCCGCAGCCATCTTGGCCTCCCCCTCCCCCTTCCAGCCCCCCTCTCCGCCCCTGAACCCGCACCTCTAACACAAAACCCCCACCTCCCCCGCGTGCATTTGCTTGACTGCATTTTCCTAGCTGCCTCTGACTTTTGTGCACTTGAAAAAATATTTTGAAAGTCATTCTGAGAGTGAGAACTCATCATAGATCTAGGTTACTTTTAGATCTTAAAATATAGATAAGTAAATATATACCTTTAATCTAAAACAGTAACCGCGAGAAATTGCTAATCATCGAAACAAATTTCTATTTCCCTCTGGACTAATGATTTTCTTCCCTTGCTAACCAATCTATTTAAAACCGTACTCTTGTAGCCGAAAAAATACTCACATACATCCTAATAATGATATAATAAGCTAGATATATCATTCATACCTTCTAACTCTTCATAGAACAGGTTTAATTTGCATTTAAGTCAATTACGATATAATAAGGTACTTACAATTGAAATATAAGATATTATATTATTAGTTATTTATAAGTTAATTATAAGATATGTTATAATAAGTTATTTATATTTTTAAAACCGTATAGCTCTTTATGGAACTAATAAATAAGCTTAGGTTTATTATATTAAACACCCTCTTTTGTTACAGTGTTTTGGGGGATCTGGAAAAGCGGAGGGGTCTGGCGTGAGGGGGCGGAACTGACTGGTGCTGATGATGGGCGGTGGAGTGGGCGTGGCTGTTTTGTTTAGTAGTTTTATGGTCTCAACTCGCGGTAAACAATGAAAAATTCTGTCGCTGTTCATTGTCTCGAGTCGAAAAACTTGGGATAAAAGGAGAAGAAAATTCGAGAGGGAGGTGGAGTAGGCAAAAAAAACGGAAATTCAAATAGAAAACTGGAAATAAGGGGATTTTCTCTTCGCAGGAAGAAGATGTCGGTTTCAAAGATAAATAAAATAAAATGAAGAGAAAATTATAATCTTACTTTGTCTGTTTTTTTTTAGTTTAGGAATAAAAATAAAGTTTAGCTTTATTATCTCTTAAATCTTGAAAAATTGATCAAGGCGCTGTAAATACATATATACTGAATAGAAGAGTACAAGTTAATTGTTAAACATTTCAAAAATTACAGGGATTTTATAAAATAACAGTAGTAAATATATTTCATTAATTCAGTATTTTACTTTATATATTTCAATTGAAAACTGCGACTTACAGAAGGCCAAACTTGATCCACTTTTATTTTGGCCAATAAATTTCGGCATATCACAACTCAATCAAAATCAAAATGGCAAACAAAATGCATTTGCATTATTGCACTTTTCCAAGGCACCAATGCAATGGAAATGCAATCAATATAATTGATGCAACATCCGATTCTGTGGCAGCTTCCCTTCGCCCCTTGTCTCCCAGCCATTTCCATTGAGACGAGCCGCAAAAAATAAAAGGATTTATATGTGCATCCATTTATAAATTCATTCACATAAATTCCCATAATGCCTTATAATTTACAAAATTGATTTTGGTCAAATGAATGCGAATAATTTCTCGACTTTTGATGAATGTATGGGTGCGAGGTGGGGATGTTCGGTGGTTCGAAGTGCATAAGTAAATAAAAACACCATCTGAATGCGTGTATGAATTCCTTATACCATTCGCATATTAATAGGTAAATTTGTGATTAATAAATTGGGATTGCTGTTCTTCCTCTTCAAAATTTGCCAGGAAAAAAGCACTCATAAAATGTACTTTTTATAATGGTGATGGTATCATAATTTGCAATGCCATGCCTCATTAAACGCGCGTTTAAATGCCCAATTGGAATCTGTAAATTATGTACTTAACTTATTATACAAGTCTATCCATCCGAAATTATAGTGAACATGAGGTAGTTACGTGCACCTCTGAACCGAATAAAATATACAATATCTACTACACATAATTGCAGAAGTTAGAGGTGTTAAGTTAAGCCAAAAAAATTTTAATCGCCATTCCAGCACCTCTTTTAAATCCCGAAACAACTTATCCCAATGCAATTTCTTTTGTCAACTGTCTCTCAGCCTTTCACCCGCCTCTCCCCCGCTCTTTTCACTCCGCCGGAAAAGCCTTCACATTTCCCAGCTGCAGCGGCATGTGGAAAATTAGCGCTCAATGTTAACATTTGCCCACATTGTTGCGTTGTGTTAATGCATTTTAATTTTCCTCAGCCTCAAAACCTGTGACATCCTACCAAACATTCCGCCAGGATGGCTAACGTCATGGTAAACATGTGGGATACTAGAATATCATTTATAAATATTTTATAGAACAGTACATTTTTTTTGTTTTAATTAAAACTCGTTTTAGAATATAAACAACTATATATAAAAACAATAAAGCTAGATATAGCTAGATATTTGTATTTAGTACATTTTTTTTTCAACGACTACAAATCTGTTATAATCATTTTTTAGTAGCTCATCTTGATTTCGTCTTAGCCGGGCTGAATTCCCATTTCTTATGGACTTTTGCTGCTGCTGCTGTTTTTTTAATTACTTTTTTTTCCAACTCATTTTCTTTTGTGAAATGCAACCGGGCTCTGACTGATGCCGAGTCCTTGCTGGTTGAGTTGAGTCGAGTCGAGTTCCCGGATACGGCGGTTTGTCGTCCTCCCCATCAGCGTGGCTGTTGCTGTTGTTTTTGCTTGGCTGCATTTCCAGCATAAATTCAGTTTCATCATCCCGTTCCTCTACGATGTGCACTGAGAGAAAGGAGTAAGCCTATCAGAGTCAGAAATAATATATACATACTTAAGGATACTAGCATACATTTTCATTCATTTCATTCAAAGTTATTCGTAAAATTGGCCAAAACGTAGAGTAACTATTTCTTGGGGCAAAGGGACAATTCTATAGGTTGGTTTCTGGCTTTTTTTTTTAAATGTTTTCATTAACAATTTAAACAAAGTGAAAATTAGAAAATTTGTGTTTTTCGAGGTAAAAGTGTTTCTGTATTTATTTTTAAAAATTTAACAAAATATCCCAGACTTAAAACAACAATACTAAAAATTTGGTTTTCAATATTTGTTAGATCAAAAACATTTAACAATATTCCTGATTTTTTAAAATACAAATTAAGGTAAAAATATTCGTTTTAAACAAATAGTGTTTTTTGTATCTACTTTTTCTTGATTTTTATATACATCTCTAATTTTTTTTAACAATTCATAAAGTTAAGTTTGAAATATTTTAGTAATATTAGTAGTACAATGTTGAAAGATATTTACAGATCCTTGGTTTTTTAGAGTACATCTCTCATCTCGTTTTGGGCCGTCTCCGCTGACAGACAGCTGTCATGGGCGCCTACTGAGCCCCTCCTCCCCTCCTTCCCTCTCCCCCTCTGCACCAGCTCTCGCCCCTCATTTAGCCATCCCCCTGGCAAAATGACATTGTGACTATGCAATTAGTATTATGAGAAATATTTTCTCATGTTGTTTCTAGCATTTTTTCCCCATTTTTGCAGCTGAGGTGCCTGGACCACGCCCCTTTCGCCCCGCCCGCCTGAAAAAAAACATCACGGTGTGCTTTTGTGTGGCGCTGATTATAATTTTTGTGTTTTCTTTTTTTCACCCTTTCTCTGTCTCTCTGGCGTGCAAAAAATGTAATTAACTTAATGATTTTCATAAGCGAGTGCCAGGTGGGCGAGGGGAAGGGGAGGGAGTGGGCTAGGGCGGGGGCGGGAAAGGGGGTGGTGCACTCATTATTGGGGCAATTAAAATGATTACAAAATGCAACAGAGAGAAAAATGAAAAAATATTAAATAAATAGCAGCGAGTGTGGGGAGTGGGGATGGAAGGACCTAGTTTAATGCGTAATATCCTTAAAGTATGGAACAAAAATGCGATCCTTCCTGTTTGAGTCCCCTCCCTTTGTTATCCCCTTGGTTTCGCACCAGGACATTTTTCCCTACCACATTTTGTCCTGCCATCCTTTTTGTTTCGGCTTTTCCCTCGACATTTTTTGTTTCGCTTTTTTTGTCCCGCATTGACAAATCATAATTAAAAATTCCAATTAACTAGCGTCTTTGGCGGCGAAGAACACAACAACCACACAACAGCGGAAAACCACCCAAAATTCTTCGGAAAGCCACCCACTAACATCATCATTTCCTTCACCGCAGGGAATTCCTCTTTATTTGCGCAAGCCACGCGAAACTTTATTGTTTATAATGGTTCTTTTTTTGCATTAAGACGAAGGTTGCTGGCATTGATGAATTTTGGGGTTTGGTATCCATCTGTATCCTCCTTCTCACTGGCATAACTTTCATTTCGAACCACTTTTTGGGGGAGATACGAAGATAGCAATAACTAAATTGTCTTGTCGCTGAAAACCACTTGATGTGAATCTGAAAAGTTACAGGGTAATTTTTTTCGAGGGCGTGTATCTATATATTTGAACTGTAACGATAACTATAATTTACATAAGATAAGGAGATAAGAAAATAGCCATATCTTAACTGTCTTCTCGTAGGAAACCACTTGATAAAAAGTTAGAAAGTTGTAGAGAAAATGAATTTATATATTTTAACTGAACTATATCTACAGCTTACATTTTTAACTATTTTTTTTAATGAGAAACGAAAATAGCAATATCTTAATTGTCTTGTGGTTCGAAACCACTTGATAAGAAGCTAGAAAGTTGCAGGGAAATTTATTCGAGGGCGTTTATCTATATACTTATGTAACTATAACATTACATAACATGTCTAGACCGATTTGTTTTCTCATTTAACAGAAAATTAGTTTTCTTATTAAAAAAATATATATTAAAAAAAATGTTAGAAATCTATCAATTTATTGTTTATTTAATGGGTTATGTTTCATACTTTTACGTTTTTACAAAAAAAACTTTACATTTCCATAAAAAATAATGACTTAATATAACACGAGAAGCTAAAATTACATTTATTTCGAAATATTAGAGATTCCTTTAAAGCAGTGCACTTAAAAAGCTAGATTTTAAACTCGTTAGGAGTGCAAAAATTCGAAGCAAAAAATATTTTATAACTTCGCTTGATTTATAATCCTTTAAAATTACCAAAACTATAAATAATTAACTAAGTAGGTATAAAACTAACGCTTATAAATTGCCCGAATTAAAACGAAAACCGAATCCTTTCAGACAGAACCTTGTCGAAAGTGTTGCCTACTTTGCAGCGAACACCGAGCAGACGCCATTTTGTTTCTGTTTTGGCGGCATATTAAATCAAAAAGCGGTAAATAAATGGAAGTGTGGGCAGAGAGACAACGTGAGGCGGAAGAAGAGGAGCGCGCTAAAATAAATAATTAACAACGGCGGTAAAGGGCGAGAGCGAGAGGAAAGATAACAATGGAGAGCGCTCTTACTCACTCTCGCACACATACACGCGAACAGGAGCTCCCACAAACACACACATGCAGAGTGAAAGACCAATCAGCGCGACAAAACAATGGACACACACACACAAGCAGGGAGAGTGAGAGAGAGGGAACAGTGGGTGGGAAAACTCCTCGCTCAGGTGGAAAGCGCGTTGCCTAATGAATTCCAGCAACAACAACAACAACAAGAGCAACGAAGGGAAATGGGGAAACAGGAAACAACAACACGCGCATAACAGCCCAGCATCAAATTACAAAATTAAAAATGGCGCTGAGGGAATGCCAGAATGAAAGTGAGAGAAGGGCGAAAAATGGGTGAGACAACAGAACGCAGGGCCTAAATAGACAGCTAATAAGTCTTTTAAACCTGTGAAACATTAAAAAGTTAGTAAAATATAAAAAGGCTAAGATACTTATCAACAGAAAATAACGTCTGAAAACCTACATACTTTCTGCAAATATCTAAAATCATCATCATAACTCTAAATAGAAAAAAAAACCATCTCTAGAAAAAGGACACTCCTTTATTATTAAACCATTGCTGAGCATAAGTAATATTTTTTATGAACATATTTAGTATATATGTAAATATAGATATATTTTTTTAATTTCCAAACTGATTTTATGTGTATAATTATCAACAGAAAAGTAACTCTTTGAAAACCTACACACTTCCTACAAATATCTGGACATATATATTATATAAATATTGATATATTTTTTAATTTTCAACTGTTTTTATATGGGCTACTCACAACAGCTCTATGTACAAGTGAACAAGTGCTTTCAGTAATGTATAGAAGGTAAAAATCTTAAATTATTTTTTTGAAAATATTAACTCTAAAAAAATTATCCCAAAAAGTGGTTTTAAAAAAGTCGTTCTTTAAAAAAAGCTTTTATTGTCGATAAACTTTAAAATAATAATAAAAAATAAGAAACTCGAAATAAATATTTCAATATTTAAAAAACTTTTAACTTTTTGCTATGTTGACGAAGATAAAAATTAAATTAAAGAACTTTCAAGCCCGTATAATTACCAAAACGCGAAACAGCGATTTGGAAATGATAAACACGGCCGAAACAATGAAGCAGTTCTGTGAGAATTTCGCTTAATTTAAAAGAGCCTGTCAACGTCACGCTGTCAGTTGTTTCAGCTCGTTATGCTCGTTATCCTGGTCAACCCTCACACACACACACACGCAGCCGAGCACTCTCACACACACAGACCCACAGGCACCAACACAGGCACAGCTGGTCTCGCTTATGATTGGCTTGTGTGCAAAAGGAAGCAAATGAAATAAAAGGCGGCACACAAAAGCGCCGGCAGGTGGCGCAAAAGGGGCGGGGGGCGGCGGAGTGCCACGCCTATTCTTCATAAATAATAAACAAATATAATTTCCAGCGCAAGCGCAGCGCAAAAAAAGCGAAACAAAAACAAAACACAATGCCAGGCAAATGAGAAAATTACATCCCTTCATTTGTTTAACACACACACACACACAGACACAAGGGGGGGGGAGGAGGGGTTTGAGGAAGAAGAAGAGACAGTCATTGTTTCCCCTCCCCACTGCTTTCTCTTCTCCGCCTTCATCTTCATCATCAGCTGTGGTGGCAACCTCATTTTCTTATGCGCCCTTTGTGCTCTTCCTCCTCTTATTCGCCCACTCCATCTTCGCTCCTGCATCCCCTCCCCCCATGCGTGTGTGTGTGTGTGCAGGGTGTTGCCTTATTGTCATTGTTTCGCTGCCGCAGTCGGCGTCGCTGCCAACGACGCTGCCTGCAGCATTAAGTGATTTGAATTTTATTATTTACAGGTACATTTTCATATACGAAACAATGCGGACGAAGTCGGCACAGTGGGACAATACGGTTAAAAACGGAATTTAACTTTAGGGAAATAGCAGACGAATGCCTAATATTTAAAAAGGGGAAGTATTACGTACTAAAGTTAGGAGGCAATGTGGAAAAGGATTGTGAGGAAATTATAAAGTTCAGAAATATGTGAGGGTATAGAGATCAAGTAGGAAAAATAAAATACTTAAAATGTATGAAATACAAAAAAGTATATACATCATATATTTATACAACACTCAACAAATTTTTTTTATGAATAAACTGATTTATTGGAATAAAATATTATAAAATTAATGATTTTTGGAATTTCACCTGTTTCCTAGACCCAGACCACTGTGGGCGAAACAACAACGCTTATGAGGTTTTTGTGCTTGTGCCGTAATTTAACGAAGTCAAAACGAGAAGACAATAAACAACTACAACCACCCGGTAGAGAGAGAGAGAGCCGAGGGAGAAAGCTTTGGTTGCAGCAAAGCGAGAGAGAGCGAGATTAACAATCGGAGGCTGCGCAGCGTGGCCCAGGCAAGAGGGAGATGGCAATTGCCAGAGCAAGGGAGAGAGAAAGCTAGAAAGCTGGGAAAAATTTAATTTTAGGAAACAATAAAAACTATATTTTCGACATACATATACATAAATTTTAATAAATTATTTAAATCTAATGCATTTCCTGAAATGTTATTTTCAAAGCAACAATTAAGCGAGTAAGAAATACAATTAGCTGGATTTTGAACTGTGTGTGTGTGAGTTCCTTAATTATAAAGCGAGTCGCAGGCGCACCCTCACACACACACACACCAAGGCACATGCACATGCTCGTATATATTAGCCGAGTCCTTTGGCAGCTGCATAAAAGCCGCAGGATGCTGCCTGCATTTCCACAGTCGCTGGCCAAACGCTCAGCGAAAAGCAGCCCTTCGAAAAAAACTTCAAAAAATATATTTGCCTGGCAAACTATTTTTTTTTGTGGCGCCAACTGGCGGCGATTTGAAAAATAAACTTTCAAGAACCATTTTTTTCGTGTGTCGTGAGTGAAAGAATTATGGAAAACTTATGGTATCGCTAAAAAAACTTTTTAAATCATGCCGAGTTAATATAAAACAAAAAATACCGACCAAAAATATAACTGAAGCATAAAACAATTTTCAAAAATTAATCGATTTTTTTAAAGTGCAAGATGTAAAAAAAAAAATTATAAAATGTATAACATATAAATTGATTATTTTCGTCACGTGCAAGTTTAGAAAATATTCCGAAAAGTTCGAGATTTCGTTCGATATATAGCACTAAAAAAATCAAAAAATCAATTACTAATATAATTTAGAATTATATAGTATAAAATACCATATAAAATAATCCATAGCCAACCCTTCTTAATGGCTGGTCCGTTTATATCGCCGTTGCCCGGCGATCTGCTCACGGAGTACATGTTCGGCCGGAGGCGACAACGCCGGAACCGGACGACCTTCACGCCCCAGCAGCTGCAGGAGCTGGAGGCCCTGTTCCAGAAGACCCACTATCCCGACGTGTTCCTGCGCGAGGAGGTCGCCCTGAGGATCAGCCTTAGTGAGGCACGCGTCCAGGTGAATCCCCCTTGAAGTGCAGGCAAAGTATCCAGCCAGTTGATCCCCGTACCTATCGAGATCAGAAGCACTCGAAGCCAACGGAATTTCGGGGTTTAAAAATAGTAGCATACTTATTCGGGCCTATATCTTATAATTTATGAAATTCGATTTGGTCTAACTAAGTTATTTATTTATGCAATTATTTATCTTTAGACTTTGCATTTCTACAGTTATAGTCCAATAATATTAAATAACTGGATTTCTTTATTTTGTAAAAGGTAATTATTCCTTTTTTGTACATTTTTTTGCAACTTTTTCTAAAATTTCTATGTTTTACCTTCAATAGTTACAAAAAATCCAAACGTTATGTTAGTATTAGTAATTTAGCTCCTAATAAAAAGGTTACTATTTTAGAAACAATATCTTGAAATAGAAATGCGTTCGTCTCAAAGTCATATCATTCAATACATTTAAATTTTAAAGTTATAGTTAAATGCATAAATTCTGTAAGACCGATTGAATTTGTAAACAAATTGTCTTAAGTAATTATAAATAAATGTATTATTTTTGTATTCCACTTTCTTATCCGCAGGTATGGTTCCAGAACCGGCGTGCCAAGTGGCGCAAGCAGGCGCGCCTGCAGCTGCTCCAGGACGCCTGGCGGATGCGGTGCCTCAGCCTGGGCACGCCCCCAGTCATGGGCGGCGGAGCGGTGCAGGGGGGATCCGGTGCTCCCGGTGCACCATCCCGACCTGCCAGCCAAACGCCCGAGAACCTCTCCTCCGCCGGCAAGGATGCCGACCTGGGGGAGGTGGGCAATGGACCCAGTTCCGGCAGCTTCACCATGATGCATCCGGCATTCCAGCAACACCAGCAGCAGCAACAGCAGCAGCAGGGACACCAACAGCAGGCGCAGGATCAGGAGAAGCTATCGAAGACCTACACGGAGCTGAAACTCTACAAGGCGCCCACGCATGGCATGGAGCTGGGCGGGATCAGCGCCCTCTCCGGACACTCCGACGAGGGCTCCGATGGCTCTGACTCCGAGGAGATCGATCTCACCTCCGGCGCCTGTATCGATTTCTCGCAGAGCAGCAAGCTCCAGCAGCAACAGCAGAGCAGCCAGGGAGCAGGATCAGCGGAGGCGAATGGCGTTCTTTAGACAGGGATCAAGGATAAAGATTCGCACAGAGGAACAGATACAGATACGGCTTCGGATGCGGATAAAGATACAGCTACTCACAATCGTACAGTGCTCACTCGCTAAAATATATTTTACATATATTTCCAAGACCCGTTTAAAGAACCCAATATGAAATGTTATTCAATAACCTTTACTAGAGCGAGTGGTTGATAATTTTGATTTTTTCTATTACTGATCCAATAAAAAGGGGGATTTTATTCAACGTATTAATGTAAATTTTTAACACTTCGCATTTGAAAGCCTTTGTTTCGATCGAACACTGTACGCAATAATATGGCGGTGTATATAAAGGACATTTAATGTGCATTTTATTTAATCATTTACATCTGTATAAGCATTTTTGTTTAGCAATAAAAAATGTAAAAAGAAGACTATGGGGTTTTTTGTATAATAAGAAATGTAGAAAATCTAATATGTACTTAAAGATAAGTTTTTGAATTATTAAGGATTTTCATAATCGTAGAAAACATCCCACATTTCTTAAAAAAAAATCGAACACTTTGTGCAAAACAAAAGATTATACCTTTTAGACCTCGTAATACAATTTTGGCAGATTCTGGATTTTTAACACAAAAAATCAGTATTTTGGTCGAAACAAAAAAAGTAATGGTCCAAGAGTAGAATGTCATACCTTGCTGACCTCGTTACAAAATGTCCAATCAATTGGCATTCACACCTTAAAATTGTATTTTTTTTTTATTTTACACAAAAAATAACGATGTAAAAAAATTGAAAATTTGACAAAATTTTTAGTTTTTAGAATCAGCCGGAAAGTAACTGCGATCAATTACCTATCTTGTTAGCTGTCCAAAACAGTGCGTCTTTTAGGGCTGAGACCATTTCTGACCAAGTTACAGCAGAAAAAGACAAAGGGAAAAATCGAATTTTGGCCAAAAAATTAGATCCTTATTTTCGGCCCAAGAAATATCAGTATTTTGGTCGAAACAGCGAAAGGAATGGGCCAAAATTGGAATGTCATACCTTGCTGAGCTCGTAACAAAATTTCCAATCAATTGGCATTCACAGCTTAAAAATTTATTTTTTGAAAATTTTTCGCAAAAAATGACGATGCTACCCCTTGCCAAAAAATTGAAAATTTGCCAAAATTTTTAGTTTTCAGAATCGGTGCGGAAATGACAGCGATCAATTATGTCGTTTGTTAGCTGTCCGAAACAGTGCGTCCTTTAGGGCTCGGACCACTTTTGACCAAGTTACGGCAGAAAAGGACAAAGGATAAAATCGAATTTTCGCCAAAAAATTAGATTCCTATTTTAGGCCCAAAAAATATCAGTATTTTATTCGAAACAACGAAAGTAATGGGCCAAAATTGGAATGTCATACCTTGCTGAGCTCGTAACAAAATTTCCAATCAATTGGCATTCACAGCTTAAAAATTTATTTTTTGAAAATTTTTCGCAAAAAATTACGATGCTACCCCTTGCCAAAAAATTGAAAATTTGCCAAAATTTTAAGTTTTCAGAATCAGTGCGGAAATGACTGCGATCAATTATGTCGCTTGTTAGCTGTATAAAACAGTGCGTCCTTTAGGGCTCGGATAATTTTTGACCAAGTTACAGCAGAAAAAGACAAAGGGAAAAATCGAATTTTGGCCAAAAAATTAGATCCTTATTTTCGGCCCAAAAAATATCAGTATTTTGGTCGAAACAGCGAAAGGAATGGGCCAAAATTGGAATGTCATACCTTGCTGAGCTCGTATCAAAATTTCCAATAAATTAGCATTCACACCTTATAAATTTTATTGCCAAAAAATTGAAAATTTGCCAAAATTTTTAGTTTTCAGAATCAGTGCGGAAATGTCTGCGATCAATTATGTCGCTTGTTAGCTGTATAAAACAGTGCGTCCTTTAGGGCTCGGATAATTTTTGACCAAGTTACAGCAGAAAAAGACAAAGGGAAAAATCGAATTTTGGCCAAAAAATTAGATCCTTATTTTCGGCCCAAAAAATATCAGTATTTTGGTCGAAACAGCGAAAGGAATGGGCCAAAATTGGAATGTCATACCTTGCTGAGCTCGTAACAAAATTTCCAATCAACTGGCATTCACACCTTAAAAATTTATTTTTTGAAAAATTTTCGCAAAAATTGACGATGCTACCCCTTGTAAAAAAAGTGAAAACAATCCCTGAAAAAAATTGCGTAAATTGCTACAAATTAGCGGTATATGTACTAATTAGTATTATTTTTTAAGACTTTTATTAGCTTTCTTTTTAAAATCAACTGTGGATGAGTCTTGAAATTGTCCCAAGTCAGCAGAAAAAAGAATCTGTAATGTTGATATATTTTAGAGGGCCTACAAAGGCAAATTCTAATTTAGGTTTACTTACGGCTTGAGCCCAACCGGCATATTTCCCATGTATCTTTTGAAAGTGATTTGAGACCTCCTCATATATCTTTTTGGACACGTTCTTTTGGCCGGCTAGATGTGGCAAGTAGTACTTCTGGGCAATTCTGTAGATGTGTATGTCAACGGGCACGGACTCCAAATGGCCCATCGACATAAGACAGATGCAATCGGCCACTTTGTAACCGATTCCGGGAAGCTGGGTGAGCTCTTCGCGCGCCTTCTCGAACGGCAAGCCCTTCAGTCTCATAAACCACTCTTGGCCACCCTTTTTCTGGATATCCTGCAATGTTTGGGCTATGAACTTGGACCGGTAACCGAATTTGGCAGCCCTCAGTTGGGCATTTAGATCGTCGCGTGCGATGTCCTGGAACCTATTCAAGGTGGGAAATGTGAACTCATCGGAACCGTTAAAATGGCCAATCCTGGTGCCAAAGGTGCCACAGAACCATTGTATCATGGAAGATATCCTAGAAATAAAGAGGCGGTATGAACTGAAGGTATAGGATCACCCATAGGATCTACTTTACCGCTTGATATTATTGTTTTGACTGCAGAGAAAGCTGAAAATGTTCTCGAACGGCTCCTGGGACAGAACGCGAACCGGCTTACTCAAGAACTTCACAAAGTTCTCATCTCTGTTTAACCAATCGTTTTGGTGAAGTTTTAGGTCGAAGTCAGCCCGCAGATAGTCGGAAATTAAAGCTGTGTGGTCCACAGGGGTTAATGTTGACGGGGTGGCTCCGTATGCCTCGTAAGTTATGCAGGACTCTTCCTGCTCGAGCACCCAGTAGGTGTTGAAAACGACTCCGCAGTATTTCGTTCTATTGCCATCCCCAATGGATCGCCAACTGGAAAACATGGTTGTTTCTTAGATAATGTTGTTATTGTGTTTAAGGCTACCCACCGAAAACTTTGTCCTCCAAGCAAAGTGCGCTCCAAATCACACTCCTTGAGGGAGAGATATATTTTCCCGCGCTGTTGCAAGGTAGCTTTCATGATGGTATTTAAGCAGGACACTCCTTTCATGAAGTGCAAATGAAATTTAACAGTTAACCGACTAAATGTGCAGGTAACCCAAGTCAGTTTCTCAAGTTAAATGTGTCAACATGGCCGCTGGAACGCTTAATTACTAAGAAATTGAACAGAAACGTGAAACCCACGATACAAAATGTTTTTTGTACTACCAGCTGTTAGGCATTTGTTTACCAGTTGGGGTATTCCCCGCAATTGTTGATCTTTAGCCTATCGCCAGTGTTGGAAAATGAGTTTATTTATTTTGCACAAAAATAACTTCAAGTTAAGTTCAATTGTTGAGAAATATGTTTTAAACACACATTAAATAAATCACCCCACTTGAACTGTTATATTTTATTAATATTCAGTTTGACAAAACTAAAAACTGAGCTGACTTATAAATAAGGGTTTTTATACAAATTGTTTACATTCGATTATAAATGGAACTGAACATGAACAAATCTTCATTTAATTATTATTTATTACATTAACATTACAACATTATTTTATATATTTTTTTATCGAATAACATTGTAGAATTATTTACTCCAGCACCCATCAGCTTACTTAGCATCACTGGCACAGTCCAGTGCAGTGAGGGGAATACCCTTGATGCCAATGTCTGTTTACTTAATCGATAAACCTTGCAGTCGATATCGTTGATTTCGCCTTGATTTACAGGGAATGTTTCCCTTTTAATTTCTGCAAGAATAATGGGCTGGAAAAGTAAGATTTTGATCGTGCTGCTGATCACGCTCCTGATCTTGGTCCACAAGTGGTGGACGCCGACGGCCGGCGGCTCCAACACAGATGTCCTGCCCGTGGTCCTGTGGCACGGCATGGGCGACACCTGCTGCATGCCCTTCAGCCTGGGCGCCATCGAGAGCCTCATCGTGGAGCAGACGCAGGGCGGCTACGTGCGGTCCCTGGAGATCGGCGGCAACCCGATCATGGACTGGCAGAGCGGCTTCTTCATACACCCCAATGAGCAGGTCAAGTGGGTCTGCCAGCAGCTGCTGCAGGACGAGCGCTTGGCCAAGGGCTACAACGCCATCGGCTTCTCGCAGGGCGGTCAGTTCCTGCGCGCGGTGGCCCAGCGCTGCCCCCAGCCGCCGATGAGGACCCTCATCAGCTTCGGCGGCCAGCACCAGGGCGTCTTCGGGCTGCCTATGTGCCCCACCCTCAGCCAGAAGACCTGCGACTACATTAGCCGGCTTCTCAACAGCGCCGCCTACTCGGAGTGAGTACTGGTAGAGAGAGTTCTGGATCAGATTCTGCATCCTAACTCGTTTCTTCAAATGAGTATCTTTAGCTAAAAATCATTTATATCGCTGCTGTTCAGCTGGTTCCTCTGCATTATCTTCAAAAACCTCTGTTTTTAAAAAAAATACAGTACGGAATTCGCCTCTTTATTTTGCCAGTTTTAGCTGCTTCCCTTGCAATATCTTTAAAACCTTCATTTCTGAAAGTATTTTTAAGTACTCCCCTTTTTGAGGTATGTATGCGAGTAAAGCAAGCAAACAGAACGATCAGCGAATGAAAAAATAGCTTCCCCCTTTTAGGGATTTGTTTACATAGCGCGGAGCTCATGTCACTCTATTCTCCACGAATTGCCTCCATCTCTTTCTAAACGATGGTCTTTATTACTTCTTATAGAGTGGCCCAACATAACTTGGTGCAGGCCACCTACTGGCATGATCCCATCATGGAGAACCACTACCGCCTGGGCAGCACATTCCTAGCGGACATAAACAACGAGGTGTACCTCAATACCTTCTACGTAGAGAACCTCCAGAAGCTAAAGAAGTAAGTCCAAAGGATCTTGGTACTCACACCCTATAAGGCTTGGAACCCCTTGCCTTGCAGATTCGTGATGGTGATGTTCTTGAACGATACGATTGTCCAGCCGAAGGAGTCTCAGTGGTTCCAGTTCTACACCAGCGGCCAGGACAGAATCATCCAGCCTTTCAACGAGAGCAAGGCCTATCAGGACGTACGTATGCAATTTGATAATCGTTTTACACCCCTAATCCATAATCTACTTCAGCTGCATTTGGATAAGATGCAGAGCGAGGGAAAACTCGACTTTCTCGGCATTGAAGGGGACCACTTGGCCATATCCAAAGAGTGGTTTATCAAGAACATAGTGCCTCTTCTACTGGAAAAATGAGATCTCAAACTCAGAACAGAAACGTGAAAAAATACAAATGTGACAGTTTTACCCTTGACTATAGCAAAATGCTCCAGATTTAAACTATGTTTTGATACCATATATACTTTTATACATGTTTAATTAGATATTTAATAAATTCAGTTGGGACATACAAAATGTGTTGGTTTGCTTGTATCTTTCATCGTTTATCGCTTTCTTGCTCTCTCGCTTTCACTGTTTAACTTATTAACTTAAACGTTAGGATTACGTCTCTTGTAGATGTCTTAAGTAGTTGTGCCCGATATTTCTCTGAAATATTCAATGCAAGGCAACCGCGTGTTCCGACTAAAATGATTCCATACACGTAACCGTATCGTAATTACTCCGTATATATAGATACATATATAGTTTGTTAGGTTTATAACGCTATGTACATGAGGCAAATAACAAAAGCAGCTTACAGACAACCATAGACAGATATAGGTTTACATATAGAAGTATAGTTTAGTTTAGGATTCACTTTTCACAGGCTTTTGGGCGGAGGAAACTGCGTGGAAGGTTCGGGAAACGGGGGAAGTTGGGAGCGGGAATCGTAGATTATCGAGAGAGGACCCAAGTCACATGTTGGCAAGCACATCATAACTTGGACTTTGGATTGGTGTTGCGGGCGAAGAAGATCTCCGGGTCCTTGTGCGGACGCTGGATCTCGCGATAATTGTTGACTATCTTTTTGGACTCATCTTTGGGACACGATTGCAAATTGCGAAACACCTGAACCTGCAGAGTAGAGGTGGGTAAGTTCACTTTCAGATGCCAAATGGAGTGGGTTACTGCCCAAATTCAAAAGAGGCTGGCGGGCAACCATTCATCAGTCTAGCTCTTTTGAACCTGGGAAGGCATTCTGATGGGATCCAAACTCACCTGGCCGCGCGAGACGTAGATGGGCGTGCGGTAGATGATCCAGGTGACACTCTCAAAGTACGGCGCTGTTGTCAGAGAACCCTTGTACGTGTAATAATGCTTGCTCAGCTCCTGCAGACCAATCCACGATAGGCAATCTGTAGGGGAAAGAAAAAACACTTTAATGCTTGTTCCGAAACCCTTATATAGAAGAAATTTAATACGCACCGGAATCCAGCGACGCACTCGTGTGGATCTTCTGAACGATGCGGATGCCTTCGGTGATCTTCTTGAACTCCGGGCAGTCCTTCTCGCCGCAGGCCTGGATGAAGAAGGCGACGACGGCCAGGCCATCGGGCTTGTTCTTGGCCTCCGCGAAGTCCTTGTACTTGGCATTGTAGTGGACCGCGTGGGCCTCCATTGAGTACTTCATGCCCTCCAGCGTGTGCTCGCAGCCGGACTCATCGCAGTCCGACCAGTGGAAGTGCAGCTGCTCGAACACATACATGTCCGTGTCCAGGGCGCCCCCGATTATGTATGGCTGCTGCTTTCGCTTGCTGAAAGTGACCATCGCGGAGGTGCCTGTGTTCTGGACCCGGGCCACGCCCACCGGCTCCCAGTGGCCGTGGTACTCCAACGGATCCACATCGTCGATGTGCTCGATGGCACGGTTGCTGATTTCGATGGGGGATTGCACGGGCATTGCTCTCTCTCGCTGCTGATTCCTCCTCGGGAGTAAATTATGCTAAGAACAGGAAACAAATGTAACAAATTAGACTTTAGTCGGTAATTAAGATGGCAATAAAGATCAAGGACATGTATTCTGCACAGTGGATGTTTAAAATTGATTCGGGGGGTTATCAAGCCACAAGGTGCGGGAATACATATGAGACCCTTGCTCTGATGGACAGCCACCTTTTCCCAGTGTTAAACTCCTAATCCTAACTCCTAGCACCGATTCCTAGCACCCGATCCGATCCGTTCCGTTCCGTCCTGCTCCTGCTATCCTCCCTATGTGATGTGGGCTGCGTTCAGGTATTTCTTCTTCCGGAGCTTGTAGACACGCCCGCGATCGTCGGCGCTGGCGTCCAAATGCTCGGCTGGTGACAGCAGCGCGGCTCGCGGCGGCGTTGGCGATGTCGACGTCGTGGTGGCGACTGCTCCGCTGGGCGCTCGCGTCTCGGAAAAGTTCTCTATGCCGGCGCCTCCAACGACCGACGCCTGCTCCTCCTCTTCAGATCCGCGGATTGATAAGGCCCGATGGGAGGTGCACCTGGAAGAGGTTAGGAAAGGCGATATAAGTCGTGGGTCTGCGCAAAACTCGGTTACTTAATAAAATTGCTTTAGAAGAGCTTTAGTTGCTCTTATCATTCAACAACTTAAAACGCGAATTCATCAGGTTTTTAATTTAATTAATCTGAAACACTGGAAACGCGAATTCTTCAGTTTCTGAATTAAACAAATCTGAAACACTGAAAACGCGAATTCTTCGGATTCTTAATTAAATTGTTCTGTTTGGTACTTGAATAAAGGCCACTGAAACTTAGGCTGAACCGCTTTCGATCAGTTGGAGATTTCTTATAGCTAAAGCTTGCCCTACCTACTGGCTTGATGTATCTAGTAATATCGAGTCGCCGAAAGCGGTAATTTCCCGTATCGAGAGGGAAACGGGAGTCGACCACTCAGGGCCACGGAATCAATTAAATGTTTAGCATTCGCGTGCTGGGGATCCGCCCTTCGCCTTCCCGCGGAAAATTGACACCACGGCCGATGCATTTTCCACTCCCACCGCCCGCCCTCAACGTTTGATTAGCCATTTGTGTAATTAAAGTGCGTTGGAGGACAGATAAATGTCTTTATTCAATGGGTAACCTCCTCTTTTCCGTCCGCTGCTTAGATATTCAGGCGACTAAGGCGCCGCAAAGTTGTCATCTTGTTTGCACAATTTTCCTCGTTATAAAGCAATTTTCATCTATTGATTTTCACTTTATTTCCACTTTTAATAAAACACAATTGTGGCGGGGCTGCGAATGGGAAACGTTGGCGCAATTAAATATTGATTGGCAGGGAAATTCTTGCAATTGAGGCAGCAATGTGTTATAGCAATAAAACTTGGGGAGCCTATCCACGAAAGCCCAAGGCCAGAAATATGGCTATTACTCTAATCGATATGATTAGGGGCTCGACGGTTAGATTTGTTAACAAGTCATTAAAGCGGTAATAAAAGTAGGGATTGCTTGGGATTTGAGGGAATAGAATACTAAAAAACTATTCTATTCAAGTTTAAACACGGAGCTTAGCCTTAGAAATTCTCCATTACAACGAACAATTTTATATGGACGTCTGTGATGCCCCACGCGCTGCATCATTATAGGATTTTATATAGGTAAACACAAAGTCATTTCCAGGCAGGTGTCGAAAAGTAATCAAGATAAGAATCTGGAGACCCAGCACATAATGTATGAAAATTACACATTAAACAATGATATTTTGCGAGTTTTTGAGCTAAATGGTATTTTTTGCCACGCATTTCATGCACTTGCTTAGTAAACTTAGATTCACCTGAACGAACCTAAGCCCAGACGAGAGGGCCGTAAAGTAAATTATTTTCCTATTGATTTATGGAACTGCTCAGAGGCAGATTAACCCGACTAATGTTAAATAATTGGCGAGAATAAAACGAAATGTGATTTTAATTGGCAGTTTTATAATCCGGCAGCGGACGCACTCAGAGATACAGAAACGAGTACACGCGTAGCTATAGGTTATAGTCGCAGACTAACAGGTACTAAGTGTCAAGAAGTCGATCGGCAGACGTGTGAGCGGCTTATCGCCCCCGATAGGAACTCGAGCTATATATTTACGACAGACATAATGGGGCGAGTCACATAAACGAATCGATCATAACGAAAGCATTTCCAGATAACTCCGACTCCCAATCCAGCCAAGGCTGGACTAAAAACTTTCGACCCCGATTCGGTCCTCAAAATGGTAACCAGAAACTTCCAGAACCACTTGACTCAGCTAAAACTGAAAACTGCATTGGTCATTGGCCTTCTCAACACGCTTCGAAATGCGAAATGCGAGATATATACATCTGATAGCTTATCTGCTATCCGATTATTGCTCACCATACCTTGTCCGCGACGTCACTGATCTAAACATTTCATAACTCTGTTTTTCTCCTCACGTGATTTGTGATTCCCTCTCTCCAGATCGATCAGTTGGGGGTAAGAAACAAACAGTTTTCAATTAAGGAACCTATCTTCTATCTTATCGAACATTTTTAATGGATTTTTCGCTCCTCAGATGATTGGGTTTATTTTTAGACCTAATTGGAATTTATAAAAGATATGGTTATCTTTCCGCTATACTTTTATGTTGCGTGTTGGGGCCACCTGATAGCATCTTGTTCAACTAGTTAAAACAACTTGCTGTATCCAGACTCCACCAACGTTTCTGATTTCTTCCTTATCTTATCCAGATATATATGGTGTTTTTGTATTTCCCAGACATGCATATTCATTTATCTTGTATTTGCAGATTCTCCAGACGACACAGTGTCTGCCAGTCGTTTTCGCGCGGTATTATATTTCATATTTCGTTTTCCTTTAATATTATCCATCATATTATGTGTTCCTCTGTTTATGGGAATCCTTCCGGAAGCCCTTCTGAAGTCTTCCTTTTTGTTTCTCTTTAAAGTCAAAAATCTCACAAAAGCAGTTGAGTAAGAAGAATCCTGTATTATAATTCAATCCTCTTGCCTAATAATATCCATTTTATAATGTTTTCCTCATACTCGAAGTTTGGTTATGGCCTCCTTCCGGAATCCTTTGTGAAGCAATTCAGAATCCTTCCTTTCTGTTTCTCACGGAAGTTAGAAGTCTATCGCCATCCACACGGCGCCAGTTCCGACCTAAAAATTAGCCAGATTAGAATGGTTTATAGTTCTAGATATCTACGCTTTCTTACCTTCCCAAATCGGTCTCGTCCCGCTGCAATGGGTCTGCTCACATGTCCGTTCGCTATCACACCTAACGCTCTTACTATCTGCATAAAATTACACAACTAATGGTGGGTAAACACAGAACAAATCGTATTTATAGTCCGGCGGCCGGTATTTGTTATCACTATGATAGAATTTGCATGGAGTGGAGAGGATTTTACTGTGGGCCATCGGTGATAAGGGGTGATTCGATGGGTGGAAAATTAACGGAGCCGAGTTCAAGTGCCGGATTGATTCGAGGGCCTCCAGCACGTCAACGGAGGCCTTGGAGGGGCTGCGATTTGGGTGCGGGATAAGGGGCGTGGACGAGGCGCTAAGTTAGTTAGGCGTTTCCACCCAGATAAAAGCGAAACATGACAATCAGCCATGTTTCCACTATCGAGTGACTTGATTTCCGATTCGAATCGAGAGTCTTGCAAATTAATTTCTTTGCGTTCAAAGGGTATGTTTGAACTTGATAATGCTATTGTGCAATAAATTAAATAAAAATTTCCATATTGTGTCATGGTTATAAAAGAATAAAATGACAACCTAACAAAATGAGAATTTCTAAATCAAAGAGATACGAGTTTATTATACTAATTAAATTAAGTTCCATGATTTCCTCTCATTCTCATAAAGCATTTTAGGTAAAATCCTCTGTAAAACGATTCCAATTAAATATTGGTGCTATCACCTAGATATAATGGATATTTTTATTATGTTCAACATTTTTCCAAAGCCTTAAATGGGAGACTATCTATTGAAACTTTCGAATATAGTATAGTTTTAATTAAAATACCCAAGTTATACAAAAACTGTCCTGTCACCCAGATAAATGGTTTTAAATATTATCTCTTTATCCAAATATTTCCGTCTATTTTAAAGTATAGTTTCAAAATGTACAAAATGCAGTATAGTTTCATCAAGTACACCTATGTTATTAACAAACTGCCCCATCCCCAAGATATAATGATATTTTCGTGTAACAAACTGTGTTCGCTGTGTGAACTCCCCTTATCGAGATCATGTTGGAGCGAAACGTCAGCAATTCCACTTAGTTGATATCGAATCGGGGCTTATCGCAGCAGATGAACGACTTGTACGTCCGCACGGATGGGATCGATGTCTCTGGGGTGGGCGTGTGGAATCAGCGGAATTTGTGCGGTTGCAAGTGGCCGTGAAATGGGCATGTACATCTGTATGCGCCATGAACATATAGTGAGCGAAGTCGGACCAAAATACTCCGCCATAAATAAATGTGGTTAAGTAATTGCATTGACCGATGGCCCCAGTGAGCAAATATGTCAACACAACACTACACTACTCAACGAAATGCCGGGAAGATAGTCATGCTTTGGGGAACAGGTGAACCTTGGAATTTTCACAAGACCCACGACTTGAATCCGTAGGAAAAACACTTATAAATTTCCAAAACTATTAAACTAAAGCGGTCTCCCAGTCGGTTAATAAGCAGATCAAAATGGTCTGAGATATTAATTGTTCTTCGTGTGCTAGAGGCCGGAACAAGAGTTCCAGGAGCAGATAGGAGCCGTTCCCAGCCACCTATGAACCTATGACCTCATCCATCCATCAAACGCGCTATCCACAGGCCATCCAACCCAACTAGCGTTATATACGGGCAAGTCAACGTTGACGGGGCGGCAGAAGGAGCAACAGGAGCCAGCTATCGACCAAATAACAAATATCCTAACGACTCAAATCCCCAGAAAGTCGCAGGTGGGGGCATATTAAGGCTAGACACGTGCGAAACACCGGACTAGTTGGTTGTACTCGTAGCGAAAATATACGTGTTTTGGTATTATTCAAATGGGAATGTCACCGTTTTTCACTAGAAATATCAAAGGTGAACTGTTTTTGTTAAAGGTTTTTATAGGATGTGTTAGATAATCCGTCTGAAAAAGTTCGTTTCACGCAGTATGTTTTGACATCTTGAACTTTCAATCAAAACTAATTAAGGTTTTGTTTGTCTCATTAATATATTCGCTACGTTTAAATTTATATTGGGCACTCATAAATAAAACTAAATTCTCTAACAGCGCCTAAGTTGCAATAGGTATTTTTACCGAATAAAACATATTTAAAGTAATAATTTAACCATTTAAAAGCAAGCAATTAAATGGTTTTGTGAATGCTCTATTTAGGGACTAGGTTCGCTTTGTTGTTTATGAATAGTTTCCATGAGGCATCGATCAGATGTACATAATAGTAGATTTTTAATTTCGTAATATTATTAATCACATTTTTGTATTTAACTCAAAGTGACTCAGATGTGTTACATTTTCTGTAGGATTTTAGGGGTAATCACTAAGGTTGTGTAAGAGAATATAATAGAATTTAAGTAGGAGTAGAAAGAAAAGAAAAATATATTGAAAAGTAAAAAAAAAATACTATGAAGTAACTATATTTTAAACAATTCTCATAACAAGTGAACCAAATAGCAACCTCCAGGATACCCTTTAATTTCCAGGATATTCAGTGGATTTATGGATTGTTTACGTCTACGCATGTTCCACATGCCCCACAGATGGCGCTATCTTGGCCATCTAAATCTATGTGCGCTCTCTTTTGCTCTCTATTTTCGTGCTCATTGGCGCTCGTCACGCGACATTTACTGCATGTCCCCTGCTTTTGCAGGGTATTCACAGTTTAGTCACTGCATCAGCTGTTTTGATGCTGACTTTGCGGCGAAATAGAAGTAGGAAAAGAAAGAGTGGCAAAGCGAAATGAAGCAAATCAAAATCAATAAAATCATTTTTTGCTCCAAGTGCAGGGTCAGACACACACACACTCCAAGTTGACCTTCACATGGACGCTGAGGGGGAGAAAGAGAGGGAGAGGCGTGAAATTCACGTGAACAAAAAGTCAGTGCGTGGGAGCGGGAGGGGTTGTAAAGTTATGATTAACGGAAGAGCAAAGCCAATATGTGTAATAATATAATCCGGCTATCTCGCTCACTCCTGCCCGCTCTAAGTGCTCTTTTCTCCTACTTTTTGCTCTCTTCCCAGCTCGCTCATTCATTTGCATTTAGGTTTTTTCTTTTGTTTTTGTATTTTTGGACAAGCGGCCGGCGTGTGGTTGTTGTTGCCTCCTTAAAGTGTTTGTTTTTTTCCGTTGGCCGCGACAGACATTTTTAATAACTGACATACAAACGAATCACACACGCTCCTAATTTGCGCATGTTGCCGCGGGTGTGTGTGTGTGCAAAGAAGAAGAAGAAGAAGCGGGGAGTTTTGGAGTTTTGTGTCATCATCTTATTTCGCTGGCAATATTTACCTGTTGATTTAGTTTCGTTTGTTCGTCGGTCGCCGCCTGTTCCGCTTTCCCCGCCTCGCCTCGCCGCAAATTAATTAGCAAACAATCCAATTGACGGCATTTATTTATGCTCGCAATTTCGCATTTGCCGCCGCACACCAGCACACACTCACACACGCACTGCGCAAAAACAAGAACAAAAACCAAGTACCGTTCGTAGAACGCGAATTAAGGAGCGAACTTTGCAATTTCGATTCCAGAACGCGAATTCAATGCGCGCAGCGTGAATTACGATTGGTAACTAAAAAACATCGGGGTTCACTTCGGGTTCGTTCCGGTTCAGCTCGCTCCGGTTCCAAGTTTATGCCTGCGCCAAGTCACGAACTAGGTGCGGTTTGTTCTTGGCGGGGGATTCTCGAGGTGTTTACTGTCTGACGTGGACAAAACACAGTTTGTGGAGTTCAAAAACAAACAATTTCATTACTTCTGTGTTTTCAAATCCGTAAACCAACCTTTTTGTTGCGTTTTATTGCATTCAAGTTCGCAAACTTATGACGTGTACCCGCATCTGCCGCCAAATGCACTAACGCCTTCGATAAAATACCAAAGAACTGGTTCCTGCGGAACGGAACTAGCATTTTAAATGGGCAATTCGGGATTTTAAAATATTCAAATCGTAAACTTAGAACAAGAATTGAAATAAATAATGACGAAGACTTAAAATTAGTAATGTGAATAAAAATAATATATAAATAAACTGGGCTAATTATTTACCACTCTTTTGAATATGCATATTTTATAAACTTTTAACCAAAGTATTAAAAATGTATACATTTTTGAAAACAATTACACCTAAATGCATCCTATAGTCGTTATTATCTTACCCCTATGACTCACATAATGATTCACAATAATTATACTTGCCAGTTAGGAAAATAAAATCTTTAATCACACTGTATAGTATGCAATAAATATTCGTATCTCAGTTGTTATATATGTATAAAATCAACATGGGTCTCATCTTTCGCTCGAGGTAAACGATTCTTGTAACAGTTTTGGTAATTTACATGGTTATGTACAGTAGTCGTATAAATAATAATAGTTATTATGCAAATATGTATGTGTAATCACTAGGGGCGAAATTTATTATTCGACCTTGGAAACTATATCTTTTGGGCTTCTTTGGGATTTGTTCATAATTTATGTTTCTTTTTCACTTATTATCAGTGGGTGAGAGTGTTTTGAAAGGTATAAAATATTAGTACGCTTTTTCTTATTTTTTAAGACAAATTCTGAGGCTACTGATTGCCAATCTAACATTTAAATGTGGCTATTGCCAAGTGCAAAGGTTCTTTCTTGCGATAATCAGGGGCTTGAGTAATGAGGATAGATATAACAAATATTTAGGAAGCTATTTTTACAAAAAGTTATCTTTAAATTCAAAATTGAGACTGATCGAATTCATGGCTGACTTTAAAAATACCAATACCCTCTCCGATAATTAACTTTTGTTTGACCTACACAACATCCATTAGCTAAGGAAAAATTCCTTTCTCAGTGAAAAGAGTAGCACGCCTAACCAAGTATCCATGAATCCTCATAGTTTCCAAGGTGAACATTGATTTCACTAAAATTTCCCCGCCAATTCCTAGCCAACCCTTCGAATTTTGAGCTGCTTCTCCAACTCCACTTTGATCGGATGCTAGCTGGCGCGATTCTGGAGACGGGAGCACCTGGGACACGGGTCGTCGTGGCTGCGCCACCGACTGCTCGTCTTCCAGCAAGCGTTGTGGAAACAGGCACCGCAGCGATCGCAGCGCTGGACTTTTCGCTGCCACGGGTAGATGAGCTCGCCGCCCTTGCAGTGCTCGCAAAGGAAGGCACGACCCGTACAGAGCTGAAAAATATGAAAGATTCAGATACCCATTTAAGCAACACCCAGCCGACCACCACTCACCACGCAGTTGTGGACGTGCTGCTCGCTCAGAGCGATCACCTCCTTGATGGAGCGATTCATGCTGGTGTTCTGGACGTCCACGAAATCGCACATGGACCACATGTCCGCATCCTGGGTGAGGTGCGCCGGAATGGCATTGAAGAACGCCTGCTCTCTGCCGGGTCGAGATAAAAGATTAGCAAATGGAAATCCACTGGTTACTGTACCAGCTCACCGCGTGGCAAAGCGACAGTTGGCTATGAATCCCTTGACCGCTCGCAGCTGCAGCCGCTTCCTCCTCGCCCTGGCCAACTCCTTGTGCTTGTACAGCTGGCCATTCAGATCCGGGACGTGGAACAGCGGAAAGGCGTACATCTGCTCGATGAGGCGGTAGGCAAAGGAGCACACGGGGTAGCAGCGGAAGTCCCAGGAGCGCAGGATCCTGGCGGGGATCGCGGAAATCTGGTTGCGGTGGCAGCCGGTGCACAGGTACTTGCCCAGGTACGTGCAGTAGCGGAAGTGCTGTTGCAGATGCTTCGCAACCCGCATACCGCAGCCGGCACAGCGATGGTTCTGCCTCTGCAGCACCTTGGCACGATTCTCCGAGGGATGTTCGGTGAAGATGATCTGCTGGCGCGGCGGCGCCCAGCTGGCAGTGCCCCTGGTCAGGCTGGCCTGCTCGTGGTCCTCGTGCTTGGGTATGGGCAGGGGCAGCAGTTGCTGCGGCGCCTCCTGCTCGGAGACCAGCCACTTGAGGTGGCCCAAGCGCGGCAGCTGCTGTTCGCTGAAGCGGGATATCAGCTGGAGGCCCACCGCCTCGGCACTGTGGCTCTGCACATCGCCGGGTATCTGCTCCACGTAGGGCATCAGATTGGGCTCCGAGGGATTCGTGTTCGCCGGATCCGCTGGACCGGCCAGCCGCCTGCTCCACTTGACGTGCTCGATGGCCGTGATGCAAGCCTCCGAGATGCGAAAGTGGGCGTTTTCCTTCTCCAGCTGCGTGTTGTTGTGCGTTTGCCGAGACATCTGCAGGAACGAGGCCAGCGACTGCTGGTCGATCTTATCGCTGCCCGGCGTGATGCTCACCGAACTGGAGGCTGTTGTTGAGGTGGTACTGCCCCCTCCGGCCGAACCTTGAATGTCCCAGGGAGCCGAGGTCCCGCCGGTTGTGGACGCAGCTGCCTCGTCCAGCATGCTGACGCCTTCGAACAGCGTTTGCTGCTTCTTCAGCTTGCGACCGTTGACGGGCAGAAAGGTGTCCAGCATACCGCCATCGCCAGAGGCATTCAGATCCTCGCCCACGCCGCGCTGAAACCAGCTGGTGTACAGGGGCGTCGAGCCAAATAAACTGCCCAGATAACTGCCCACAGACGAGGACACCTTGGGTGCCTCCTGCATCTTCTTCTCGTGCCCTTGGGGCGCCACTTCCTGGGGCGTTTGGTCGGTCCAGATCTTGATGTCATCACAGTTGATCAGCTGGATGCGTTTGGGACTGTCGCTGGACGAACAGGAACTGGTGGATGGGGCGTCCAGTTGGTCTTCCCTCAGCTTGGCGCTCCTCGAGCTGCTGAACGTTTGGCAGCGCCGTCTGAACGACGTCCTGTCGTCCAACTCCTCGACCTCCTGACTGAGATTTGGCAAACTCTTGAGACGTCTAAGGAAACTACGTTTCTGTAGCCTCTCCTCCGGCACCACTTGCAGCTTGGGCGAGATGCTGAAGTTCGGCTGCGAGCAAGTGCGTCGATGGCGCAGCTGATGTCTGACCTCGAGCTGGCCCAGCAGGCCGCTCTGGTTGAGCTGGACCGCCGTGAGACAAACGAACAGGGCAGTGGCGTCACTGGACCATCGCAGAAAGGCCTCCTCGCTGGGGTAGTAGAGCTCCATCAGTTCCGGATCGGAGACGAGCGTCTGGAGGCACTGCGAGAGGCAGCGGGCGCGCAGGCAGCGGGTCGTCCACTCGCTGAGGAACTCCTCCACTCCGACCGCCGCCGATGACGCACTGCCTCTGGCGCAAGCCGGACGATAAGGGGCGGGCCTGGCCTGCGACTGCAGTTGCTGCTTTCCCGCACTCGCCAGCAGAAACTCAAAGTCGTCCGCCAGTCGCTGGAGTTCCACGGGCTGCAACTGATAAACAAGGAAAGTGAGACGTTGCATAAATACAATTCGATTGCAAAACAATGGGGATGTCTGCGAAAGGGGGGTAACGAATGGGGAATACCCTCCTAACCACCATTTAAAGCATTCAAATTAGTGGTGAGAACAGTGCAATTATTTTATGAATTGTTTACAATAAAGAACATGGGGGCAACATTTAAAATAATATTTGTAAAGCAATGATAATAAAATAACTTTAATGTTTTGAAATATCATTAAAAATGTAGGTAATTTAATAGAAAAATACCATGTAATTTGTTTTGTTTATTTTACTATAGAGTCACAACTGCTTTTGTGCCACTTTATTCTGTATAAATGGGTATATTGAAACAGAGCATGTAAACTGAGATTGAATAACTTATTTGTATACCAGATTATTTATTCTTGGAAGCTGCGGTGACTTGTTTCTGATTTCATTTAAAATGTTTTATCTGCACTCTTGTTGGTTCTAAATTGCTAAACATATTTATTTCAAGCAAAACAAATTAAAGTGAAATATTTGAAGTAATCTTTAAGTACAATAAAAGACTGTTATATATGATTTTATACCCATTGGTAACCGAGAATAAATAAATATTCTCTTGGATATAATAAAATAGTTAAAAACTAGAAGTAAAATTAAGAAACATCCGGTTTCGATAAACATTTGTTTTTGTTAGTACTCTGATCTGTTTTTGATCTTTGATCTATGATAATATAGTTACTACAAGTATGAAAATTACAAGATCATTATTATATTTATTACATCACATCAGTAAATGTGATTTACAGGGTATACCCATATTTACAAGCCAAATGTAGAAACCAAGTTGCCCTCTCATGAAGGTAGGGTAGCCATGGGGTGTGTGTGATGTTCTGGGGATTCCACGGGCGAACCTTCTACTCACCAGGCCATGTTGCAGAATCCGGGTGCAGCTCTGGGCCAGCAGCTGGAGGCTGTCCTTGGACTTGGCCGCACGGAACCAGAAATTCGTCGATCTCCGCAAGTCCGCGAGAAGCGAATTCCTGGCCAGCTGCTGTTGCTGCAGGCGCTGCCTTTGCTGCGGATGCGCCGCTGTTGCGTCTTCCGCTGCTGCGTCCACAGCGCTCTCTGCCGCGCCTGTCGCCAACGGGGGCGAGGGCGGGGGCGTGGCCATGGATGCACACTACACACGATCACAGGGGCGGAGGGCGGTGCGGTTGCATATTCGCGGTGCGATTAAGTTGGAAGCTTGTTTTGATTGTTTTTTGTAGTTTTATTTCTGTTAGTGGTGGCCTAAGCGGAGTATGACCGCAAAACTATCGATAAAATATACCACCCTGACCGGGATATATACCAAAAATACGGTATCATTAATCTGGGTGGTGGGTGACACGGCTACGTTAGCACATACACACACCTACTTTCTGCGCCATATAAATACGTTATATTTAAAGAAAAAATTAATAAGCAATGGGAGCTTAGCAACAAACTTGGGAATTACTTTGATTTTCTCATTTCAGCTCAAATAATATTTAAATTAATGAAAATATTGAATTTATTTAGCCAAATAATGGAAGTAATTGCTGTAAATAGCTTAGGTTTTCTATAACATATACAAATGCTTATGAAATGCTATGTTTTACATATTAGAACTTCTTTTCAAGACGATAACCGCTGATTATCGATACACTGTCGATTTGCCTAACGCCTTCGTCCACACTAAAAAATACCAGGACAGGATCAAAAGAGGCGCCAAAACTCATGGAATGTCAAACGAAAAAACGAAAAGCCTCAAAGCAAAAATAAGTGAATAAGTGCTGAAAAAATGGTTAAGTCTGGAATTTTGGCGGTGAGTAATGCCCACGTAGTATAGAACCGTATGCAAATCGAGTGCAGCACCCGCTTAGTAGACATCAAAGCTTGATTGATTGCCAATTTGTCATGGACGCTATTCATTTTCGCCAGATGCCGCGGCTATCTGCTGTCTCGCTCTGGTAAGATGGCGTCCATTTTAATTTCGCTGCGATGCGAAATTCCCAGCTTATTCGATTTTAATTGGTATTGTAATGTTTTGCACCTGAAGCGACCACAAAAGCCAAAAAACCTAATAGGGCGTTGTTCCCCGACCTTCGTCTTCACATGTCCAGGATTTCGCTGGGGTTTCCCCATGTTCCAGGTGTCTCTGGTGCGGACACATATGTACATATGTATGTATGTACATTGTACATCTATCAAGCCCCCAAGAGGATGCTAAGATGACCTTGGAGAAAAAACATCCAACTAAATATCATATTCACGCGGTGGTTTAGTGAGTACTAAGAGAATTCTATCTGGTTCATTCGCCCTATGTTTTCACATATACAAAAGTTCCCACTTTATAGCATCCCAGAACTACAATAAGAACTTTTATTTGTAGCAAATAGAGGGTGGATGGTATTAAAGGTTGTACATTTCCGGATAAGAATTCCTTTTATCACCTGATGTATATGCGCACGACTTTATCCCACCTAACAACGTTCTTAGGGTGTTCATCATAGAGCTAGTCTTAAAACTATACTTTGCTTGTGCGACACAATAAGGTCAAAAATGACAATGGTTAAACATTGTATACATATTTGGCTGATAACACTTATGATCATCTTATTTAACCCCTTTTAACACAACAATTTCCCTTTATTGGGTTAATTTTTTGTATTTATTTGTAAGGAGTAAGGCTTATTTTCGTAGTTGCCTGTTCTTTGGCCTTTGTTTTATAAGACTTCTTCAAAAAGTAAGAAGCTTTCAATATGCCTTCCGTAGCTTAGTAAATTTCCGGGGGAGCGTAAAATTAAGTTCTGTTTTGGTATCTAGACTCACCTCGAACCTGCACGCACCCAGTAGAGCACGATGGCGGATGGCGATGGGTAACCTCGCCACAGGATCGTTGTGCGCCAGTCTCCGATAACTGTGGCCATACCCAGATCTCTTTGTAATTCGTGTTTCCCCCACAACCATTTAAAATAGCACGTTTCCAAAAGTTGGCGTACAGCTGGTTATTGTTGCATTTATTTCCCTTTCTCAACCATTTAGTTAAAAGTTGGATAACCTTTCCTTTTCAAAACTTCGGCGAGACGCCTTGGCATAGAATTAACCAGCTGCTCAGCTTCAGCTTCGTCTATTTGGTCGCATTCCTGGTGCAATCGCATTCCTGTGGCAATATGGTTTTCAGCATTGGCTTCGATGTTATTAAGTGCTCTCTAATTCTGCGATGTTCGATGGGGTTAAGGTCTGGGGACTGTGGCGGTGCTCTGAGTTGTTTTTTACGTTGTACAGCAGCCAGAGCTTGACATTATGAGATATATGTTTGGGATCGTTATCTTGTTGAAAATGAAACCCGTTCTGCAGTCCCAGCTTTGTTGCACTTTGGATCAAATTGTCCTTCAATAGTTGAATATATACTTCACGGTACTTTGCAAATTGAACTCGTTTTTCTTGATTTATCTCATGTATCCAGATTTTTTTATGATCTTTCGGATGGTCGGAAATGCTTGCTGCAGTTCTCGGGAAGTCATTTTTGGATTGTTTTGCACCAAAAATATTAATTTCCATTTTTTCCTTTTTGATAATCAGCACGGGCGGCTTCTCAGAGCTTGGGAAGTATAGATCTGGCCGTAATATAACTAGTTATGACCCTCTGCGCTGAGGAGTGCCGACTATGTCGACTAGTGTACCTTGATGATTCAAATTAAATCTGACCACTAAATTGGCAATATATGTATGCAACAATAACCAGCTGTACGCAAACTTTTGAACACATGTTATCTTAAATGATTTTGGGGAAACACGAATTATAAGGTTACCAAATAGGATATAGTTTTGTTTAATTATAGGAAATGAAGGTCATTTCTGGAACTATCCACAGAAAAAATCTGGCTAGATTGCCTCTCGGTCTTCTGGGCGCAGCTGAAAAGTATGCACTTAACGAGCTAAAAGGGATGTGCGTGCAGATGCTGCTCGCCAAACTCTCTGTAGGAACAGCGGCCGAAACCCTGATACTAGCTGATTTGCACACTGCCATTCATTTGAAGGCACAAACTCTTAATTTCATAATTGAACATGCCACCGATGCGATGGAAACCTCTGGATGGCAAAGGATGACCAAAACCCAGCCGCATTTGACAGCGGAGGCATTTCGTGCGCTTGCCACGAACCAAATCCAATAAAACGCATGCAAAAGTTAAAAAAAGAACAACAATATTAATAACAACATCAACAACCAGCGACTTACATTACTGAAATATGGAATACGAAGTGGAGTATGATGTTAAAATATCTATGTTCACAAAAAACATTGCGGATAAAAGGATTATGTACTGTTTGATTGGAACGGTTATAGTAATATTTACTGATCTGTTACATAAACCTATATGCACATAAACTGGCTAATACTATTGCTGGTGAACCTTGGTTCTATTATATGAAGTCTGAAAACTGTTTCCATTTCGTAAATCTTCTCGTAGGAATCAATCGTAGTTTGACTTAAGCGATTCCAACCCCACCCAGCTAATTGGTTGGCAGTGGGTGTTGAACTGCTCCACTCCGTTCTTGACCACAGCGCCACGCCCCATTCTCTTCCACCGATCGCCACTGAAAATGAGAATCTGACCTTCTGGGCGCTGAGTCACGAGACTTTTCTATTAAGACCGTGCCACTGGGATGGGGATTGCGGTTGGGACCTTGGCAGACAGCAGGTCGGCACTTGGCCACCGTGTTTGGGGAGCGGTCGATATCGAGGTAGATATAGAAATAGGTAATTGGTAATCGCGAGCCTTTGGGGCCCCGAAGACATATCCCATTTGTCACAATCGCACTTGTGCTTGTGCCTTGCTTTGCTTTTGCTCGGTGGCATAATTTTTCACTTAACGCACGACTATAAATACCCAATGGTGCAACACATGTAAGACTATCTAAATTCAAATACAAACACCAATACAAAGGTGATTGCTAATAGTTAGCTCAATGATAATGCGTTCTCTGGTTATTTATGGCCGATATTTCATGCGATTAAATGCCATAATTTATCAAAGCTGTGCGCCCGGTGCTTGCTTTCATATTCCATACTTCATCGTCCGTGGGATCTGGACACCTAGATCTCTACTTCTGCCTTGGTGACATTTGCCTAGATCGCGGATCGCTTAAATGCCAAGCACTAAAAGAAAGCATCGTTGGATGATGGGTGTGTTAAAAGTAACTTTTTTGTTTATAATTATAAGATCTTACGAAATTCTTGGCCTAGATAACTAATAAGTAGGGTTAGATTAATAAGAAATAAAATCGAGTTTGTGTAAGACATGTCTCTTTTCATCTACTTTATAAAATGATTTTGAAAATAATGGCTTGGTGACCCCGAGCCATTACTAATATTCGCTTTTTCAGAGAGACGAATTAGCGGAGCTATTTTTATTAATTCCCAACCTGACATCTCGGAGGAGGGCTTGTCTGTTCTGGGGAGGAATCATCCCCACATATCGTGTGTCCGGTGCATGTGACTCCCGTGGAGGCGGTGACCCAATCTATGACACACACTGCAGCGAGAAGGATTTTGTGCGGTGTTTTTCGTTCTTTTATTACTGTTATGACATTCAATAAGCAATTAGGCATTAATCACTGCCGGGGGCAGCATTAATCACCCGAGCGCGGTTCAAACCCTGGCTCGATCGCAGCTCGGAGCTCCGAAAGCGAGCCTTCAACTTATGCATATTAGCGGAGCGCCAGAGAATCGGAGGGTATTGGCGGCCAGGCGCTACGAGAGGAGGGGTTTCTAACCACGAATACATAGTTGGCGACACAGCAAGTCGCACTCACTGAGACGCCGATTGAGACGGAGAGACAGACAGAATACTGCTTGCAAGACATGATGTCACCGTCTGTTTATAACTTGCCCGTCAGCGATGCAGATCGGATCTGAAATCGGTGGGGCTGCAGAGGGGCGGATCGGATTGGTTCGGATCGGGCAGAACCGATTGTCCCACGCCCACGCGGAGACACGCGCCAAGAATGAGCTTTATCGAACAAACAATCGGGAGATCTAGTGCTGGATGACAGACCTCTGGGATACCCTGAAATCTTACTTTCAACTGGTGTGTGATATCAAAGATCCAAAAGATGGCTTATACCTTATATAACATCTTAAAAAACCAAAGAGAGTATATCAAACTTTAAGATACGTTACCCTGAAATCTTGAAAATAAAATGGATCAAAAAAATAGTACATCAAAGATGGTTGGAATATGGCTTATACCTTGTAGACCATCAGAGCTAATGACAGATTATAACATGTAATATCATAGATAGGCAGAATGAAACCTAACGTTCTATGCCATCATAACTGAAGAAAAACAACAAAGATAGTGGATAAATCTTTAAAAACCTTATGGGTGGACCACCAGACTCCTTCAATCAAAACACCCACCGAAGAAAGGGTAAGCCGCAACAAAGGGGGCACTGAAGGCAGGTCAGGTTGATTCAGATGTAATGCCCCCGGGCGGAATGACGTCGGGCTGTTGTTGTTTCAAGATCGATGAGCGATCGCTAATGTTGGGGCAGGCAAACGATAGATCAAAGGCAAACTCAGATGGTTGGATATTAAACTTGAATTTTTATTGTAGTTCTTTTAGAGTGTGATCGGTTGTGGTCGGATCGGAGATGGTTTACAGAGACAGTTAGAGTTACAGATATAGATGCGGATACAGCGAGCGTTAGAGATACGGGCACGTCTACGGAATAACATGAAACACACTGGATAAGGATGACTTGTTGGATGAGAGTTAACATTATCGACTATCAATTATCGCTCAGTTAGACATAGATTTGATTGGGCTTGCTTGCTTGGTTGCTGTTTATCTGTTTTTCTCTTGTTCCTCTTGCTTGGCTTTCACATGGTTAGTCAGCTAGATCTATTTTCCGTATAGTTTTGCTCTGGTCAAAATTACACAAATAACATCTAGACTCTCTCGACACATTTTTCATATATTATTTCTTACGTTTGTTTTAGCACAGTTTGTGGGAGTTTTCTTTGTTTGTTGCTTGCTTCTGCTGTTTGTGGACATATACACATATAAATTTTGTAACTTTATCAATATCTTTAGCAATATACATGGATATAGTTATATGGTTCTAGGGCTATACAAATAAACGGACTCTTTAGCTTGAAGGGGTTTTTTTGGGTCGTTTCTGCCTGCAGCTGATTGCGATTCTTTTGCGATATTCTTGTTTTTAAAGACAATAACCAAGATTGATAAATCGGTTTTGTTGATCGTTAATCGTTACATTTGTCCAGGTACTTTCGTAGCGCATGTTGTGTTTAAGTTTTTTCTTTTATTAAACAAACGTTGTGTAGCCTAAAACTAAAAGCTGATGAAGGGTCCGGGTTGAGGTGCAGGTCAGAGGTCGAAGTGGTAAAATGATGATGCGCTACTAAAGAATGGAGTAGTCCTGTGTGGATGAGAGCGATGGATGGCTTTCCGATGATGTTGATCTACTTCTACAATGCTCTATTATTAAGATATTTCTGCCTTTCAGCTGCTGGCGGAAGCGAAGCCCACGAACCCCAAACTCAAACTCAATCGACGCTTTAATGTCGTATTTATGTAGATATATATATATTAGAAAATATTAATCGAAAAACCAACAAACAAATCGAGAAATAATACAAAAATAAACAAATTTACAAGCGGGAACTCTCCTAACATAATGGACTTGATTGCATTCTGCCATTTACAATTATGGTTTACAGTTAACATTTACAGTTACGAATTACATTTAACATCGAATGTGGCGACAACCCTGGCAGCTCCTCCTCTCGCCTGACCTGAGTTGTTGAAACTTGTTTAAGTTTTTCTTTTTGTTAATTTTTAAAAATGTTTTACTTGTTTTGGAAGCTGAACGTAATATCAATTGTCGGCGAGTGAAGTCCCTAGCCGTAATATTTTTAGGGTTGCCTCTTTGTGTGTGTGTTTTGTGTGCGAGTGATTGGTGTGTGTGTGAGGTAAACTTTGCTTAAGGTATGCTCAAATACAGTTTTTTATTAATTTTAAAGCTCCATTTCGAGTGGAAAGGCTTCTTTGTTGTGGTTACACATGCTTACAATCCTATTCGGGGCAAATAGGCACGCATTTTCGTGGGGGTTACTTTGATTATACATATCGGGGATTTAGGGGTGACATAACATTATGGTAGACTTGGTACAACTAGCGAAAAAGGCGGTGCTCAAGAGGCTTGAAGAGCTCATCGGTTCGTTTAATAATATTATAAATAGTTGTTTTGCGTAATTTACATATATATAATGTATCGAATATCGTTTTATCGGCATCGTTGGTTAACTCTTTTTTAACTCGAGGCATTACAATTACGAAACAATTTCAAAGCACTTGTGAGGGGAATTATTTGTGGTTTTTATATTTGGGTTGGATGCTCCTTTAGGCCACTTTTTGGTGTTCACAGCTGTTTGTACACACACTTCTGTATATATATAACTGTTATATCCGTGTATAAGTATGTATATATATAGATATCTATATTTATATATAAATGAACTCTGCTTCAACTCGTTGATCAAGCAATAGACACACACAAATATATTACTTTCTTTTAGTACACGCTTGTATATATATTCTTCGACGTTTCTTTTTTATGTATATCGTATAAATTACAAAAGTGGTTTTGTCGTTTAACTGTAATAAGGCGCAAGTTGAAAGGAGTTGCAAAGTTTCAATTTTAGCAGCACTTTAAGGTCTTCGATTCCACCAATTCATATATCATACGTATATGTACATATCGCATTTCATATATCTCTTCTTTTATATTTATAATAATTAAATATTTTGTTGTTCTTGTATATGTAGATTAGTTTTGCAAAAGATGTAACAAAGTGTAGATTATTAATTTAGTTTTAGTTGTCAATTGAAAGATATTTTTTTGTCGTTTTCATTTTTGATTAAGGCAACAGCTTACACAATTTTTTCGTTCATCGTTTAAACATAGCTTACAATGTATGGACACAAAAAAAAACAAAAATTCATACAAGTATTTTGTTTATATATACGGTATATATAGGTTTTATCACTGACTAAGCCTAGGTTTTAGAAAAAAATATCAAACGTCTTATCGCATGGGCTTCCTATTTTTCCTCCTGCTTCTGCATCGGATTCTCAACTTGAATTACCCTCCTCTCTAATCTCCCGATTGTTTACACAGACATACAATAGGCATGGTTAATATTATTTTTAAGGCTTCGTTGGGGGGAGCAAAGAGCAAACAAAAATACGCTTGAAAAGGGATTGAACAAATTAAAATTAATAATTACTGATGCGGATGTGACTGCTCGCAGTTGATCACTGCTCTTCTTCTTCGTTCGACTTTGTTATGTAGCAGGCTTGCAATGGAATGTTATCGATATACCTAGTAATCGTGTCAAAAGTTGGGTTATGTACAGTTGTGCAAGTGCTTCGTTCTTCGCTGCGCGTGTGTTTGTGTGCTCTCCTCGCTTCTAATTCTGATTCTGCTTTCTACGCTCCTTACACCTTACTCTTTACAGTTCTTTAATGATAGTTACTTGTTAATTGTTTCTGCTTCTTTCTTCATGAGGTAGTCAAGCCACAGGCTGGATGCCGGCTCCAGGCGGACTTGGGATCAAAGGTTAAGGGGTTTGTTTGGGATGGTTTTGGGTACTTGTGGGGTATTATATTCGAGTGGTCCTTGTTTGAATTGCGGGATGGGGGACCTTACTGGGGGAATCTGCTATTGGAAGATCTTGGATTGCTGGGGTAAAACTAAATCTTTTTTAAAAAATATTATGGACTATTGATGTGGTAGTTAAAAAAAGAAGTGGAAGTATTTAAGCTATTGTAAGGTAAGGCCGGATTGGGATTTGGGTTATACGTTATGCTTTGTTTTTAAGGGGACTGCAGCTTCGTTTTCTGTACTCCGGCTTTTGCTTAGTCAATGAGTGGCGGTTAAGATTAACATTAGTATAGGGATGATGGCCTAGCACCAGTAGTCTACATGGGCCCAAGCCGGATCCTGCTCCTCTCCCAGTTGCAGTTCCATTTCGAGCTCGAGTTCCACCTGCCTGTCTAGTTGTGGACTGGCCGGTGGCTCCTCTTTCTCAACAGGATGTTGCAGTGGCTGCTGCTGCTGATGGTGTTGCTCCTCCTGTTGGCTGTTGGGCTGATCGAAGGCTAGGAGCAGCAGGTCGCGGTCTCGATCCCGCTCCCTGTCCGGTGCCCTTCCTCACGCCAGGCAACTGCCGTTGTTCATAAAGGCGGTGGCTGCGTCCAGATCCACATACTCGCCGCCTTCCAGTTGGGCCAGCAGATCGGTGGCATAGCAGCCGTTCTTCAGCAGCAGCAGCTGCTCATCATCGTAGGGGGTCATAACGCCCACGCCCACTCCAACGCCCACTCCAACACCTATGTTGCCATTATGCAGGCCCTGGTGGAAGTCCATCAGGTGGGTGTTGTTGTTGTTATTACTATTGTTACTTCCGGTGCCGCCGTTCGTGTGGACCACGCTGGCCATGTTGAGGCCATTGGTGCCGCAGGGCAAGGGCAGAACGCAGGCATGCTTGATGTCCGGGAAACCATCGCTGGGTTCGAACAGGAAGCGCTCGGCACTCAGGGCGGTGGTGTAGGGACTCTGCGAGTCCACCAGCTCGTTCTTGACAAACTCAATGGCGCTGCTGGTGGCGGTGGGCGTTGTACTGCTGTTATTGCTCGTGGCGTTGCTGCTGAGGCCGCTGATGTTGCTGGTGTGGCTGCTGATGTTGCTGCTGGCGTTGCTGCTGGTGTTGCTGCTGGCGTTGCTGCTGCTGTTGTTGTTGCTGCTGCTGCCGCCGCCGCCGCCGTTCAGGCCATCGCAGTTGGGCACATAGTCGGAAATCAGGCTGGGACTGGGATTCGACTGCTGCTGCTCGACGATGCTGTTGCCGGCGGGATTCAGGGACTGTTGCTGCTGGTAGCCGGCGTGCTCGAACTCCTGAGCACTGGGCGAGGGCTTGCAGTAGCCACTGGGCAGCTGCTGGGCCATGGCCGCCGCTGTTTTGGAGCCATACTTGAAGGTGGCAATCGAAGGTATGCTCTGCAGCCGCTGGCTGTTGCCCGAGTTGGTCATGTCGCCGCCACCGCCGCCGCTCGTCGACTCCAGTTCCAGCTCGTTGAGGTACTTCTGTGCCGGCGAATGGAGCAGCTGGGTGGGCAGTTGGTAGCCTCCGGCCCGCTGGCAGCAATGCGACTGGAGCATGTCCTTCAGCTTGCGGCGCTCGGTCTCCAGCAGACGCACCTGGTTCTTCAGCTCGACGTTCTGGGTGTCGAGCACCTCCGACTCCTTTATCAGATTCTGGGTGCGTTCGCGCTTCTTCATCCGGCACTTGGTGGCCGCGATCTTGTTGCGCTCGCGGCGCCTCCGCCGGCGGTCCTCGTCCTCCGGAGTCAGGCCCTTCGGCTGCGACTTGGTCTCGCTGTCCTCGTCGCTCGACTCCTCGCAGTCGTCGTCCAGGTCGTTGGCGTTGCTCAGGCTGCCGCTGTAGTTGTTGCTGCTGCCGCTGTGCCCGTTGTGGTTGCTGCTGCGCCGCGAGTACTTCGAATGCGGCTGCTCCGATCCGGAGCTGGAGTCGCAGGTGGACAGCTTGCGCTTGCTTTGGATGGACAGCTTCAGGCCCTCCTTGATCAGACGCGAGCAGGTCTGGAAAGGCAAAGGAAGTGGAAAGAAGAGAAAGTCAGCGGTTAGAGAGGATCTATCCGTTTAAGTGGGATAGTAAAATCTAAAATGTATCATATATTATTTGTTGGGTTTAAACCCTAATTTTAAATTAGCAAGTAGACAGACTAGCTAACTAACTTTTGTGTTGATTCTTTGCCAAATGGCTACGTTTTCCCTTGAGAAGGTGGATGTTGCAGAGTGAAATTTCGACACAGTTTATTTTTTGAGAGCTGGACGCCCTTCGGGGGACGGGCGGATATAGTTATGACGAATCGCGGCCCGATTTCTCGGGACCAGATTATCTTCAGCGGCATTTTCAGCTTTGTTTGTTTGTTTATTTGCCCGGTGATTTACTCCAGCGACCTTTTTTTGCGCTTTGGCTTAGGGCTTGGCACCTCGATTTGGGTTTGGGTTTTGGGTCTGGGGACACTCGAGTTGTGCATGAATTATAAATATTACAGCGAGCAGATAGAAATCTGCGACAATCGCCACGCCCAGAAAGTGTTCAGTGCTCTCTCTTTGCTGCCCTGACAAGTGCATTCGGCACTCGATGAGGTGGGTGGGCTCATGGAGCTCTTAAAAAACCGAAAACAAAAACCAAAAGGCGAAGTAACCTCGATAGCCAGCCTGCACTGGGTCAGTTCCATTTATGGAGGAGCTCAAGACCTGTGTGTGCGAAAAGGAACAGATGGTCATCACCACACTCCATTCCATTCCCCACGATGACAACTTTCGTTGATTGACTGCATTCGAGGCACTCGGCCATAGGAGCTGGTGCAATACCCTAAGTGGCCTCAAAATAGGCATTAAAAGTTTTCCTGAAACCAATTTTAAACTGGTTTAAAAACCATCCATCACTCAGGCTGAATAGAATTAGAAACAAGTTACAAAAACATACTTAAAATTTGTTTTTTCGAATAATTTAAGTCGTACTATTGAAGAGTGAGAAACCTTAATGCCGAGTAACACGAAAACAACGTTATATTTCAGGTTTTAAAATATTCTATTATAAAATGATTAACTATTGTTGTTAAATTGGCATATTGAATATTATAATACCTTCTTTTTGTTGAATTAGTTTTGTATTAAAAATGTAAAATATTTCTGTTTAAGCACCGGCTTAAATAAAGTAATGGAAATGTCAAAACTCCGATGATGTCAACCCTGAACAATATGCACCTGGAAACCCTGGCAAGAAGAACAAACGCCGGCAGCGAGAGAGTGTGCCTATGGCGCCGGATGCACTTGATTGGTCTAAGATACTGTTCGAGGGCTATGAATTTTGCAACCAGCTGATATTACCCTATGTTGGAACTTCCTATATAATGAAGATTACAAATCATCTCGAAATATGGCATCCATCAAAAAAAAGGGGGACTGTCACAATTGGCCCCTGCAATCTGCAGCCCATTGAATTGTCGACCAGACCGACGCCTCGTTTATATATATATAATTTTTGTATTTATTTTTTCGTTGGTTTTTCCCTTTTTGCGCATTTTGTTTGTTGTCTGCTCGAGAAATTGTTCGGATGCCACTGATTACTGATTGAACGCGCCCTTCTCCCCAATGTTGTCTTTGCGCTTCTGTTAATTTTTTCGGCATCGGCAGCGGGTCGGGTTCCCATTTGAATTTTAGGCACGCTGCGGTATATTTATTGACCCAGAAATCAGATAAATAAATTTTGTGTTTAAAAAGCGACAAGTAAAGAATGCCGAAAAACGAAATCCAAAACAAAATCATAATAATCGCATGCGCCGATCCCAAAAAAAGGAGAAAAAATCAAAGTCGCTAGCAAATCGGAGCCAATACGTACGACCATATGGTCAGCATCGACTCGAAAAGTCGAAAAGTCGGACAAAGTCTGCTGGAAAATTGTGCAATTGCGTCGGGGGAAATGAGGCTGTGGATGTAAATGGGAATGGGAATGGACATCACAGGTTGCGGTTGCGGCTTTATATCTTTGAATCAGTATCTCAGTATCTTTTGTATCTTCGTTGCTGTACCTGCATCTGTATTTACCGACTTCTGCGGAACGGCCGAGCCTTTCTTTGCACTTCGCATCGCTGCAACTTTAGTCGCAAAATTCGCCCGAAAAAGATACATTTAAGAGCCAATTTTCGGGCTGGCAAATTTGCATTTTGTTTGGCTTGTTTGCACTTTTGCACATTTCTCACTCGTTCTGTTTGCCCTTCTTATAATTTCTCCCCATTTTACATATCCCCCATTTGCTTGGCGTTCTTTTTCGGCAACATTTGTGCAAATATTTGGCGTGCAAAGGAAATAATAAAAAAAAACACTCAAGCAGAGGGCAGGAAACCTTTGAATGGGTTCAACTGGGGGTCAAACCCCTTGCCAAATTCGTATTTAATAAATTCTATAGAAATCTTGTAAAAGGCGCTTACATTGTTGGGCTGACTTTAATGCCATACTTAAAGTTAAATACAAATTATGTGCACTTTTGCACAAAACCCTTGGACTTCTAGATTCATAAGCGAAAACTACATAAAATTAAAAGAGAGAAAACAATATGCGATTTGTATTACATCAGTTAGTTATATACACAAACTAACGATTTTCTGAGCCTTTAGCGTGAAATATTAGGCATACTGTTTTGTAAATAAATAAATATTATTATATGTCTTAAAGAGTTAGATAGGAACTGTTGAATTTTTGTCAGATCTCGACTTGAAAAAGACTATTTTCAATCGGTTCTACTTCATCAAGTGAGTTGTATGATCGTCTGGGGACCTTATCAACAACAATTTGGTTGCTTCAAGTGAGGAAATCCAGTCGCAAGCCACAGACTCGTATGCAAGCACTTGCAGTTTCAATCTGGCCGCTTCAATTTGGTCAGTTTCAGTCATTCATTCATTTATTCCATGACTGTTTCGCCCACGCAGCACTGCGCACAGCACACAGCACACAGCACACACTGCCGTGCAAAATCGGCCCACGCACTGTCCGCCGGCCATTGGTCTGTCCGTCGGTCTGTCACTTTGTCCGTAACTTTGTCCGTATGCGGTTCAGTCCGTCCGTTTGTCTGACGTGGGCGTCAATTGCGAGACGCGGCGAGAATTGATTTCACTTTTGCGGCACTGCGTTCGAGTATCTGCATCTGCATCTGAATCTGAATCTGCCGCTAAATCAGCCGCTGCATCTGAATCTGAATCTCTGTGCGAGTGGGGAGAATCACTCTTGACTGCTTGGCTGACTGACATTGGCCTTAATGAGGCACGTAACTGCGGTGGTGTCAACTTCAGCGATTAATTCCACAAACGAGAGTTAAAGGCCGCCTATCCGATCTCTGGGTTGTGCAATGAACGCATCCCTAGTCCGCTCCCGCTCCCGCTCCCACTCCCTCTGGCCCCACCCCTTTTCGCCCGCAAATAATTGGCAGGTGTCTATATGGCTGGCTATATCTATACGGCTATCGCCATCCCCTATCCCCCATCCCCCATCCGCCATCCGCCGACCGTGTGTGTGTGCAAATGTGATTTATGATTATTACTTGAAACGAATTTATAGGCGTTGGGCCGGCGCAGCTTTTAATTGCTGCAGCGCAACGGGTTGAAAGAGAGAGGCACACCGTCTTTTCAATTTGTTTCCCAACAAAATTTCTCATAAATTAGAACCCCGTGTACTTTAGCCTCTCATTTCGGTTTTTAAATTTTGGATCTCGGCGGCTGACCAGTATACCGTATTATCCACATATATCTGTCGATTTTGGAGGGAACCGGTTGGGTTCCCCAAGTTGAGAGGTTGCCTTCAATTGCAATTCAATTAGTTATTGATTGATTGCAAGTATCAAGTCGGATCGTTTGTCTTTGATTTATGGTTCCAGTTAGTTTCAATTTTAGTGTCTCATTCTTTCTGCAGCGATTGCCTTTCAACGGATTTGATTTGGTCTTCAAAATATGAACGACTTGGGAAAACTCGAACAATGGCTTGTAAAGTTGCACTAGCTGTTGCCATGGGCGTTGAATTGAATGGTTATTTTGGAAAAGGAAAAAAAAGTACTATTCAAGACCGGAACTTTGATTTAATAAAGATACTTGAGATTCCATAAAAGATTTTGATTAAAACCGACTAATTACTATGACTATAAATGTAAATTGGTATCCTTAATTGTCTAGGGCCCCATTTTATTGGGCTTAAATTAAATAAAGCCACTTGAGGTTTTTTACTTTTTATACGTTATCGGGCTTTAATTTGCTTAAGTTCTTTTAAAGACAATAGTAAAACCTGGCCAAGTAAGGACTATCAATTGAAGCTTTTGAAATCTACGACTGACTCAGGGCTCTGTTTATATAAACTGGTATTAAAATGTGGGAACATTTAATTCAACAATTAATTGGGCCTTAATATTGATAAAGATACTTGAGATTGTAGATTGAAATTAAATTAAATTATAATATCAATAGAAGCTTTTGAAAACCATTATTGACTTAGTATCCCATTTAATTTTAATAGAACGCGGCAGATGACATACCTGTTGGACGCTGGGCGTGGTGGCCGTGCCCGCTGGGGAGTCTAGCGGCGATCCGGAGCAACTGGAATGACTGCTGTCCTGGGAGTGCGACTGCAAATGAAGTATACGCAAGTTAAGCATACGCCGTGTGGCACCGACTGGCAAGCAGTGACAATCCTCACCTGGCCGTTGGGATGACCGTTGAAGTGACGCACGGTGACCACTGGCGTGGAGGCGGCACTGCAGGAGGCCGAGGAGGCGGCGGAGGCGGAAACAGCGGCGGAAACGGCCGCTGCCGCCGCCGAGCTGAAGCTGAAGCTGTCCAGCGGGTTGGTCATGGCGATCAGCGAGTTCAGGATCTCCGGCGTCTTGGGCGTGTGCCCGCCCATCAGGAGGCCGCTGTTGTCGATCCCGAGCAGGGAGGAGGCCGGTATGTTGGAGTTGAACATGGCTATCTAATCGGTAAGCTGTTGCACACGCAAAGAGTTGAACAAAATAACTAAACCGAACTAATAAAATTAAACGTAACGAACGGGGTTTCTTATTTTTGTTTTGCTTTTTTTGTTTTGTATTCTTAAATCACAGTTGAAGGCCTACGCGTTGCATTGGTTGGTTGGACTATGCCAAAAAGTATTCTCTTGTATATCTCTTTATATTCTTGTATATATGTGTATATATTATGGGTTCTGGAGGCACACACTTTTCACTTTTCCGCTTATCACAAGTTAAAAAATTACAGTTCTTCCTTTTTCGCCTTTTTCAGGGCTTTTCTTAGGGAGAGGGTGCTTTTGGAGGAGTATGGCCGATCCATCGGCTCCATCGGCTCAGGTCCCCGACTTTTGTTGTTGCTCAGAGCGCTAAGGCCGAGCGAATGCGTTGAACGTCGAACAGCCGGCACCTCGCTTCACATCGGCGGCGAATCTGCAAAATTCACAGAGACAAAACGGAAAGAGAGAGTGAGAAGAGCGCCAGATACTATGTACTATATAGAGATATATGGCCCACTCTGCCAGGGAGAAGCGGAGAGGAGGAAGACTCACGAACGTGAGTACGCCATGTCAACGTAAACAAAAGCAATTAAATTATAAAGTAAACTCGGCTAAATTGATTTATGTAAGTCTCGGGGGCTGGTGAGGCGCGTGTCACGCAATCGAGCTTACAAATCACGATCTCGTGATTGATCACGCACCAAGAAAAGCCCCGCATCTCGCACACACATATTCCAAATGCCTCCAATTAAGCCATTAATCGGTTAATTGAGACCAGACCCAGGCACACTCCGTTCGGGTGGGTGGGTGTCCCACCCAGTATATGTATGATATGCGGCGAAATAGCATATCCAGGGGGGATCTTCAGGGGTTGGGGGCCCCAAACACACATTCCTCGCGGGTTGTGCGAGGTGAAGGTGAGCAGAAGGAGAAACTGCAGCGAAATTCCTCGGCGGCAATTGAAACGGAATTGAAATGCAATTGAAGGCAATCATCCATGAATTCGCTTGACTCCCGAGAACCCCTGAACGGGGCTGCAAATAGCGATAAAAGTGTTATAAGTGTTATAAATTAAAATTAGAATTAATGGTATCATTACCAAAATTTTGGGAAAGGAATGTCAGAAAATACAATTGAAATCGAAACTAGGTTGAAGGTTACATGAGGTAGTTGAAATCATCTGACAGTGAAAGTTGAAAAATCAATCAGTTGTAAATTACAGAAATGTGAATCCCTGTAAAATTAATTGGATAAGAATTTTAATGGCACTTAAATTAGCGCTTTGCCTGGAAATACTTTGTAATTGCCAAGATATTTTATTTTATATTGTATAACTACATTCTATTTGTTGATAGGGTATTCCCAAGTTTATCATCTCCTTTTCTTCCCCCAAACTCCACTTAATTTGCCCGGAATTTCTCGAGAGTTATTTCCCCCGCATATTTGTGGCATTTTGAAGAAGAACTATGTATCTGACAAGGGCCAGGGTGGGTTAATGTGCAAAAAGGGGGTAGGAGGAAGGGGGCCCAATTTCGCTCAAAATGCAAATTGAGGCTGTCAAACTTCAAAAGCCGAAAAACAGAACACAAAAATCTCATTTTGGTTTTGCGCGCGATTTCTGCTTTTCTGCTTTTAGCCATTTATCATATGGCCAGCAGTGTGGTGGCTGTGCACTTGTGGTGGTTGCCAGCCTTTTGGTGTATGTGTGACATGCTCTATAAGTTTTAGAGCCCCCCTTTTTCCCGGTCCGTTCCAAACCGAAAGTCAGTCAGCAGCCAGCAACAAAACGCAGGCAGAATAAAGAATTATGATTTATGACTTTCGCATGTTTCTTTATTTTTATTTTTTGGCTTGGGGTTTTGTTGTTTGTGAGAGCTTTTAATGCCTTACTGCCTTTGATGTGGCTCTTTTTCCCCGTTTCCACTGCAACGAAAATCACTTTTGACATTCGGTTCGCACAAATCGCACAGAAAATCGCACAAATCGCTTTTTTTTGGCCCGGCTATTGGTCCGGCTTTGTTGCCAAAGCTTATTTTGACCAAATGCGGCGCACGTCAACGTCAAATTCAGCGGCATCGACATCAACTGCGCATGCGTGGCCTCCCCGAGAACATTTGGGGTCAGGGCAACTGAAACTGCAACTCTCAAAAGAGAGCTGTTTCAGAAAAGTCATTGTAAACGGATCGCAAAACCATAATTTATTTCCAGCTATCAGTAATCAAGCTATCGAGCGATAATTTTTGTATGTTAAAAAATTCATAAGATCTTCTTATCCAATAATATATTTTGCAAAATATCTCTTTTTTTTTTAAAAAAAAAACTCATATAATATCTTTTTTTCTCCAGCTGCCTTGAGATTGCGCATACGCCACGTGGTCGACTACATTAACCAAGTGCCCAGCAGGATTCCTCAGCAGCTGCAAGGAAAGTCCCTCCCAGAAACCTTTTAGCTGCACTTGCCACATTGACATTCCTAAGTTGTATCGCTGCTACTTGGAAATAAAGTCATTTGCGGCTGATTTGTGGCTGGCATGTGAATTGCCCTCAAGTGTGCGAGTTTTTGCTGCCAGTCGATCGATGCCTAACCGAATCGATCGATCGATGGCCACCAGATTGCACAGCCCCAGCAAAAAAGAGAGAACAGAAGCTTTCGCAACGATCGTATAGTTCCGATGGAGATATATGGAGAGATCGTGTGGAGATCGGATCGCTGGGGTGTCCCACCGCCGCCATGAATATGCGATAGAGGTGCTGGCGGAAAAAAGGCACAAAATTCCTGTCATCGTTCAACTAATCGGCAAGTACTAAAGAATTTATCGATGGGGTATGAAAAACAAAATATTCTAACGAACAGCTATTTGTTTTTATTACACCATTAATGGTGTATCGCTAGCATCAGTACGGGTTACCTAAGGGCATTATCAACCAGCTTGTTTTACGATGCATTGCTTCTCATTATTACGAGCGTTAAGTGCGATTTATCGTTATGATTTGTATTATCGTTAAATTAATCGAAAAACGATACATTGCACCGATAACACTGTAGAAAACTGAATACCAACGAATCGTCACCTGTTTAAAATCCCTTTCGCATCTTGATGCATCATCACCATAGTTAGGCAATGTCACAGCTTATCGGTGAATTTGCTTCGGTCACGTCGCTATCCAAAATATCCCAAAAGTGTGACTGATGGGTGACTCAGAGGCCGAATCGGGCTCGGATTCCCGTTCCATTTGCATACGATTATACGAGCGATCGAATGCGAATGAATGGACTGTCAGCCGGTGCGATTGCACAACGAGCATTATATTAATAACACTTCATAATTGCGATACATAATGCTCGGGTCGAGGAGCACGGACCTGCATTTATCATCGGGGCGTGCGATGTGAAAACGCCGCATAAGTACATTAAGCATTTGACTTATAATATGTGAAACAATATATATATTTTGTCTATGCATCTGCCGCCTCGAACGTTTATCGGTTTTTGTTTCGTTTGCTTCGCTACGTGCCTCGGCCGCACTCCACATTTCACACGAGCCAATAAGTGGGGGAAAAGGCCAAGCGCAGTGGAAACAATGCATTGCGGGTTGGAAATACATATTGAACAATTTCGAAAGCCCTTTTGTGAATATTGGACTGACAACTTCAAATACCAAATATTGGTATTTTTTATATAATTATAAACGCCGGATTAGTGCATAAATTGATTTATATTCTTTGTAATTAAAATAAATACTAAAACCCTTGATTAGTTTCGAGTTAAACAAGATCCATACTGCTCAGACCGTAACTCAAATCGCATATCTGCCTCTACCCTGCAATTATCCCCGTACATGCCACCATTTGAAGCATCCACAATTGGAGGTCTCAGATTCTCCTCTGGTTTTCTAGTTTCTGGATTTCTGCTTTTCCCTGCGTCATCGGATTCCATTTCAATCCTTTGCCGCATTGTAATAGAATAACAACTTCGCCCACTTTGTTGTTTCTCATCTATTCGATTCTCTTATTCATATTCCGAAATGGATTTGAGCAGAAAGTAGTTGAGGGTGGTGTTTGTGTGTGCCTGATTCGGTATCAGTATCTGTATTCTGGCCATAAAAAACAAACTTTCATTGTGCGGAGACAATCGCTGTACCTTCTTTTTCCTTCTTTCGCTCTTCTGCTGTCTTGGCCGGGCTTAATTAAAAGCATTGCCAAAGCCAACACACCGAAAGGCCAAAGGCAAACACACAGCGAGTGTGTGTATCTACGTACAAGTATCTGATAGATACGATAGCGGGCTCGGTTCCGTGCGGTGCCCTTTTGTCAGCTGTTTTCCAATTAAGTGTCACTGCAGCCCGGGAGGGGGCCGCAAATCTCCTCGAAGATGGCTAGAAATTTACACTTTAATTAGGCATTTAGATAGCGTGTGTATATCTGCCTTTGATTAGTTTGCTAATTGCAGGGGCGGGGTGGGTTTGCTGTGGCGGGGGTACGATCATAAACCCCAGCTTGGCCATTAACATAAAAGTTTACGAATAGACGAAAAGACCCAGGGCACTATGGGCTGGGTTTGGGGGGTGTATTTATCAGTTTCTCAGACTACCCCTCGCTTTGGCCAGAACTGGGCCGCGTGGCGATTCAATTAATTTATTATTCACTTAAGAGCGCCATGGGCAAGCGGAAGAGGGGATGGTTGGGGGTGTTCTATAAGGTCGGGGGTCCCAGATAGATGGCATAAAAATGTTATAAAAATTAAGCGCACACCATGAAGGAGAAGGAGGAACGAACTGGCCAAGAACTTTTCGCACATTCCAAATGCGTCCCGCTGTCGTGCCAAAAATGTCCTGACTACGGGTGGTTCCGGGTGGGGGTGGGTGGTTGATGGATCGGGATGGTGCACATTAACTTATGGGGAACGCGTGGCGCAAGTTTTACAGTTATAAACATTTCCGCGCACGTTCCGAGCGTTAAATTTGGCAGCCACAAAAAAACAAGACAGTCCAGTCACACCAAAATATAAATTTGAAAATTGCTCGGAAAGTAGGGGTGTATGGAGAAAAACCCGAAGTGGGAAGTACACTTAGAGCTTTTCTAAAAAGTTATATGTTACCAATTTTAACTTTTTTAGGTTTTATAGTATTATAGTATTTTTAGTGTTCTAGTGTATTTGAATTTTATGATATTTCTAGTATTTCAGTAAAGTTTGTGAAATATCTTTTTTGTAAAGGAATTTGGTAAGGTAGCTTAATGTACCACAGCCTTTATTAAATACAAATTCCTAATACATTATCTTTAGTCGTATATCCTTAGTAATACACCCCTATGAACGTCGAGTGTACAGCAGGCCATAAAACTAAAACTGTCGACGGCGAAGTGAATGAAATGCCTTGGAAATGGAAAATTATGGAAATGAATTGGTTGACAGAAGGATCTGGATAGGGAAAGCTGCTCGGAAAGGGGTGAGTAACTAACTATTGGGGGTTGGAAAGTGTTATGTTTACAATATATTGGTCCGAAACAAGAGTTATTGTACACAAAAAACCGAGACTCATCGGGGAAAGGGAAATGTGTGTGTACGTATATTATATATCTTCGTGTACCTTGTGCATCCACCTGTTCCGCATATCTGTATCTATATGTGGTTAGCGAGGCGTCATTAGTCACTGCCCCCCAGATAAGGGAAATCAAACGGAAAAACTTGGAGTGCAGTGGAGATATTTACGCTTTTTACGCGGTATGCGTGCAAGGACGTTCGCAATCGGAACTTTCATTAAACTTTGTGTGGGTTTTTTTTTATCATCAGGGGCTTATCAGAAACGCTGCGTGTCAAAAGATGTCTTATCGGTGGAAAACACGGGCGAACGCGAATCTTATCTGGCCACCCTCTTCGCTCTGCGCTGGGCTTCTCTCCGATTCCACGGTGCTTCGGTTCTTCGGTTCTTCAGTTCACCGGCACTGCGATTCTCCTGTTCTCCCGTTCGATTTGGCGGAATCTAATTAATTTCCAGAGCTAATTCACTTTGTGACATCGTAGCGATTTATGCTGATTAAGGTGACATTATCGCCGCTGCTCGCCGTTTGCGTGTTCTTTTTATTTATTGTTATTTATGGCCACTCTTGCCCCCTCTTTGTGTGTGGAATTTTATCAGAAAGCGCGTTTACTCTGTTTGCCGTGTGGCTTTTTCGGTTTTTCGGTGGCTTTTCGTCTCCAAAGCCATTTAGAACACTTTTCGCACCTCGTTCTGGGCAAAAAGAAAACAGAAAAAACAAAATAATAACTAAAGAAACTTTTGTATCTGCTAGATGCTCCCGACCATGCGACAGCTGTCAGTGGAAAAGCAAAGGCAAAATATCTCTGAAATGGAGACGGAGGCCAGCACTAATCATCATCTCCGTCATCATCATCATCTTCACAGCGGCCAAGCGGTGATCATCGTCATCTTGGTGATTTTTATGAAGGAATTCGCATTAAAAGTCTTTATTGTGTTTATTTATTGCGAACGAGAATCGAGAACGGCCAAAATGGAAACACAGACACACACATCCGAAGCCATCCATCCATCCATCTATCCACACAGCTACAAAGTAGATCTAATGGAAATTTCTGTGTTGGCGACGCTGTAACTGGAAAAGCAGAGGCGTCCGAGGGGGCGTTTTGGTGTTGGTATCGCAGCTGGCAGCTGTTCGGAGTTCGGGGAAATCCCCCTGGTCACTGCACTTGATTTCTTTGTTCACTACGCGGAAGAAGGATTTTTGAAGATTGGACAAAGACCTAAGGTCACCCTGCAACCTGATTAACCCGAATATTTCTAGGCTAAGTCTTGACTCTTCTTCGGGTCCCCAAAGCAGAGGAATTTCAAAATTTATGCTTTCGGGGAGTGCCAAAAAGAAAGACGGTGAAAAGCGAGTTCAAGAGATGGCTGATAAACACAGGGAAGAGACACCAACATCAATTAGCGGACAACAAATGTGTCCCAAACGTATTTTTCAGCCCAGCCCTTGGGGCCACGCCCATCGCACCTAGCTGCCCTAAAAGGGGAACCCCCGCACCCACGCTCACACGCACACACTTGGAACGGCATGTCCTTGACACATATCCCTCCACTTGCCCAGCACGCACATGCGGATATGGACATGGATACGGCTGTGTGTGAGTGGACCGGGCCAACGCCTTGCGGGGCTTCGCCAGAGCTTGGCCCTAATCCATTTGAACTTTCCCCGTCCCTCGGCTCTGCTACATCCACTCTGCTCTTCAAGGATAATAAAACGAAGTCTCCTACTTTATGGGCCAAGCGAAACTTTTGCGGCTTCCTTCGGCGCATGTGCCTGTGTGTGCGGATTGAAGTGCCGTAATATAATCCTAATGGAATTTACACTCAAACTTTACAATGGCAGGCAACAATAGCGAGGACACTGCGTGTCCTTTGTCATTCTCCTCTCCTCTTCCGCCGGAGGAAGCAATAGAAACTGGAACTGGAGGTTCGGTATTGAGTTGAAATTACATCCGATTTGGGCCAACAAAAAAGTTAGCGTTCAATGCGTGGAGCCAAATTAGGTGAATTACCAATTGAATTAATGCTGAGGAAGCCGAATCGAACTGAAAATAAAAAGTGCCATAACGCCCTAGAAAAAACTTAAGTGAAATACTGCTCACGTAAAAATTATTTACATTTTTTCGCAATTGTTTTCTATATTTTTTTCGATTGGTGTTTTATTTTACACGGCGTTATTTTGACTGGACGTCACTCTGCACCGAAAAATAAATTTCTCGCACTTTGAACGGAAACTGGATCGAAATACTTAGTGGCAGACAAACGCGAACAGATTGCAGCCAAATGTTGTCTCGCCCGAGTTTCAAGGGGATTCGGAATTGGTTTGGATTCAGATTCAAATTCAAATTCCGAAGGTCAAGTGCATTAAGGCGGGCAGGAAAAATAGAAGAACTGGAAAAATAGAAACGCGCCACCGTGGCATTTATTTTCTTGTTATTTGTTTTTCTTTGGCTCCCCCACCAGGGAATATATATTTATATATATTGAGAGAGGGCTGCGTGCGTGAGCGTTGTAAATTGTGATTTTATTCGATTTGATTTCGGGGACCATGCCCGTATCCTTGGACCAACACTGGCTTAATTGTGCGTGTCAGGCGGCCACAAACCCAGAAAGCCACCAAAGCCGCAACACGGACACATGTCCGCTTCGTCCTCGGCTGGGTGTGTTTAACCAAGACCAGCAGTTGTCGGCCGTCCAAGGATCCCGGGTCGTTAATAAGAGCGGAAATGCTGGCGCCGACATTATCATTTTGGCCCCCTCCTGCGCCCCCCAAACGGCGCAATTATGATAATTGAGTGAGCAGGAGTGCGATGGGCATGGAGCAAATTCAGACTGGCAGACTGTCGGACGGACAGGTTAAATTGCGCGTTACTCGCAGCAAATGTGGCAGATTCCTGTCCTGGCCAGTGTCTCCTTTTGATTGATTCGCACGGGAATGCGGCAAGTAGCGGGTGACCCCGCACAAGACACTCGAACGACTCAACTGGCGCCCAATTGTCTCGAGGACCCCGAACTAAACCCCCTCGGAAGATGCAGCACATACACACATTTTATTTGCCACACCTAGTGACGCACATATAATTCGGATGGTCCACCTCCTTTGGCGCTATGAATTGATTGCGTGCTGGAAATTTGTTGTCTTTGATTGATTTCGCTTAACTTGTGCGTGTCGCCCGGGCGTATGCGTAATATTTTCGTTTAGAAGAAGCTGTGGTCCCCCCAGCGATGTCAGCGGCATAGTCAGGATTCTTTTGAGGCGGGGATATTTTATATCATAGTGTTAAGCATGCTTAGGATTTTAAATAAAGGGGGGTATGGGTTTACTTAAAACACCCCCTGCCTACGCCCCTGATCAAGGTATGGGCATACATATTAGAAAGCGCTGTGTGTGGAATACAATAGAGAACAGTTGTCATTGGTTGTGGGCACCCTATGCCGCATACTGTGCGTGTGGCGGCAGAGCTATTGCAGTAGAGGAAGCTGCGTTAGCGGAATCATTTATTCTGTTTTCCTAATGGGATTCAACAGTTTAAGAAAAGTATATTATAGATTACAAGCAATGTAGCCCGACTTGACTTACCATTAAATGCACAAATCGCCGTTCCGAGCTGAACTCCGCTGAGCTGAACTGAAACGGAGAGCAGAGAAGGGGAGCTGTTAGCATTGATTAGCGTCTAATGTACAAACACGACGGATTGTGCACGGCACGGATTGAAAGCGGGACTGAGACCGAAACCGAAACCGAAACTGAATCTCAGACTGGGTTCAGAGTGGATCGACGGGCCCATCAATAATTGCGGCTTACGGCCATCTATTATGTGTGTTTACTGTGTGTAAAGACGATTGATGGTTATTGATTAGGCGAACGACCCCCTCCCCTAGGCTCCCCGATATATGGCATTATTTCTGCTGTACTGGAGACTCTGTGGATGAATGCGAACGCGGACTTTAATGCGACTATAGCTATATGGCTGTGCCATGAATCATCGCGAAAACAAGAGAAGAAACGATGCTAAAAACAAAACTCGCGTAGGTAGCGCCAATTTTTTAGGCAAACATAAGTATAAGTAAGCCCCGCCAAAGCAAACCAAGCCAAACCAAGCCAAACCAAACCAAACCATAACCAAAACCAACCCGAAAAACAAAGCAGTCGCATTGAGTTCATTGACTGAAAGACACCCTGTTCGGGATGATCGAAAATTAATCGAAATTTAAGTAATAGAAACGGAACTAGAGTATAAAATCACTTTTAAGCAATGAAGTTGGTATCTCCATCGAAAGGAGTGCACAATGCTTCTGGAATTTTATGGAATGCCCATTCCCTCATAAAGGGTACGAAATCTAAACGAAAAAATTCAAATGAGTTAGCTGAATAAAATACACCCTGTTTGAAATAAAAAATAAATTAAAGTTAAGGGATAATCAAGTTAATTCAAAAACAGTTGAAATAACCAACCAAATAAAAAATTAAAATTATTTGATAAACTAAATAAATAGGGTTTTCAATAGTCTTTTTTATGTTGTATTGATATAGCAAAACCCATATACCTCCCCAGTAATTGGTACCAAATCCAAGCCAACGGCGGACAGAGACTGTCCATTAATTTGGCTTAAATCTCGAATCTCTCGGTGGGGATTTGTTTATTTGTTTATTCGACTTTATGTGGCCAGCAGAAATTCTCCCGGTGCTGAAACTTTGTATTTGGTTTGGTCTTCGAAATCGCCTCCGGAACCGCTACTTCATTTGCATCGATTGTGTTATTTACACCGACCGAAAATTGCATCTTCTGTTTGCGCTCTTTAATGTCATTAATTTGTTTTCGGAGCCCCGAACAAGTGGCTCCGGCGATTGGGGATAGGATTGGGGATTGGACTACCTGGCAACCCAGTGGCTGCCGTTTCGGATTTTTGGTTTTTGTTATTTTGTGCGAATTTTCGCGTTGAATTTCGCATTGAAATGTGCAAAAAACCCAATTAGGTGCAATTAACAGCAATTTTGTTGCGCTGCGGGCCAAAAAGGAGTGCGCCGAGGCGAATTGAAGTGCTGAAATGCTGAAAGCCTGATTGAAGAGGAAAGTTTTAAGGGAGCTCTTGGCTGGGGCCCGAAAAGGCAATATGCGTGAATCGAATGGAGCGTAAAGGATCACTTAGCCATGGTCTTATAGGGGGCATTTATCATGAAACTACATATGAAGAAAAATAACTCAATTTGGCTGATAAAAGAAAGTCGCAAAAGGACTAGCCATAAACATATACAACATTTAACAAACAAGTATTTTGAATGCGAATTGAAAGGAAGTCTGCGCCAAGACAAACTGAAATCCTGTCTAACCAGAATTGGCCGAAAGTATAAATTGGGTAGAATATATTATACGACTAAACGGCTTGTACGCCATCCAAAGGCTATAAATATCGGATATTTCGGTTTCAATTCAAGACTCTAGCATACAGATTGTATCTGAAAGTGAGCTGCTAACTTGTTTGCCACAGGAAAACCTGGCCCCTCCGTTGACTTGCAGTAATTACCGGGGCTTGGTAAGGGAAATGCATGGGATGTGCTGTTTTATGGCCTCATCAGCGGTAATATTCAATTCAAACTCGTAATATCGAACATCAAATGGGAATGGAAATGGGCATAGATATAGGTGCAGATGTAGATACATCCGTAGATATGGGAATGGAAGTGGAGATGCGATGCGGCGACCTTGACTCTCCAAATGAACGGAGGAGAACAAAGCTAGAGATAGAGTCTCCAAATGGGGGGCAATTTGTGTGTGGCTTTAATGTCCATTCGGGGGCAATTAACCAGCAACGACAACTCTGCTGCTCTACAGTACGAAACAATTTCAATTTTCGGCTGGCAAGCGGCACACACATTAAGAATTATTTAATTAAGTGATTTTAATTTCGCTTTTTCGCCGTTTGCCTTCCAACCACTTGAGACGCCGATGCTGATTGTCTAATTTCATTAGTCTAGGCGAAAGGGGGGCACTCGGAGTGAATGAAACGCGGCAACTGGCATTGTGCCAGTCAAACGCTCGCTTTGACCCACTGTGCGCTCGCTTTGTCAATTAGAATTTAGAATTTGACCTCTCTGCACTTTAGTTGCTAGCCGGGCAGGGAAATGGGGGTTTCGGATTGGATCGGATCGAATTGAATCTAAATCGAAATCGAAATCGGTTCATTGCGTGGGACTGTCCGACATAAATCACACTTGAGTGCCGCCGCCAGCAGAAATAATCGCTTAATTAGCCATCGCTCAAAGTCCAATTCGAATTGCACCTTCGTTTTAAATGGCTTCCCGACTGGCGCCTGGCGAAAATCAATCCGTTGGCAGTCGAAACGGGGAAATTGCCAAAAAGTACACAACTTGACATTGTAACAAACACAGTGGGTTACCCCTTGGCTGACCAACAGAAAAGAGAGCATATCATTTTAGATAATATGCGATCTAGGTATGGAAATTATCTTGGCCTTTCTTGAATAATCCTCCATCCTGCATGGTAGTAATATATATGATCTTAAGTATGTTAATCTGAAAATTGGTATTCTACAAACAGATGTACTTTTTATATATAATTATCTTAGTTTATACGGATCTCTAAGAAGCTTGATATATGATCTTAAGTATGCTAAGCTGAAAATTGGTATACTACATATAGATGTACACTTCGGTCATATGTAACAATCCCATAATTATAAAAACCTCTAAGGGTTCTCAACCCTATATTAAGGTCTTAAGCTGCAAACTGGTATGTTTGTGGATTACATGGTATATCACCGAATAGGAACATCGAACATAGTTACAACCAGCAAAGTATATACTTATTTTAGTTTTAGAGAGCAGGGTTTCGTAGGCTTTTTAGTACTGGCCGCCCGAACCCCTGGGAGCTGGATCTGCCATGACTTATGGGGCTGGGGGGCCATCATAATCGGAGAACGGGGCGTGGCCGGGGCTTAGAGGCCCTCGACTGGGCGACCTTCGCTCAACTTCGGCGACTTACAAAAAACCTTTTTTCAACGCTGGAATTTCGGGTTTTGTCTCTGACTTTCTGGCTTTGCGGGCCGTGTGGGCTTTGTTTTGTCGGCTTCTAATGCTTCCGGTTCCACTCCTCAGATCGCAAGATGTGTGTAAGTTGTGTTGTAAGTCGAAGGCCTTGCCATGGCGATAAGATATGGCCAGATACTGCCGTGGAGCTCGCATTGATTACCCGACTTGGCCTGGCCAATTTGGTGGCAGAGTACGCTGGCGACCATTAAAAAGTCATTACAAAAGCACAGCACACATGTGTTTTAAGGGGGCAGAGGGGGCACTCAGACAAGTACCTGGCATAATTGCAGAGGGGCTATCAAAAGGTTTGGCCCGCACACGGGAAGTTCCATGCCCAAGCCGAGTTTTTGGATTTCCGCTACGAGTCGTCGTCGTCGTCGCCATGTCTGCCCCCCCCTTTTTGGGGGGAAATCCCCCCTTTCGGCCGGAGCCCATGTGTGTTCCCGTGATGATCACTTAAAGGGCTTTGGATTGACTTGTACTCATATTTGCCCATTGATAATGAACGTCAATTATCGTGTGCCCGTTTGTTTGCCTTGCCTCGCTTTCGGGCCAAAGGCATTTATAATTTTTTTCCCCCATTTTTTTTGTATTTTACTATGGCTCCAACTCGGCTCAGTTCCCTCAGAGCCCCGTCTTATCGCCACTGCGGGCTTATTAAGCCCAGACGGGCCGAACGCCTCGGCCAACCCGTGATGTTGTGTGCAGTAACCGTAGTGTAAGTTGACCGTGACTCAGTTTGGTCAACAAGTATTTTCACATATTTTCCAATCCAGTGCATTTCTTCCTCATATCATATAGGGTTCTTGGAAGCCAGGAAGAAGAACTTTAGATAAGCCTATCTGTGTAAATTCACGAAAGAAATAAATCGCATGGCCACTTTTAAACTAAACCTGTACTTCCTTTGTATGGTAAAGTTATGGCTGAAACTGGGCAATAGGGATAGTTTCGGAAGTGTAGAAAAGGGCTAACTATCCGAATAGTAAAAATAGTAAAATAATCATAACTTACTACTACACTGGTCACTTTGCTCACACGTTGCTTTGTGTGTAAATAACCCTAAAAATACTTGGCACTTTTCCGCCCCCGAAGAACTCGGATCTCAGATCTCCATAAATTTTGGGCGCTTTGTGTGGCGTGTCGTCTTTGATCTTTCGGCGAAAGAAATACAATGGAATTTATTTGCCACCTGAGAGCAGAGCCGCATCTTCGGACCCCAAGAGATCAGAGGGGAACCAGTATATGTAAATGAGCGCCAATAAATTCGGAGCAATATCATTTTCCGCACCGTTTTCAAGGCGATCTTGGCACACTTTGAGCATAAATTTGGACTGGCTGCGTTGCATATCCCTGTATCTGAACAGTGGGTGGCTGCGGATGGATCTCGTTGGGCGCCGCCTTGTGGCGTTGTCGCAGCTCAAATCGGCCGGCATTATTGTAGTAATTGATTGATTGATTAACTTGCAGTCGGTAATTGAATCGAGAAGTGGCCGCCGGGCATGTGCCGCTGCAATGGGCGTGGCACTCGGCGATCGGTCGTGTTGCTTTTGTTTGTTCGCTGCTTACAACAGTTGTCGCTTCAATGTCGCCGCTTTTCAGTTGCAAATTAATGCTGACAATGCAGCAGAAATAGATACGGCCAGAGCGCCGGCTCGGTGCTATAGCTACATGTGCACATCCGATCTTGATCTATCTATCTCGCTGTCTGGCTGTCTAGCTATCCGCTGCGAAATGGAACAATCGCTCCAGCACAGTCGAGTACATATATTTCGCAAACACATCCAACAAAAGGCCATAAAACAATCGTAAAAGGCCTGTGACAAGCTCATGAAAGTAATACAAAGTAACCACAAAGTGAGAAGAACTCAAATCACTCCGAGAATTGTACAAAAAAGTTCGGAACGGGGTAAAAACGTTGTGTTGCTGTAATTCAATTTATAAGTAGGGGTACCTCCAAAGCACCTCGCCGTGATTATGATTATCATTATGATGACGAGACAACAAACATTTGATTGCGTTCGGCTGTTGTTTTTGTTGCCACTGCCTTTCTGGGGGCTTTATGGTATTTTAATTTATTTTGAATACCAAATGAATTGCTTATTGTTTTAAATGGAGGTTCGGATGGGTTTGTTTCGATTGCTAATTAGCATAGCAGAAACAAGTTGAACAAAGCTCGGAAATACAAACTAAAATAAATAGAGACAGAGGTAGAAGTAGGAACAAACAAAAGAGCGGGGGAAAATGAAGAAATACTAAAGAGAAACTAGTTTCGACTAATGAATGGCGGTGTGCGTGAATGGGAAGTTGCAGATACAGATGGAAAAAGATACTTTTATATATATGAACATATAGAAGAAGCATAGAGAGAATATGGCGAATGAAATGCCAATGAACCAAAGAGGCCGAATAGCTATTTTTCTTTATTTCTTGCCGCTCATTTGATTTGCTTTGAATAATTTATGAATGCTTTTGCCATTTGGCGAATGCAAAAGTAGGAAAACGATTCGCCACCAAAGACTTATGGCCACTGGCCATTCGAAAGTCGCCAGTCGGAAATGGAAATGGGAATTGGAATTGGAATCGGAATGAAAATGGGAAAGGCTGGGCGAACAGGGCGTGGATTTGGGATAGCGATTGAAATTGGATTCAAGACTCGGCTGTGGTACTGCACTTCAAAATCGGTCAGCGTGTCAGCAGGGAAGCGCTTGGTGACTAATAGAAAAACTTGCTACTTTGCTGGCGAATTTTTCTTAGTCAAGCTTAGCAAGATATATCGACTACTCCCACCCACACCCACCAGTCCGCACACCCACACACTCCGGGGCAGCAAAGTGTAACGAAGTTAGAAATCCACACACACAAAAAGCGAAAAAAAAACAAAAAGCTTTTAACGCCCACGCCAAGGCCAGAGCTAATTTGCATATCTCGACGCGCATACTCGAAGCCCGAAACAAAAAAAACTAACAACCAAAAACACCAAATAAAAAACCGGCGAGAAAACGGCGAGTCTCTGTTCTACATGCCCGAAAGTACATAAATACATAAGAGTGGTTTCAAAATGGAGACAGCTCAATAAACTCCTCGAATGGATGGGGACGGAAGGCGCCAGCTGGGCAGGAAAGTCGCGCTCTAAATTGCTGGCAAATCCAGAAATTTCGTTGATGTGGGGGCCCTCAAATAGGATAGATATAGGATAGACCCTTGTATAACTATTAACCCTTTACCTATTTAATTGCATGTGGATAGAGGGTGCCAGGTGGTCGGAAACTCGGGCGGTTGGGCGGTTCGAAAATCCAGAAAATTCTAAGTCGGAGTCACCAAATTGACTTTTCACATATATACCTATTTATTTGCATATATATTTTAGCTTTACTTAAATATTTTACACTACCTATTTGGGGGGGTGCCAGGTGGTAGAAAAACTTGGTCAACTTTAAAAGTTCGAAAATCAAAAAATTTTTGTATTCGGGGTCACCAAGTGGGTTACTTATACAATGCACCGATTGGACCCATTAATATATATTAAACATCTAATTGAAAACGTGTTAACCCTTACAAATAGCTAAATCTTTAATTTCAAGCTATCTTTGCTTTGGCTTGGGGTGTCAACGACCTATTGGCAATGGTTGGGGTCGTCACATGCCAAGATATAACCTTTGGTATCCATTGTACAAGGTGTTTTTGCCCAGTCCTAACTGGAAACGAATGTTCCGGGCTTACGTGGGCACAATTCAGAGCTGCAATCACGAAAATCACCCCATGCTGGTGGGCTAGCCGTGAAACCGTGACCCGCGTCGGGGTCACCAGCTGGCCTATGCTAAATTTCGGCGCCTATGCTGCGGATACCCATGCTAATGTATACGCCACATACCCAGCTACAATGGTGCCATGTCCATGTGCGTGTGTAACTAAATACAATGCAAATTTCCTTCGACTCAATTACTCAAAAGCAAGAACAACAGCAAATGTCGAAATACATTATCACACAGACACACAGGCAGCGCAACGCACATGCAAATTATATATATTTTACACCCCCATGACGTTGCAGGGGCATAATTAATTAGTTGTACGGGGCACGGAACTTGGACCGACTCGACTGTTCGGGTTCTCGGATTCTCGGCTCTTGCTCCGTTTTTTTCGGTTTTTGGGTCTTGTGCTAATGAGTCCATATTGTGCGAGAGGCAGCAACAAATACGGAGACAGCCAAACAAACATCGCACAAACTAAACGGAAACGTGGCCAAAAGCAGGCAATCAGTGTTGCCGAATTGCTTTGAAATAGCACAACTTTGTGAAAATCAGGCAAAGCTATAAATTAATAAAAGATATGTTAGAATTGTAGCTGAACCCTCGAGTTTAGAGTTTGAAACCCAGGTGGGGTGACAACCCTGGCAGAGCTACATACTAAAATTGTGATGGATTGTTATACTTGTATACAAGAATTGTGCCTAAAAAGTGCCTGATGTGTTCCTTTTTAATTTCGAAAACCAGATGGGCTGACAACCCTGGCACAGCAAGCTATTAAAATGGATTCCCGCCGGACTTCCTGGCCATATCATATTACCGTCTTTCCTCCTCTGTGTGCGTCTGTCCTCCTGTTTGCCTGATGGACATGACCCAAAAACCAACAACGGGGTAAGTGACCCATAAAACACGATATGCAGCAGCGAAAGTGATGACACGGAGCAGAAAGAGAAAGAGGCGAAGGCGAGAGGCAGAGGCAGAGGGAGAAAGAAAGAAGCCAAACCTTCTGGTTTCGGGCCAAGCCCTCGCGCACACTGCATTAATATGATTAGCAGGAAGATACACATACACCATACAGAGCCTGAGGAAGGAGCCAGGCCAAGCCAAGCCAAGCCAAACTAATGCCATTTCCTGGAACGCGCCCAATGTCGGCGGAAGGTCACTCTCGGGCGCCGTGGGACAGCAGTTGACCTACCATATGGCCAAGGCACCATGCCACCATACCAACGTATCACCGCACCACCGAAAAACCCGAATAGAATTCACCCACCGGCTCCGAAAGAGTGGCTCCGAGTGCAGCCCACGTGCTAAGAGCCAAGATGTACATGGGTGGGGGGCTATAAGATCCGAGGGGCTATATAAACACACATAAATCTAGCTGTGTGGGCCGACTTCAAATACACTAGCTACGGAAGTGCAGCCGCCAACGCTGCCGCAAAAGTACATATGTAACGTACATAGCTGGAATTTTTTGTTACTCCAAAAAACCCTGTTCAGACTGACCAACTTTATTATAATGGATTACACTCATATAACGTTATTATTATAATAGATATGTTTTTGTAAGCTATGTTTCTCCTAGCTTTTAAGCAACAACTTATGTGATATATCATCTTCTAGATCAAGACTTTTAGGAAGGGGTATTAAAGATTTAAAATACTTTTTTTGATAGTATATATTACTTGTTATATATTATATTATATTTTATAATTTTGTAAGGATACAAATCTTGAAGAAGTTTAATCCACATATATCTAACTCTTCAAAACTCTTTCTTTTTTTGATATTTAAAATAAGTGGAGAGCTTTATGTGATTAATTCTCAAATAACCCATTTTCTTTTATAACTTTTACGAACATTTTGTGGAGGAAGTTTCTCAAACCTGATGCTCATTTATCACCCGCTCCGTCCATCAGATTGGTTCAACATTCAATTTCCCTATGCAAATTAACAGCACAACATCTTTGTCTGGCTTTTTGTTGTGTTTTTGGATTTATTTATTTTGTTTTCTGTTGCTTTTTGGCTTTGGTTATCTTTGTACTTTTCGAGTTTGGACCTTGAACAAGGTGAAGTTGATTGCTAAGTTGTTGTTGCTAATGCTGACCGCAGCTATTGTTGTCTACTCTCTGGCGTTGTTGTTGTTTTGAAGCTCAAAGTTAACGAAACGAGTCGAAAGAGGAGGAAGCATAAACAATGCGAGGAAAACGAAAAAATTCACACCTCCGAAAGCATGTGAGATGAGCCAAACGAAAGACAACACGGCGGATGCTTAATCCCGAAGATGCAGCAATCAATCAACGATTGGGCGAGCGACGGATTGCATTTAATTAACAGCTTCGACCAGAAATGGAAAGTAATTTGCTTAAATTTTAATTGGTTTTGGTTTTTACTGCTTTTATTAAACGCGTATTTTTTATACCTATTTGTTCACCTCCACCTGGCTTCGGCTTATTTTTACCTGTTATGCTAAAATTATCTCCAGCTTAGTGTGCATTTAAATTCTTGCCAACCCCCTTCCCCTCCCGCTCGTTAACTGGGAATCCATTTAAATTTTTGTGCAATTTTTGTTTTTTGTTTGCTCTGTAGCTGCTTAATTTTATATTGCGCAATGAATTTCGCCGCATCCAGATACATACGTATGAGGCCACAGATACAGATACAGATACATTTGAACCCGCGCACGAGGTGACAAATTGCCTTTTGATGTTGGCAACGCAATCAGGCGACCTTGAAGCTGCATCTAACCCCATTATCCGCCCCACTCCCCCAATCATTTTCCAGGCAGCAAATTGTTTTGTCAAATTTTTCTTTGTTTCAAATAAATTACGAATAATTCGGGTGCTTTGAGTTCTTTGTTTGCTCCCGCCGACAATCCATAAAAAAATTACTCGACAAAGTGAAGGAAAATGAAAAACGAGCAGCTTGAGTTTTCCCATATTTAAGCAACAACCTTCAACCTCTGCTTCCCCTGTGCTCTTTTAATTGTTATATAATTAAGATGCGAACTGTTATTATATTCTATTATTAATAACAATCGCTGGTGTATTTTTGGAGCATCCGACAGTTTTTCCATCTCGTTTTAGTTTTTTTTTTGGCAACTCTTCTTTTTTGTCTGATTTTTACTGTCTGATTTTATGGATCAAAAAGCGTAACACCGACGGGCGGACAAATATCATAAACATCCAACAAAAGCGATTCCCCCTTTTCCTCCAGCTCTGCCCATCGCAGCGGAAAGTCATTAACAACCGAGCTCCGATTCGGCTTCGGATTTGGATTCTCGGATACGGATTCGGATTCGGATTCGGGCTTCTAATGAGTTTGCCAGCCATTTGTCTTGCGAATGTAGGGGGGATAACTAAGCTACGCAGCTGAAAAATGTTTTCTTGGCCCGGGATACATACGTGTAGGGTAATAAAGAGCTTTGATCTGGGGGTTCTGAAGGGGATGGCTCAGCTAATGTTGATGGGCTTGCCCTTGAAAATCCCCATTAGGCCCTTTTTGGGTCGGTTAAAAATGAAGTTGAGCTGTATGAAGGATCCCAAGTTCTGGGCAGAGCTTTAAGGAGGTAATGCCAAGTTTCCGCTTGGGTAAGAGAGATGTTTCATTTGTTTTAAATATTCTGAACATATATTTTAATATTATTTTTTGCAGATTTGATGTGATATGATACATGCTATGGCCTACAATTGTCTTCACAATATCATTAGCGATCCAAAACTTATCCGTGTGCTTTTAGTTGACTTCTTGGAAACCATCTTGATTTAAATTAATTTCGATTCCGAATAAGACTGAGTATTCGGGGATCTCCCTTTTCTGGGCATTGAGGGCAAAGATTTCCGAACTTGGCCACGCCCACAGCTTTACAAGCTCTCTAGTCGCATTTGATTTTTTCTTATTTTTCGGTTATTTGGGTTTTAATGGCCCACGCTTTGGTATTCTTCGTTTTGTAGGTTTTTTTCTGCTTCTCTTGAGGGCTGAAAACATGATTTTTGTGGCTGTTTCACTTCTTTTTTCGTCGGCAAGCGTGAGAAGCAACTAACTGATCGTTGGAACTTGGCTCGGAACCCCGCCCCCGGCAAACCCGCCCCTGGGCTCAGTTAACAAGCACCGCCACATTTCAAGTTCAATTTGAATCTGAATTTGAATTTGTCGTTCCCGAGCTACGTGCGATGAAAGCAAAAGTTGAGGCAGCTCCGCAACCCCTGCTCGAGTCCCAACCCCCTTTGACAGGGCCTCTGCCCGCGTTTTGGGCCATTAAAGCGCAGCAGAGCGTGACGCCGACTGCAATTGAAATGACAAAGAGAAAGAGAGAGAGAAAGCGTACAGTAGACCTCGCCACAGTGAAATATGAATTTACATTACCAAAAAGAAAAATTTGATTTTTTTGATATATGATTTATGCTTTTTTGATTATGCCTCTGACAATAGTTTACCCTATTTCCATTTCCATGTTTTTTAAATTATCGAGCGGGTCCTGTAGCTGCCGAGGGTGATACAAAGAGATGGGGGAGTGCGTGTGTGCTGCGAGGGGGTGCCAAAAAGGGGGTGGCATGTCAACGAATCGTAATTTATTGATCAGCGTATAAAAAGAGTATAGAATAGAACAAGAACAATAACAAGAAAACGACAAAGTAAATGAAAAAAAATAAAAGCCAGCGACAGCGCATAAGAAAGGAAAGAAAGAGGGAGAACTTGGCGTTCGCATCGGGTCCCCTCATTATTTTTTGGCAAAAATAAATTAGAATTAGATACACACACTCGGATACAAAGATACTGAGATACAGTCCGCCAAGAAATGCGTAGATACAGAATACAAAATACAGAATACGAAACGACGACACATTTCCAGTTTAGCCAAAAAAAATCGGGGAACTGGCGGGGCCACGGATACGCGGTCTCTCACATATGGCTGCAATTAAGTAATTTTTGGAGCAACAACAGCGAATAATGATATATAGACGAAACATGCTAGACATAGAACGCGAGAAACTGGCCGAAGAGCTGAGAAAAAAATGAGAAAGAAATACGAAATTAAGTATAAAACGAAACGAAAATTCGACAATTAAACCGAAAAATCGTGAAGAAGAAGTGGAGAGGCAAAAGCCGACCCCACATGAAATTTTTGTGTTTGACTCTGCCCCCAGTACCTCCATATAATATCCCCCAAACAGATGTGTTCAGATTGTTAGCACTATGTTTTTCGCACGATCTCATATAAGTATCTCATAGTTTTTATAAGAAGAAAGTCCAAGCCATGTAGTTGAATCTTCAAGAAACACGTATGTAATCTTGATCCAACACCGGTTGCTTTGAAGTTCTCGATCTTATTGGCTGCCCTATTGTAGCCATAAATTGTATTAAATATGCTAATGAGGTAGTTTACCTATTCACTCTATCGAACGTACTCAGTAGTCGGTTTATTTATTTTGCGAGTCTGGTAGTCATCCCAAAATTTTCCAAATTACCTTATTTGCACTGCCATAAAGTGAAGGCACAAAGGGTTTTTCGAAAATGTAGGAATAAAGAGTAAACACTATTAGTGTGACCGCATCTGTATTTCCCCCTTTCACACACTTGCGTGTTACACACACTTGGTCACACACATCCAAAACAAACAAAGTTAGATTGCCTCCTCTTCTGCTTCTTTTTACTTCGCTCTTTTCACTCCAAACTGCTGTTCTTATTCTCATTATTGTTATTTCTTGTTACTTTTATTATTGCTGGAAAATAAGCAGCTACAACAACAACGGAGACAGCACTGGTGAGAGAAAGAGAAACAGAATCAGAATCAGAAACAGCCGTAGCCAAAAAAAAATTTAATGTGCTTCAAGGTTAGCCGAAAAGCAGCGCCGTCGACGTCGAAAGCAAAGCGCACGGAACGGAAAAAAATAACAAAAATTAACGAAAAAACATTGTACAAAAAAATGAACAACAACGTGTACGCCAAAAAAGAACGCACAACAAAATAAAATTCGTGATGAATTTTAAACAATGAAAACAAACAACAAACAAATGTTCAGATAGGGATGTGGTGGGGATAATGGACGGGGTGGGCGGAGGGCGGGGGCCAAGGAGAGGTTAGGGCAAAGGTTATACGCAAACATTTTGGGGAGAAAGAGAGCGAGAAGCGCCACGGGGACGGGCCATCGGTCCCAACCAAGCTGCAAACTTTTCGAAATGTGCTAGAAACAATGTTTTACACTTGTTCTGATAGTCCGCGAGGGATCCATCTAGGATCGAAACTTTCTTTATATATTATAAATTACATTATAAAAGGGATTCCTAATTTAAGCTGATTATAAGCTGTTTTTTGTTATGTTGCAAAATATATATGCTGGAGAAGGAGGTCTGGGGACCTATCCCCAATCGATCCCAACTGAGCCTTACTTTACACGCTAGGCCATTCTTCTGGGGCTGCTTCTTCTCCAGTTTCACTTGAGGAGAATCGCTATTTGTGAAGCTTTGCGGGCCTCGCATTTTCGGCTGTCGACAAGTTGACAAATGGCAAACCGGTTTCGGCTTTTGGCCAAGCTCAAACCCCCTCACAGACCCCCTTCTGCCCCGACAGCAACCAGCACTCTTTTGGAACGGAGTAAATATATAAATGAAATACTCGTTAGCAAATCAAAATGCATAAGAAACAAACCTAACAGATTTCGACCGGCCGGACGGGAAAAGAAAGCGCGTGGGCGAGCCGGCATCGAAAAGTATCGAACCGGGAATTGGGAATTGGGAATCGCGTTTGCGATGGCGCTTGGAAGCGGGAATCGCGGCGAGGATAGGCTCTGCGCACAAAACATCAATTGGCTAATCAATTTGCCCAAAAGTGAATTGGACGAATTAAGCTGATTGCCAGCCGGCGATGCGGGCTTCGATGTTTCACCCTTCCCCTGGGGATTACAAATACTTCCCAGTCTTTGGATTGCTTTTATTCTCCTCCATGCGCTGTTCGGGGTGGAGTTGGTACGTGTCCATCTTAATTTATTTACTAAAAATCAAATACATTTTCGAAAAATTCCCCTTCTGATAAAATAAACCTATGCCAACAGTCAACTAGTCCCTTTCCGTATAAGACACTTCATAGATTCCTACCAATTTGTTTTGTTATTTTTCAGTAAAGACTCTTAGTTAGTTTTCAGGATCATTATGTTTTCTGGTTCAATTTCTAGTTTAGACCTTACAGTTCTGAGTTCAGATGGAAGTTCCTTGTTGCTGCCCGCCCCTATTGCACCTCTGGCCACCCACCTCTGCGTAGGCCCCTACCAGCCCATCCCAACCCCCAGTTCGATGTAGTATATGTGGTGTTGGTCAAATCTGTTGAAATGTTTACATGTGCCGCATGCATTGCGCACTGCAAACAGAGGGATTCCACCAGGGGGTTCCACCTGGTGGTATTCGTATGCGCACATAGATGTTTGCGGTGACAATTTTCATTGCTTTGGGAGCACACATGTGCTTGCACCCAGTGTACGTCGCACATATTTTTGTGGAAATTATTCACGAAAACGCCTGACAGTTTTGTGTCGACCGCCGCAACTTTTGACAGCCATCTCCGCATCGCATCGAGTGGATTTCGTATTCGAACTCGTGGTGCTCGGGGGATGGCAGCGACTGACTAGCCGAATATTGGGTTTGGGACTGGGACTGGGACTGGGACTGGGATGGTTCGGCGGTGTATGTGCGCTATATGGTTGGCTGCTCGGCTGAGGGTCTCGGGGTGCCTCGTACGGCCTGCCAAGGCCATAAACTAAGCCCAACTCCCAGGCCCCCAGCTTCAGTCCGGGCTCATTAATGCGCACTATGTGCTTAAAACGCCATTTGGGCGTTAGCCGACTGTCTTTCCAGCTGTCTTGTTTTTGTGCACAGAAGTGGATCTGAGGCACTGGAAGAATCGGATGGGATTGTACTATTTTCTCTGGCAACAACACTTTCCTAACAAAACTGTTCTTTTATACAAGAAATAAATCAATTATCATTCTTATGTGTGGTTGTTTTTCAGCCAGTTGGGGAACCCCTTTTGTTTTTCGCAGTGCGCACACATGTCCCAAACATCTTGTTTTTTTTTTGGAACATTAGACCCTTCTTCAGAAAATCCCCGCCCTGGAAGTGCCTCCCCCTGTCAGTTACTGTAACTACTGCGTCTTCGTCTGTCCTCTGTCCTCTGTCGACTGTTGTTGTGGACTGCCAACAATGGGCATCATTCATCGCTCATTCACTGGCACTGGCGCAGAGTTCTGGGGCACACAGAGCTCGTACATTGTACGCACTGTACACAGGGGCAGTCCCCGTCCCCTCCGCCCCCTTCAGTCCGCCGAAGGGGGTGGGGGGTTGGCCCAGAGTGGGGTGTGGCATTTTCCGCAGTTCTCTGGCATAAAAGGCGCAACTGGCAAATGCGATTCGGGATAAGTCCTTTGGCCTCCGAGGCCTGAATTCCAAGGGGTTGCTGGATTGCTATTTCGCTATATTACTATATTACTAGATTGCCATGTTTTTGGCCGTAGTTATCTAGGGGTGTGTGTGTGTGTGTGTGTGTGTGTGCTGTAATGCCCGGGGTTGATCATAAAAATATTTATTCATGAATGCATCAAGCGAGAGTGCCGCGAACGGCGAAAAGTTTCGCCAAATAGTCCATAAATTCAATTGGCAATGGTCTTTTGTGTATCCGTATCTATGGCATTTAGTGTATCTGAGAGCGCCGCCGAGTGCTCGTGCCGGTGCAAGTGTGTGTGTGGCTGCAGCAGCAGAAGCAGCAGCAGCAGCAGCTGATTAATGAAGCCAGCGAAACGGCGAAAGAGGCAAAACACCTGTTAACCCCCGTGTCTGTGTGCCTGCCCCTATGATGAGTTGGCTATAATGTATCTATCCCCTCAGCACGATTCCATGAAATGCATACTTGCAAGGGGCTTCGCTCGCCAACTTGTCTGCGAATCTGTGTGCCCTACCTTATCTTGCGTTACCGAAAAAATATATGAATAACCCAACAACCCCTTATCTATCATTCATTACAAACTAGAATTCCTTGAAGCAGCCCCATCAATGCCCGCTCTTTGAGTGCGTTCTTCTACGAGAAATGAATGATTCTACTAGAACTGAATACTCCGTTCGTATTTGCTCTTGTGTATCGATAGTCAGAGCTTTTCGTACTGAAGAAATGCGAAATCCATAATGACATGGTGGTGCTGGGCTTGAGTGTGTTCCCCGAGGAATATATGTACGCACGGGGTAATGGACCTTGGGGCCGTGGGGATTTCAAGGGGTGTTACGTCTTCGAGAGCTCCGCCCTGCCCTGACCAGTGTGTGTGCGTGTGCGTGTGTGTGTGTGTGGGGGGGGGGGACCTTCGACCGCTGCTCCCTGAATTGGGGAACTTTCCCAGACTTTCCCAGTCACGAGAGAGGCGGCAATATCGTCTCGGGGCTAGGAGCACAGGGCAGGTTGTTGTTTATTCGCGGTCAGTTTGCGATAATGTGCAGCAACGTGTGAGGTAAGTCACGTACTTGAGGATGGGTCAGGAACTGGGGATGGAGTGGGATGTGTGGGGTGTGTGCCTTTTCGGGCTTTGGGGAGTGCATCTCTCACCTGTTGGGGGATCTCGCTCTCTCTGGTGGAGGAGCTCTGCTGCCCACCTGCTGCTGACTGCTGACTGCTGATTGCTGATTGTCTCCGGCGTGTTTCGTTGGCCTGTCGGCAGGCGGACACCTGTTTGGGCCTCCTTTTTCGTTCAGTTTCAAATGGGTCTCTGCGAAAGGGGTGGGGACTTGACACTTGTACTTGTACCACTAAAGCGTGACGCTGTTGTAAGGCATTTTGGTAGTTGTAGTTGTTGTTGTTTAAAGCACTTTGCGGGTTCAACACTTCAAAAAAATATTAGTAGTAATATCTCTGGGATTTCTATGTTGGCGGCTTTACAATATGTTTAATATCGCATTTAGCACTTGCGTATCGCGAGTTTTTTGTGGGGTTAGTTTGATTTGATTTTTGTTTTGTAGGGGGTATCTTTGTGTGTTTCGGTTTGTGTTTTTTTTCAGTTTTCAGTTTCCGCTTCGAATGTGTAGCGTTTCAGAGTTGCTCACACGATGGAACCAACACGCTGAATAAAAGTTCGAGCGACGTTCAAATTCGCTTAAAGCCAATAAGTCAGCCAGCGGCGGCGACGGCGGCGACGTCGGCAGCGACAGCGACGGCGATTCTAACGGCGCGAGAACGAAACGAATGGCAAGTGGAACGGGGTGGAACGGAGCGGGATGAAACGACCAAAGGCGCGGCCGACCCACCGTCGACGTGTTGTTGTTTCTGTTTCTGTTTCTCTTTCTGATTCCGATTGTGTTCTAAGTCGGAGCCGCCATAAAATCTAATAAGAACGCCAGTGGCTGCGGAAGGGGCAGGGGGCGGTGCGGAACAGGGTGGGTTGGCTGGCCAGTTGGTTGGTCGGAGCGGCGCAGTCGGCGGCAGCGGCGTTGCGTTCGACTCCGGTACACGCAAGGCACTGAGAAGCCGACGGCCAACTGCCACCCGAGCGTCCAAACGACCAACGTCGCGTCGCTGCGTCGGCCCGACCGCCCGGCGGAACGATTGGCAACGGGCCACACGCCAAACAAATAAACAAACGCACCACAAACATCGCCCAGGGGCGTCGTCAAGTCTGAATCCACACGGTATACTTGCATCTTATAATGCCATTAATGTTCCTAAATAGATAAACATGGGATACTAGCTTGCGATAAGTACAGTACGATACGAAGTGAAATGTTGACCCTTCTGTCCGTATCTCTATTTGATACATCTACAATCCCTCAGCTGGGGAAGAATATATGTAACTAGGACCTGGAAACAGGACCCGAAGAAAAACAATCGTACCTTGTTGGCATCGATAAAAAAGTTTACCTTTGATAGTAACTGGTCTATTCTGTGATACAAGTACATTATCACTAGTTGTACTATATGATTTGAAGGATGAACACCGAAACCAAAGCTCTCGAACGCCTCTGGATGCGATCCATTGCTGAGATGGAATAAAACAAGGACTGGAGCACTAAAGAAAGCTCCGTGTCAAGGCATCCTCCTTTGACAAATGAAATATAAAGATGCCCATGTAACTCAACCTAGAGGCCCCCGTTCCAGACGCCTGTGTCGCATGGAAGTAGAGGTGGAAGTGGAATCGGAACGTAGATATCCGAAAATCGAGTGCTTTTTGTGTCTGTGTGCCTTTTAGCTTTTCAGCTTTCTGGTTGGAAGCAGAATCGAAAGCAAAAGGCTACAACAAAGCAGTGGCCCAGAGAGCAGGAGAATTTTGGCAGGTTGGGAAATTTGCATAACCGCGAAACGACGATAGGAACTTTGATTAAAGTCTAATCTGCTTGGTGATCGATTAACCACTGATTTTTGTTTAGTGCAAAAATAGCCAAAAGCCCTGAGACCGCTATCAGTTTTCACATTTCATTTTCGGGCTGTATAATAATTCACCAGCGAATCTTGTGACCCGCCACTAACCACCCTCCCACGCCGCCCATTTGACTGGCACTTGCGAAACGGAACGAAACGAAACGGAATGGAATGGAATGCATTTCAAATGCAGCGGCGTCGGCAGCGGCGCCGTGACCTTGAAAATGTTTTTGTGCTCAGTCCCTCTCGCTCACTCTCTTGGCCTGAAGCCTAAACGGCATGCGCAGCCGACTGACAGTGTTGCATTTGGTGATTTCTCAGGACTTGCGATCCTTTGAATGAAGGTGAGATTTTGATGGCATGTAATTTACTTTTTATTGATGCAATAGTACTTTTAAGGGGAATTCTGTGAGTGCTTGGCACATACAACTCGTGGTTCTTAAGATAAGGAAGCCACCGTTATCCGTTATCGGTTATCGGGTGTCAGCTACCTCGTTATCAGGTAACGGTGCATGAGAAAGGAGGCGAAAGGCAGACGCACTGGCAGCCTGGAAGAATTGAGGTGACAAAGATCAACCATAGCAAAGGTAAGGATAGGGGTAAGAAGAGTGAGAGAAGTAGAATATAGAGTGGTCGAATGAAAGGACTTGTAAAAAGAGTTGCTTAAGAATCAATCGGGGGGCTGAGGGAGATGTGATTAAAACACCGGCAAGAAAAAACGCCGGCTATAAAAGCGCACGAAAACAATAACAAGAAAAAGAGAGAGGGCGAGGGCGAGGGAGAGCGACAGAGACGCACTAGCAACCGGCTGTGTTCCATTCCATGCCGTTCCGTTCCGCACACACAGTTTGTTTGTCCCACTCACGTTTCCACGCGACAGCCAAAAGAGCGGCGAAAAGCGAAAGCTTCGTGCGGCTTCGTGTCCATTCGTGCCACCTCGGCCGCAGTGAATGTACAGTGGGTTCTAAAAATAGACCCTGACTCGCATCATGCCCAGTCCCCATTCGCCGAGGATCGCGTCATTCGAATGCCGATTGGCCAACGGGCTCCAATAGAGCCAAGAACAACAATAGCAATAACATAGCCCACTGGGGCAGCAACAAAAATTGAACAACAACAACAACCGTTTGAGAAAATACAAGTATTCCAACACAGAAAAGTTCTATGTCGCCGTCGCCGCCGCCGCCGCCGCCGCCGCCGCCGTTGGCATCTAATAGCGAATTTATAAAGGAATAAAATGAGTATTAAAAAGCGCCAAGCGGCGCAGCCGAGCACATGGACGGCGCGGGGGGCCTTGGGGCAGGCGCAGGGGTTGGCGCTGGCCGGTGGCATATGGAAATTGTTGCAGCAGCTGCGACGTCCGAAGCGTGCCAAAAAGTGCCCCAAAGAAAGTGCTCAGAGAAGGAAACTCGAGCAGTCGAGCAGTCGAGCACAGCGGAGGCCAGACAAAAATAAATTGGTAATTAATTTTAGAACTCCAGTGAGGATTACATTTTTTTATTATTTTTTATAATTTCTTTTTTTTATATATATTTTTAATATTTGTTTATATATTTGTTTTTATTCAAGAAACTTTTTGCCCGCTGCTAATTTAGCATACTTTTTTTCTTGCAAAAAATATCATGACCTACAGTGCGATTCGAGCCCGTCACCTCGGGCTGCTGTGGGCCATGCTACCCATGCTACCCATGCTACCTTGCTGCTTCCGATCTGACCGCGTCTGTGCCGATTTCACACCGAATGTTCGCACTTTTGCAACAGCAGTGGAAGCAGCTCAACTGTGTGGGTGTCTATGTGTGGGTGTGGGGCTAGAAAACACCCCCTCCACAAAGCTAAAACTCACCCCCTGCTAGTCAATTGAAATTGTCAGTTTGTGCTGCAGTTGCATTCATAGCTAAAATTTTGCTTTAATGAAATGCTAAAATGTGTTATGTAAAGCCACAAAAATGGATCTTTCTAGGGGTCGACCCGGGGAATATCCCTTGGATAATGATATGTGGCTAAGCCCCCCAAACAGTATCCAGCTTTGTAGCGAAACCTTTAGGGTAATAAGCAAGGCAATTTCAATAGCAATTGCTGTGCGCTCTCTGCATATGTACATGCAAATAAAAATTAATCATTGCAAAATAACAAAACCCATAAAAAATCAACTTAACAACAATTTAGAGTGCCTAGGTCGCAGGGTCGCCTCGTTGATACCCAGTCCCCGAGAAGTATATGGATCACAAACCCGATTTCTGGATACCCTGGGCTGTGGTACACCGTCTCTGTAAAAAAATTAAGTGATAAGATGAAAAGTATTAAAAGCTTAGAAAGGTTCCTGTAAGTGGTAAGGTTCTAACTTAAGTTTTGATATCACCAGCTAAGTGGTAACTGTACGTACTATGCTTTAGTGTAATTTTGGGAAACATTTCATAGTCATAGTATGATAAATAATTATAATACTAGACTTTTTTATTTTTAAAAGGGGGCTCAATGTTCATGCACAGACTCTACGTAAGTCAAATACTAAGGGATATGGTAAATAGTATATGTATTGCAAAAATGGATAGTATTTTATCGGGATGTGCACCATTACTTGCTTTATGACTTTGCTCCGTTAGTCATTGGTTACAAACTGCAATGGCGACTGACTTAGTGGCAACAATTAGACACAAATTGAAATAGTGTCGCGAGAGGCCGAGAGGCAGGCGACGCAAAAAGGCGAAATTAAAAGGCGAATTTGCATACTGATCGGTCGTCCGATCGATCGGCGGGAGATACAGGGGGTAATGGGTGAATTCAGGGGGCGATGGGATGGGACTCACAAGCTAACGAAAGCACTCCCGGCGTTAACTGAGAACCGGAAATGCCGGATGAGCTAATGCCGGCCAAAGTGTTGGGCAAGATCAGGGCCAGGAGTTAATCACCACCACCAGAAGCCATCGATCAGCCCTCGCATTGTCTTACGGCTTATGGCTCATACATACATGGCTCACGGCTCATGGCTTACAGCTTCCAGTCGCAGAAACAGTCACTTGATTTATCTATCGTGTAAGTGTCCAATGCCAAGCCCAAATCCCAGTTAGAACACACACGACGACAATGGCAATGACAACCAGCAGTCCCACTGTGCACGGGGGCGGGGTGCCCGGTTTCCAGGGGAGCACTCTTTCAGCGGAGCTGCCGAAATATCTGACAGATCACCGATTGTTGATCACTTGTTGTTTACAGCGGGACTTGTTTATACTTTCAGGGGTCCACGATCCACTGTTTTGGGTTCGTACGGTCTATGTCTGGCTCTGAGTTCATTCCGTTGGATCGAAACTGGCTACTGGACTTCGTTTCTTTTGTTGTCCCCTATGGGTACATAGGGTGCCCTAACTTCGGTAAAGAGTTCTTAAGGTTCCCAAAACTGCTGTTGAGCACCTTCTTTATTTCGATTGAGGCATTGTTCCCAACGAGCCTAATAGAAATACCCAGTCTCAGCATTACTCAGTTCTATTATCGCCTTATCTTTGGGAAGCAACCCGTCGATCGGTCTCATAAAAGCATGAGACTTGGTGAAAACTAATAAAATGTTAACTTATATCCTTTAGATACAATTTTTAGGTAACCCCGCAGGACTGTGTGTCGCAATCGTTCGCTCGATCAGCTGCAAGACAACCTTCACATAATTAATTGCCCTGCAGTATAGTATTTCTTATCAACACTTGTAGATTTGAGCTTTGAACACAATAAAAATAAAGTCAAAGTGAAGAATGAAAGAAAATTTCTTATCAGCTCAATGACGTAGAGCCTCGAATTATTCACTTAAAGTTGGTAAAAAAATGATTTCAAACGTAAATGGTATGGGGTCTATAAAGGGTATTTCCTCTTCGGTCGACAGGTCAAGAGTCTTACGGTTGGTTGGCCTAATGCTTTTTAGTTTTTACCCTTTGTCTGTGAATTTCGATACTCGAATCTTGTTGTTCCGCATGCCAGCAGCAGCAGCTGGATAGATATAGGTATGTTCATAAGTCGGAGATCCGAACGGCAGAGATTAACACGTCGAGGTGGAGCCATTGTCGCACCGGGTTAAATGACACGATCGATGGCCAACCTGTGCCCAAGTTCGAGCCACTAAGCGGCGGTTATTGATTAGTGATTAGTGAGCCATGGCAACATCTTAATGCCCAGCGATTCGGGCACATAAATCAAGCGGCTGCCTGTCGGCGGAGATCGCGTACTAATGGCCATATATCATAATAGCTGCTTCCCCAGTCCCTCCTCGGATGCCCCGGCGGAGGGGAGAAGGTGCCGAGCCAACTGTGGCACAATGTGGCACATTGTTGGCCGCGTGCATCCTCTCGCTGCATGCCGCACTTTTTATGGCTCACGCAAGACCATAAAAAATACTTGGCCCAGTTGGGAGCGGGAATCCGAAAGCCGAAATAGTGGGAGCGATCCAACGAGGCGTATGACGAACGTCGAGGAATATAATATACAATGTAGCCGAAGGGGCGCACGTGGGGGCGATTTGGGAAAATCCAGTTGAAAGTGATTGGAAAACTTTTCTACTTTCCTTCGCCCACTTAAGCCTGAATCTTTTTATTCAGGGATTGAGTCCAAAGGCATTGCTGCATTGAATGCGATATTGGTGTATTAATCTACCAATTCTGCAAGTGCACAAAAAAACTTGGTTACGAACAGGAATCGGATTTTGTTCATTTTTAAAACTCAATGCTGTAATAAGAAAGTTTATTTAAATTAACACGCCGCTTGGCGTCGTAGCAAATCGCCCTTTGGTCTGAAGAATTGCGTTTTTATTTTACTCTCCGAAAACAACTCTTCCTCTTGCTCTGAAAATTGGTATTGATCATTTTTTTTTCGAGGTGTCCCAGTGGAAGTGCTACTTGTCAGAGAAAACCAGACATTTATGAGGTGTTCCAGTGAAGTTCGAAACGAAGTCCAATAGGCAGATGACGGATCTTTTCCTATTTAATCAGTGAATGAGTGTAGTCGGCATAGTAAACAAAGCACTAGTCATGTAATCATGGTTGGTGTCGGAGGGCAGTAGATGACGAATTGCGGTGGTATCGGGCAAGGGCCACCTGATGAAGGAAGTGCGCAAAACATATCGATACAACCTCGGGAGGGGGAAATCCACTGACTCGATGTGTCGATATCAAACTCCGGCGCGGGATGCATTATCGAGGATATTCGTTCTCCCAGTCGTTGCAGCAGAAAATCTGGCAGAGGAAAGGGGCTTGGGCCAAGCCAAACACTATTGTCTGTGGGCAGCAGCACGCGAAAAAAGGCTTCCGGTCCCTCCCGTGCGACCCCCTTTTCCGACTCCGTGTGGGCCGCCAGTTTCCTGGGAAAGCGGATCAATAACAGGGGCGGCGACACGACAGCCAAGGGCGCCACTCGACAAGTCAGTCCTTCAGCCAGTCAATCCCTAGTGAACTTTAATTAGAATTTAAGCGACTGGTAAGTAAGTAAAGCTAGTGGGGAGGCAAAGTAAATCGAACAACTCTTAATTACTGAAACAACATGTAACAGAAGTAATATTATAACGTTGCTAAAAATAAAGAGATAAATGACAAGCATCTGAAGAAAACCCATATTGAAGACTGAGTAACAAATCGAAATCCTTTGAGTTAAGTTAGCAACTTCACCTTATGGTGTATAGAAGTAATGCTTGGGAAAACCCTTAAAGATAGTGAAGTACATGGTTATCAGCTAAGGAAAACCCATTAATAATATGTTTAAATGATATTTTGCCAACTAATTACTTAGAAAGAATGAGAAAACCCATCCCTAAGAATAATAAACAAATGTAATCTCATTTGATTCAGTCCTAGTAACTGCTTTTGATGGCATTCTAAAATAATGGTTCGGCAATTAACCTGGGAACACCTTTTAGTCTTGTTGTAACTGTTGCACACTTTCGCCATATGCTGCAGAACTAGTAGCAATGACAGTTGGCAACTGGTGACCCATTTCCGTGGTCAAGACACCAACTCGGCGAAGTGTCCCCTCTCCGGATGCCAATTCCATTTCCTCTCCCAGCGGAGACCACGCCCGAAAGCTCTTCTAAGGCATACCTCGAAAGCGAAACTCGGCATTGTTTTGGATCTACTTCGTATCGATTGACGAGGCTCCCAACCCGAAAACTTCCACCCCCCGTTCTATAGCCATTCCGAAAAAAGACCCATGGAGCGAGGTCCTGCACGCAACACGAAAACTTTCTTTCACATTTTTTCGACGCCCGCTTTTACGACACGAAATTACGATTGTATAATAAAGCGGACGGCGGGAAGGAAAACAGTGCCGCCGATGGAGACATTGCCGGAGCGCAAGTCCTCGGCTTGTCCGGGTGCTCGGGGTCGGGGTCTGGGTCTGGTTGTGGGTCCCAGTCCGGGCCAAGTGGGCCGCCATTTTGTGTGCAGACTTGTGGCGCCAGTTTTATGTACTCGACGAGCAACACGCGTTCTGCGGACAGGCGGACATTGGCTAACGGACAGGGCAGGCAGAATGGAGCCAGTGCTGTCCATTCCGATCTAGCTAATATAGTTTATCACTAGGATTTTGATGCACACTTTTAGACTTAAAAGCTGTTTTTAAAATCATAGTATCTTCTTAATTTTGAAATTCCTTGAGAAGTAAATATATATAGGATTTTGGAAACACCCATGAAGGTGTCCAAAAGTATGCACTGAAAACCTAATCCATTTTACTGCCGGATACAAATTTATTGTTGCCTACTTTTGGACAGTTTGCTTACTGACTTGAAATTTCTAACACTTCATATAGCACCACAATTACTATAAATAAATAGATACATTTTAGAATATTACAATATTTATAAAAAATAGAATATATTAAAAAAAAATTAATTTGACTTTAATGAATATTTATTTTTTTGGAAAACCAATATCAATATTTTGAGATTGCCTTGTATCTTTTAGAGCGTTTAAAATATTTTAGTACATTTTTGTTTGTTTCCTACTTCTTATAAAGTATCCTAATCAGAAAAACAGGAAGTTGCCAGCACTGTTATGGGACGTAAAACTGGGCACGGAGGAACTCAGACTGGGACTGTGCGATTGCGGACTGCGGATGTTCGGCGACGCCGGCGTCAGCGGTGGACTAGGACATAAAGTCATTTATTGTGTGGGCCGTGGCTAACGCCCACAGTCCGCCGCCCACTGCACAGCGCCTACCGCCTACCGCCCACGGGCCACCCCCAAATGGTCGCCAAGCGGGCGTGCGCTACGCAATTAATTCAAACACTCGAAGGACACAGGTCACAGGTTTCCCCAATCATTTCCAGCGGACAGCCGTTGGCTTTTCCCCTTTTTTCTTGTTCGCAACGAAGGTGAAAGGGGGTGACCCAGCATATTTGCGTATGTGATTTGGCCCGGCATGTGGCTAATGGCGTCAACAAACGGTTTTCAGAACACCCACCAGATCCCGACTTTTCGCCTTTGGAGCCCAGATATACGGCCGTGTCTGCTGCGTGGTCATAACCCTAAAGCTCACATGTGTAGGCTCAATTCGTGGGCCTGCTATGATTTCTGAGTTCTGGAAATTTTCTGCCGAATGTGTACTTTCAGAATTTTTCAATTACAAAAGGACTATTTACTAGCTCTGTTGAATACATAAAGAACATAAGTTCCATTACTACGAGTTTGTTTTAAGACTTTTAAGTGTATAGCTCTATAGATGGAGCTTAAATAAGATAAATCGGCCATTCAAGTGCCTTGAAAAAGTACTTTAGTATCGAGTTTAAGGTAGTTGAGTCTGAAATTAAAGCGAAAATTAAAAATATATGTCAGACCTCAGAACTATGCCATTTTAGAGGGGGGAGTCTGGGGCTCAAGGGGCACTCGGTCTCAGCGCAGATGAAATCTTTTCGTATAGCCAGGGGAAGTGGAGCGGTCCGAACGCACTGCTGCTAATCACACCGAGGCTTGGAGTAGTTCCTCCGCTGATAAGGCTGAGGTTTCTGCCTGATAGCGTTTCTGCCGTTGAGCGCTGGAATGTTCTCAATTGAAGTGAATCATATCCTCAACCTACAAGTGAACTCTGAGTGGAATGGAATTGGAACTGGAATGGAGATTACAATATTTCATTCACTCGACCGTGTGTTGGTGTTATTTTTAATTTGGCAGTGTACCAAGTACTTGATTATTTATTTGTATTTAGTTGGGACAGGAACAGCTGGGCGAGATAGTATCAGCCGAGCAATATTTTTGTGAACCGACCTTGAACACGACGTTTGCTGGGTAAGGGTTACGAATTCTGCTGCTGCTGATTCTACAAAGCTTAAAAAAACAACGAATGCAGGTCAAATTTAAACGGTTTTAGCTAAAATTTGTCGATTTCCCCCCAAGGAATAAAACATGAAGCCCTTTTAAAGATTGTACACTCTAACCCCCACTGATTTTGAATGCAATAAAATCGGGCGACTGCAAAAAATCAACAATACTACGCAAATACCCGGAGATCTCTTTGGAAAAATACCGAAGGATTTTCCGCACGGACCTGGGCAAAGATAGCGATCGCGCCCCCATATAGAGCATGACTTAATACGCCAATCTAATCGGGGTGTTCGGGTCTGGCAACCCCTGCCCCCACCCCACGGACACCCACACCCCTGCAGCCCTTAGTGCCTATCAATCAGTCCGCCGATTGGCGGGTGATAACCCATCCCGGCTGGCCAATCCGCGTCCCCCAGTTCCGATCTGCGACTCGCGATTTCGTCGGCCGTCGGTTATAATTAGCAATTACAACTCGTTACCAACGATTACCAACCCCATCCGAGCGATCCGTACACCTATAACTTATGGGTCTTTATCAGCCGGGGCGCTTTTAATTTATTGCCCATAGTTGCCGGCTCGAGTTCTTGAATTTATTAATTGCGTTAAGTAATTGTCGCTATTTTCGCCCAATGATTTCACGATCGTCCGCTATCTGCGAGGTGCTCGGCCATAGGCCAACCGGAGTGCCGAGGGGTGGGGCTTACAAGGGAGCTACCTACCCACAACACCGTCTCTAGGAAGGGATTGCGATGGCATGACTAGGTGACTAGGCCTCCGCTGTTTCTTCCGCTGGTTTATTTGATAGGTTAGGCACTTTAATATCGGAGGATCATGATTATCCTATTGAAGTACAGTTTTGGGTCACCTTTCTGGAAAAAGCTTTCAAGTATAAGCATATCAATTTTCCTACCTTTTAATGTGTTTTTATTCGCATAGTAGTAGTAGTGAAAGAAGTATATAGTTTGTAATATACATGGTATAATAATTTAAGGTCTTGGGGGACCGAACTGGAATTAGCAAACAAAAAGGCTGGTGTACAATTCGATCAACATTTCCAACCCGTTTAATCGATAACTAATTTATTCCTTCCCAACGAAGGACCATGTAAAGTATTCAAGATCAAAAGATAATGCTCTGAAGCAGTTAAAAAATAAAATTTCTTAATTTAATTCATATTTTATTCAGTTTTCAGACTAATAACCTGCGCTTAAAATGAGTTTTGAGAAGCGAAAAATACTGATTAAAGCCTCTGGCCAAGTTTGCTGTGGCTTGGCCGCACTCAAATTGCTACAAAGACACACACACAAAATCACAATCCCAATAATTTATATGCAAATCAAATATATATTTTGTGATTAAACCGTTTTTGCTGTTTTCATTAACACCCTAGCACCATGGAAGTCCCGCTGAGCTGCCAACTTGTCAACCGACCAGGCGATTGTCTTCCCTCCGCTCGGGAGATGTGCGTGAATCGCGTGAATCGATGCTAAACCATCGTTGGGATTGTAATTATGGCAGTCTTAGGGATAGTGCGATGGTGCAGAGATCCTCTCTTGATAATTCCTGAGGGTCTGCCTAACCTTTGGATTGCTGTGCTGCGATATGTTTTAGGTATGTACACATAATCAGTTACCAACTTTGGTCCGTTAACTTTATTTTTCATTTTATTAGGTGCCAACCAGTACAAAATCACAGGAGACATGCAATGAAAGGTAAACGATTGCATATTACGCATACGCCTGGTGGAGCAATATAAGCTTTAAGATCTTGTGTAAGCCATACACTGCTCTTGCTTGGTTGATTGATTGGAAAGGCAGTCAGCCTCCGCAATATTTTGAGAACCCTAATGGCAGCTAATAAGCAGCTTTCCCCTTTTGCGTGAGTCGTAAAGTTCTCCAAGTTTTCGGGACCCCGCCCCGTCGTGATTAGCAAATGGCGCAGCGCACATCTCTAGCTGGGCACTTTGGGCCTGGCCAAAACCAAAAAGCCGCTCAGACGCTCCGGCGGGCAGCTCTGCTTTTGATTAAGCTCATTTGCATTTGAATGGCAGTGCTGGACGTTGGTTTTATGTTACTCCACAGGCGCTTGGAGGCGGAGGGTGCGGAGCCGTGCGGTGTGGTGTCTTTGAATATCTAATAAGCCAAGTTATTTGCGCATGACTCAACGGCAGTGCGTCGACGATAATATTCATGATACTCCACTCCGCTCCGCCCGGATCCGAAGCGATCCAGCCCGCTCCGCTCTGCTCGGCTCGAGTCGTTGGGTTAGTTGGGCAAATATTTATAGAAGCGCTCGCCCAAGTCGCCTATCTATTGAATTTACATTCGCGATTGCTCGTAGCTGCAAGCCCAGGCCAAGACAACTATTTTTAGCCTCTGAATCTCCAGCCAATCAGTCTGTAAGCATCTGCCGAGCAGCGAAAGCGATGAGTCGCCCGCCGCCAGCCGCCATTTGCCTGACATTAGCCCGAACTCGCGAGTCAACTATTAATATGTGGCACATTTGTCATATCCACAAAATGAAGGTCGCTTTGCTCCTACTCCCTCTGGGGCAGCGGGTTAAAGGTGCAACTGAGAAGGCCACGCGCCATTTAGACTATCCTTCGGAAAATACCTTTGCATTCATTAAGGCAAAGCTCCAGAAAGATAAAATATAAACTAACTAACTCACGTTTCGATGCTGAACAAGTTTCTGAATTGGTAGTTATTTTCAAAGGTCTATGCTAAAGAATTTGCGGCGTTGTTATGCCTTGCTTAATTTACGTTTAAGTTTATTTTCATTTGTTTTAAAAGATGTTTAAGCTTTGCTTTCAATTAGGTTAGAAAACATGGCTACGTCTAAGTTTGTTCTGAAGAATTCGCGATTTGGTATTTTGGCATATATTTCTGACATTTTCAAAGCTTCCTCGAATGCTCCAAGAAGTAGATCTTGTTACTCAACCCTGCACTTTCCATTCCCCTTTCACTGCCGCGCTGCCCTATTAAAGAAGTGTTCGCAGCCCCAAAAGCAAAACGCAATCATTTCCAATTATTCGCAATTACTCTGCTACCCACCGCTCTCTGCAGCTCTATCTCCGCCTTTATGCTTTTTTTGGCACATTTGCTGCGGCTCCAGCGAGTCGCGCATTGTGGATGAATTAGTCAGGAAATTAATTAATCAAAACTAACGCAAAAAGCAACAACAGCTCGGGAACAACAAAAGCGCCAGAACGCAAAAAGAATGTAAAAAATAGCGTCGCTCTACAATTTGTTGCCTGTCATTTGCTTGTTTTGTGTGGCGCTACCACCACCCGCCGCCCACCTCCTTTGGCCCACTACACTTTTTGTTTTGTTTAATTTCTGACGCTGCCATTGTGGTCGCACAGTAGGGCATTCGCCAGTCTGCTACCAACAAATCCACTTCCACTGCCCCCGAAACCCGAAAAACCCCTCTGCGAGACTTGTTTGGCGGCGGACAACCTTGAGAGGCGCTTAAAATGTTTTGATTATTATATTACTATATTGTTTCTGTTTTCGTCCCATGAGCTGGTCGGAGGTTGGGGTGGTGGAGCACCGCAAAAAGGGGAAAATGGCAGGGTAATCTTGTATCTCAAAAAGCAGGGGTGCCCAGCCCCCTGGCTTCTAATCACTCAAACACATTTACACTGATAAAAAAAACCGAACGGTAGAAATATCTAACAATTGAACCCATAGTTTCGCATAAAATATTGATTTTTAAGGCAAAAATCCTAGAGTCCAAATATTTTATTTAAAAGTATTTAATTAAAGGGTCAAATTATTAGATACGGTGTTTGTCATCCTTGCTGAAAGCGTTACACTTAATTAGTTAATGAAAATGGAAAACCAGAATTATAATCATAAACATTTGTGTAAAATTTCTGGTAAATGTACAGTTTTTTGTCTTAGTGTAGCTTCTGTTAAGCTAAAAGGTATTTCGAGTACAGAAACCCGAAATGCTTGAGTGCCAAATAGGTGAACTAATTTGTTTCTAGAATTCGAATTTTTTCAACACTTTACAGGTGTGCTGATATTGTGGTGAACTCTCCTGCTTCCCATCGAAACGTCGATGGAAAAAGGATACTGCAGGGACTTGCCTTTGAGATTCTAAACAAATTCTACCAAATACTAGTTCACCAGATGTAAGGACAACTTTAGTATCCCGATCCTTGGTGCATCAAGCTGCTGAGGGCGTGCCATATGGAGAGGGCTGCACTGCAAGGCCCTGCCCGCAATCCCGTAATCGAGTTCATTTAAATGCATTAAACTTGTCTCATTATGCCGCGGTAATAGCATCAGCAAGTCGAATCGAATCCAATCCATCGCGAATCCATCGGCCGACCGCCTGACTCACTCGAATGGCAAACGAACCGCGGGCCTCGGACATATGGCAGCAGTGGGCCGCAAATTGCTGAACAAACAAAAAACATTTTGTGCAATTTGAACGCGCGAGAGGAAAGCCAGGAATTCTGCGGACAGTTCGGGTGGAAATTATAGCACGCAAAGGTGTTACACACTCAGGTAAGCTTGGCTTTTTCAAAGGTGATCTTGGGATGTAGTTGGTTCTTAACCCCAGCGCAGACACAAACCCGGCGATCCTGCCGAGCTGCAGTCGGGTTCCCAACCAATGTGGAAACAGCAAGGGGGGACAACTGCATCGTATGATAATCTTAAATTTTCGGCACCCATTGTGGGACACTCATAAACGACCGATGTTGTTGCTGCTCTTGTATATTGTGGCCAATTTATTGTTGCATTTGGCAACTGGGCGGTGAAATTTCGTGCTCGCTTTGATCTTGACGCGTTTTTGACACTCGCCAGGCATTTCGTCGATTTTGCTCTCAGCCTCGGGGGAAAGAAACGCGGCAAATGGGGAATGGGTATATGAGTATGGGGATGGGGCCAGCGGACAGCCGGCGGCATGTGCTGAGCATTTTTCATTATTTTTCCTTCTCCTCGTATATGACTTATTTTGCTTTTCCTTCAGAAAACGTTGAGAAGAAAAACGCTTCTCATACACATTTCGGCGCATTACTCAGCTGCAAGTGGAATTGGCGATCGTCAAATGTAAGAGTTTTTCTGTACGTATTTTTAGCTTCGCTTGGATCGCGCGATTCTATATGCAAAGCATATTCGTAATTTGTATGCTCAATCATAGCCACAGAGGTCGGGCCAATTGCATTGGCTTTATAGCTATTTGTTTGTTTGTCATCAGCCCGCAGGGGTTGCAAACGTGGATTGTGCTTAAGGTCTATGAATCACTGATCATTGATCAGTAATCCTCCTTGATTTGCGTTTTCAGCTGTGGCTTATGTCTAAATAAATCGCAGCTCAAGCTGTTCTCCCTGTTTGTGTCGCCGCTAAGCTTGCTTTAAGCCTGTCCCTAAAGTGTTCCCACTTAAAATAGGGTTTTAAAAATTCATTTTTTTCATACGCTTTTGAAGATAAAATTTAATTTCGGTTATCCATAAAAATGAAAAGACTAACCTAATTGTTTTTTAAAAGTAGTCATATATTTTTTAGATCTAAAACCCACTTTAAGTTTGCCATGAGGATTAGAAAACGGTCATATTTTCCAACAGTAGTTGCTACTTAAAAAGATATGTACAAAATGTATTTAAGAATGTTTTTGTATGTGCAGGACGAGTGTCTGCTAAGCTTGTTAGCCTTTCTGCGTTCTACTTTGTTTGGACCCCCGACACTTCACCTTGCCCTCCAGCCTTGGCAGCGGACGACAGACACGCAACGAAAGCGGGCCAATTAGTTGGCTTGGTCACCAGGGACCGGGCGAGGGGCTCAGCTGGCAGCCGGCCAAGGCGCACGCACCGTGGCGTCTCCGCCGCCCCTGGAGAGGGGAGCATCAGGTGACGTGGGCGGCTGAGGGGGGCGACTCTCAAGAATAAGATATAGCACTTTCGATATAGTGCGTCAGAGGCGACGATGGCGCGGAAGTGGCCCAGCGACGCCCCTTCCCCTGCGGCCTTGACAGCTCCCGTTTTGATTTATGCGGCATTTTGCAAAAGTCAACAAATGAAAATGACACAGAAATAATGCCAAGAGTGCTCTTCTCCGCCACTATTTCGATTTCGTTTGCCCCAAGGTCGAGCGCACAAATAGATGTCCCACTGCCACCCGCTGGACTACCGACATAATCTGTTTTCTCGAGCAGGGATTTAAACCAACCACAACTACTAGTCAAAACGTAAGGCATTGAAAAAAATATGGGCTAAAATTTGAAATTTGGAAGTGCAGTTTTAGGGTGCCATTTTGGGTTCTCATTCTGAAAGCCATTGTAAATACGGAAAAATCTGACATGAGAATGGGCTAAAATTTTGACCCTCTTGTAATTGAAATATTTAAATGTAGAATGTTAGAGAATTCCACCACGAACTCAAAAAGGTATCCCACTTGAAAATCGGGATTTAATTACCCAAGATATAGAATTTAGAGGTGCCATTTTGGGTTCTCATTCTGAAAGCCATTGGAAATACGGAAAAATCTGACATGAGAATGGGCTAAAATTTTGACCCTCTTGTAATTGAAATATTTAAATGTAGAATGTTAGAGAATTCCACCACGAACTTAGAAAGGTATCCCCCTTGAAAATCGGGTTCCAATTACCCAAGTTATGAAATTTGGAAGTGCAGTTTTAGGGTGCCATTTTGGGTTCTCATTCTGAAAGCCATTGTAAATACGGAAAAATCTGACATGAGAATGGGCTAAAATTTTGACCCTCTTGTAATTGAAATATTTAAATGTAGAATGTTAGAGAATTCCACCACGAACTCAGAAAGGTATCCCACTTGAAAATCGGGATTTAATTACCCAAGATATAGAATTTAGAGGTGCCATTTTGGGTTCTCATTCTGAAAGCCATTTGAAATACGGAAAAATCTGACATGAGAATGGGCTAAAATTTTGACCCTCTTGTAATTGAAATATTTAAATGTAGAATGTTAGAGAATTCCACCACGAACTTAGAAAGGTATCTCCCTTGAAAATCGGGTTCCAATTACCCATGTTATGAAATTTGGAAGTGCAGTTTTAGGGTGCCATTTTGGGCTCTCATTCTGAAAGCCATTGGAAATACGGAAAAATCTGACATGAGAATGGGCTAAAATTTTGACCCTCTTGTAATTGAAATATTTAAATGTAGAATGTTAGAGAATTCCACCACGAACTCAAAAAGGTATCCCACTTGAAAATCGGGATTTAATTACCCAAGATATAGAATTTAGAGGTGCCATTTTGGGTTCTCATTCTGAAAGCCATTGTAAATACGGAAAAATCTGACATGAGAATGGGCTAAAATTTTGACCCTCTTGTAATTGAAATATTTAAATGTAGAATGTTAGAGAATTCCACCCCGAACTCAAAAAGGTATCCCACTTGAAAATCGGGATTTAATTACCCAAGATATAGAATTTAGAGGTGCCATTTTGGGTTCTCATTCTGAAAGCCATTGGAAATACGGAAAAATCTGACATGAGAATGGGCTAAAATTTTGACCCTCTTGTAATTGAAATATTTAAATGTAGAATGTTAGAGAATTCCACCACGAACTCAAAAAGGTATCCCACTTGAAAATCGGGTTCCAATTACCCAAGTTATGAAATTTGGAAGTGCAGTTTTAGGGTTGCCATTTTGGGCTCTCATTCTGAAAGCCATTGGAAATACGGAAAAATCTGACATGAGAATGGGCTAAAATTTTGACCCTCTTGTAATTGAAATATTTAAATGTAGAATGTTAGAGAATTCCACTACGAACTCAAAAAGGTATCCCACTTGAAAATCGGGTTCCAATTACCCAAGTTATGAAATTTGGAAGTGCAGTTTTAGGGTTGCCATTCTGAAAGCCACAGGAAATACGGAAAATTCTGACATGAGAATGGGCTAAAATTTTAACCCTCTTAAAATGTAAATATTTAAATGTAGAACGTTAGGGATTTCATCCACAAATGCAGAGAGGCATCCCACATCAAAATCGGGATCCTACAACTCAAGTATCTAGAAGAGCATGTTTGAGTTCCCACTCTGAAGTCCATTAATTATTCAGAGAAATGTAACATAAAAACAAGGAAAAATTATTTTAAACGGTATACTTTTATGTGCATTTTTAGAGACTGTGAAGGCTTCTAAATCGATCCAACTACCCAAGCTATGGAATCTAGAAGCGCGGTTTTGGGTTCCCAATTCGACCCTCCAATTATATATGGTTAGTATGGACCATTTACGGATACTACTGAACATCTCACTCAAGCTGGGATCCGAATTTCGACGGGTGAGTTGTCTCCGGGTTTTCTGTTAGCAGTATGTCTTTTTAACTCTAATACTTTATCAGACTACTTGAATGTCTCGAAACTGAAACACTGGAAGAAACTGGAACCAGATCGACATATCTCGGCATATTTCGGCATGGGCGCGGTAAGCAGTCGCCATCTGAATCCCGCACAGCTCGGTGACCACCAGCGGGCCACGGGCCTGTCCGCAGAGCAGCTGGAGCAGCTGCACACTCGGTTCCGCAGCCTGGATCGCCACCAGCGCGGCTACTTGACGCCCACCGACCTCCTGCGCATCCCACAGCTCTCGCTCAATCCGCTCCACCGCCAGATTGTGGACGGCTTCTTCCCCAGCCGGGATCCCAGCGCCCGCCTGTATTTCGCTCAGTTCGTGGAGACCTGCGCCATCTTCCTGGTGCCCCAGTTTGGAGGTAGCTCGTCGTTGGGACGGTGCGACGGACGCGCCCAGAAACTACGCCTCCTCTCCAAGATGTTCGACACGCGGCGCAGTGGTTGCATCACGCGCGACGACTTCCGCCAGATCATGCGCAGCCTGCTCGATCCGATCTGGAATCCACCACAGGAGCAGGCGGGCGAGGGCCAGGAACGGGCGATCGTAGTGGACCGCAAGCCCGAGGTGGAGGCCGAACTGCAGTTGCTGGAGCGGCAGGCTTTCGTGCTCTCCGCCTGCAATGAGATCTCCTACGGCGAGTTCGAGCAGCGCCTGCAGAGCGCCGACGTCGCCGGGAGGCTATCGATCGCCAAGTGGCTGGCAGACGACGACGAGGCCAGGATGGGGCTGCCGGATGGCTCTGCCGCGAACCAGTAGGACCAGTGGAGACCCCATTGTCCTCCTCGTCGTGTTGTGTTTCTGTTTTCAATATATGCTAGACAATGCCAAAGAAAACCAGAGATGACTGCCAACAAGAGATTCCAACAGCGGCATCAATTAGGGAACATTTCACTTTATTAGATTGCTTATTTTATACCATGCTAAATGTCTCAAATCTCATTAAGCTCTACAAAGAAATATCAAATTATAATGATACAAATAAAACACATAAACATATATAATTATATTGTAAACTTATGTTAAGATCAGTAGACAAAATAAATTGAAGTGAGGAATTTTATGTTGAATGTTTTGTGGGTGCCTAAAAGAGGGCAACTAAATTGTCTTTGTTGAGCTTTCTCTTACAGTAGTGATGCATACTTTTGGGCAGCAAAATTTAAGCTTTCTGGAATACGGCCTTTTGGTTCAAGCTTTCTGGAAAACAACCGCTACATTTCGAGCTTTCTGGAGATACTATTTTCAGCTGGTCGCCTACTGGTTTTTCTGTTCGCCTGGTACTTGATATCGAAAAATGCCCAGGCGGAATCAATTAACACCAAAACCTTGGGCGTTTTGTGGTGCATTTCTTGATTTCTGATACCAGGCGAACATAATCCGTAGCAGGTGGCTGCTGTGATTTTGCATTTCAGACATTCTGGAAGAGAATAGTTACTTGTGCCAAGACTCGCTAGAGACGCCTACGCATTTTTCTGTTCGCCTGCTACTCGAAATCAATAAAATCCTAATTCAGCTTGATAAAAACCCATATTTTAGGCGTTTCGTGGCGCATTTCTTGATTTCTGAATACCAGGCGAACATAAATAATAGCAGGTGGCTGCTGGGATTTCATAGTTCAGACAACCTGGAAAAGAACTGTTACTTAGGCAGAGCTTTTGTAGCTTTTTGGAAAACCACCGTTAGCTTAGAGCCAAGCCCTAATTAGAGACGGGCAACCCTACTGTTTCTTTGTTCGTGTCACGAGTTTGGCAAGGTAGTCACGAAAGTCCCTTGAATTCGGTGACGGAGTGCCGCAAAAATGTGTCACGCGCTCATCCCTAAGTGAGCTTTGATTACAGCAATCAGCTGATCGGCTTGCGCCTGCTAGAAAGTTATGTTCGCCTGGTATTTTATGTAGAGAACAGCTCTTTTCCCATGAGAGGATGCAGCGGATTCTTTAGAAATGCAGAAAACCGTTCATATCATCGCTTTTTTAAGAACTAAACGAACAAAAAGCAGCTTCGTTTATTTTTCATTCACAATAAAGGTTTATTATAATTCGTTAATAGTAAGGGTGTCATGCGCCATAGAAGTCGGCTATTTATCCGCAAAAGGGCGTGGTCAGTGCAAACTCCTAATGCGGCTTAAACATCCGTATTCCTACTCGTATCCGTAGTTTGGGTACGGGTTCGATACCGGACCTCGTGCTAAAAAAAATCAAGAAGAAACAAACGATATATACCTTAATTTTGAACATGACTGTATGGCGGGTCTTCCGGCGATTCCGTGAGCGGTGATTTGCCGAGTTTACTCGACTGCGCTGTGTGGATAGGGATGCTGTGCGAGCTCCGAGACATCGGTTCGATGATATATAGCTTGGGATTGGGATTCACAGATATAGAAGCATATATGCCATGTGGTTTACGGTTTATGGTGGCCAAATACAATTTGCAAGGTACGCTGCACACAAGCTGGTTCATTCGCCTCGATCGATTAGATCATAACATTTTTAGACTTTAAATTACAATTACGTTTCGATTTTGTAAAAAATTTGGTTTCACGCTTTTACGAGCTTTACGTTTAGATTATGTGCTATATATGTAGATCGTAGTGTATGCGTACGGGTAGTGTGATTGTTATGGGTATAAGTAAATATAAATAATTACAAAAAGTGTCTTTACGATGTAAGAAAAAAAATACTTTCGCGCAGTACGGAAACATTACTTTACAGCGGGGGTCACAAGGAGATCCGTTCAGGGATCCATCTCTAGTCTGCGCCCCCTGGCTACTGGCGCCGCACGGTCCGCTCGCGCTCCCGCCCGCTCTCCTCTCGCTGCAGGCTGCCGTGGCGCGGCGGCGAGGTGTGTCCGGTGGTGGCGCCGCCGCCATTGAGCACCCGCGCCTTGCGCGACCTCTTGAACTTGGCCATGTCCTCGCCGAACACGTCGCCGGTCCGCAGCGCTGAGATGAGGTCATCGAACTCGCCCTTGTTGTCGCCGCCACCCTTCGCCGGGGAATCCGGAGCGCCATTAGGGGACCCGGACTTGAGGCCCAGATTGCGGGCCACGCTGCTCATCAGACCCGTCTTGTTCTTGCGCTCGATGGTGCGCTTCTTGAGCTCCGCCTCCTGCTTGGCCCGCTTCTCCTCCTCCTCCTGCCGCCGGCGGAAGCTCTCGTTGTCGTTACGCGCCTCCGCGAAGGCGCCGAGGAAGGAGTCGAAGATGCCAAAGAACTCGTCCGGCTGCAGCACCGAGCCGTCCTCGCCGAACAGGCGCACCGCCCGGTCGAAGCGCGTCTTCATGTCCTGGAATTTGTCCTCCAGCTCCGCGAAGCGCACCGACGCCTGCGCATGGAACTCCCGCATCACGGGCAGAAAGCGATCACCCTGCTGGGCGGGGCCGGAGCTGCGGTGGAACTCGATCTCGCGCGCCACATCCGCCAGACCCGTGCGCAGCATCTGGATGTCCTTGTCCATCTCGCCCAGCGACACCTTGGAGGCCTCGCGCACATGCGGTATGTCGTCCTCCAGCTTCAGCAGGTCCTTAAACTTACGCTCGATTACCTGGACGAGGTAGTGCAGCAGGGTGGTGCCCTTGGCGGCACTGGACTTGGTGTCCGCCAGCCGGTTGAGCGAGGCCAGTCGGAAGCCGGAGGCGTTGCCGCGCGCCCCGCGGTTCATGTAGTTGCCTGGTGGGATCGGAAATGGTTATTATCGAGAAGGGGGAGCCAACTGGTCAGCGGAACATACCCAATGCCAGGACCAGCTCCAGGAGTTTGCGCAGGCGACGGGATCGGGCCACCTCGCGGGAGGCCTCCATCACACTAGTAATGCGGGGGATCAGGTCGTTGATGGTCAGCATGAAGCGCTTCTTGTAGTGCAGGCTCTTCAGGCGCTGCTCGTAGTGCGGAATCCTGAGAAGATGAGAAGGAAAGATGGCATTAGAATGGAATGCACCCTAGACCGCAGCTCCAGTGAAACCCACTTGGATATTTCATAGAGGAAGCGATCGGCACGCGCCAGGGACTCAATATCCTCGCTATGCTCGTCCAGCAGAGCCCGCTCCTCCGCCGAGGGCGTGAACTTCAGCAGCTGCTCGACCATGTCCAGCTGCAGCTGCTCATTGCTGTCCATGGAGAGAATGGCCCTGAAAGGAAACGTTAGTAAGCAAGGGACGGTGTGATAAACAGCGCATAGTCCTACTTTGATATCTCCATGTCGCTCATCTTCAGCTTGCTCAGCAGGATCGTGCAGTTCTGCGCCCTGCGTCCATCGATCACCGACAGCACCTTCTGCTTGGCCGCCTTGCCGGTCACTCGCAGATCCTCATAGGATCCATCGGTGGCCTGGAAAGGAAGGGGATATTAGCATATTAGGGCATCAGAAGCCAGACGCCCGTACTCACCGACACCCCGTTCTTTTGGTAGGCCGAGAAGAGCTTGTCTATCGACTCCAGCTCCATGTTGTTGTACAGCTTGCTCTCGTCCAGCTCGCTCCACACGGTGCCCTGCAGCTTGGCGTCCGGCAGCTTGGACCAGTTGAAGCTCTTCAGCGGATTCGTCGGCTGTGGCACATTCTTCTTTGGCAGATCCACCTTCGGTGGCGCAGGAGCTGTCATGGAAACACAATGGTAGCAGTTGACTCACTATGCTCCATTTGAGACTACTTACCCATCGTCTGAGCCATGCTCGGCGGCGGTGGAGGTGCTCCAGGGCATGGAGGCGGTGGTGGAGGCATCATGGACGGCGTCATGGGTGGCGGCGGCGGCGGGATGGCCTTGAGCATGGGCGGCGCCGGCGGCGGCGAGACGGCCCCATTGCAGCCGGTGAGACCGGCCACTTTCTGGTCGTCGGGGATGCTGCCCTCGGTGACCAACCGTTCCAAGCGAGCCCGCTCCTGCTGCTCGCTAAGCAGGCGGTGCTGCAGATCCTCTGCCCGCATCTCTGCGGTCTGCGCTCGCTGCACAGCCTGCGAGTGCTGTGCGGACTCTTTCTCCAGGCGCTCGCGCATGCGCGCCAGACTCGTCTCCAGATCCTCCTTCTCTTGCATGCGCAGATCCAGTTCCTGCTCCTTCTTGGCCAGACGCGACTGCACGTCAAAGTTCTCGCGCTCCAGCTCGTCGGCCCGCTTGCGCGCCTGCGTCAGTTGCTCCTCCTTGACCAGCAGGCGCACCAGCTTGGCCACGTCGATCTGCAGGGGCGCCACGTCCGGATCGTGGACGGGGGTGTCGGCGGCCAGCTTCAGCTGCTTCTCTGGGTCATCCGGATCGGGGATGAGATCGCTGTTCGGCCGCTGTTCCACCTGCAGCACGATCTGCTGCACCACGCGGTCAATCAGCAGCCAGTGCTCCGTGCAGTGGCCCGTATCTGTAGGGAATTGAACACAGATTAGATGGAACCGTGGGGGCGATGGCCAGGTGACCACTTACAGGGCAGCAGGAGCATGTGCTGCAATAGGGAGAGCATGTGGGGGTAAGCGGGCGAGTGGCTGAGCTTGCGGCGCAGCAGCTCGAACATGGAGCCGGCGCTCTTGGTGTCCACATGCTCCTCCTTAAAGCGGCGGGCGAACTCCTTCTCGTCCTCGGCGCGCACCATCTCAAAGAAGTCCTATAGGAAATTGGCAAAAGGAAACATTAGAGAATCGAGGTCCACCACCAGAAACGATTCACCACTCACCAAATGCCTGTCCAGCGTCTCGTTCTCGTGGGTGCGCAGCTTGTCGATCACCGGCTGAATGCCCAGCATGAGAAACTCGTACCGCAAGTGCAGCCGGAAGTCGAGGTTCTCCTGACCGGGACCGTAGTTCAGCACCGCGTTCACGAACGACATGAGAGCCGTCTTCAGGTTGACATTGTCCCTGTAGCCGTAGGTGGAGCGGTCCAGGTCGTTGACGATGCTCTGGAAACGGGTTCGCTCCGCGGCAAACTCCTGAAAGTAGAGCATGGCCTGTAGCACCTTGCGATGGCCGCCGGGCACCAGGCACACGGCCCCCAGGATCTCCAGGGCGGCGATCTTGGTGCGTATGTTGTCCGCCACCAGGGACCTGGCTATGGTGTCGATGGCCGTTGGATGGGCCAGCACATGGGCACGTCCCATCGAATTGTTCATCAGCGCCTTGATGCAGCCAATAAGGCTGGTGTGGAGCGGGCTGTTGGCCACCCGGATGTCCAGCTGCAGCAGGAGATCGAGCAGGGCCGGCAGTCCGTCCAGCTCCACGAAGCGGAGCACGAAGCTGTGCGTGGAGGTGCGCAGGGCCGTCTTGAGAGCGTCCACGAAGGCGGCATGGCCGTCCAGGCGGTTGCCCAGCTCGTGGCTGGGCGAGTCCTCCGGCGAGAGGGAGACGTGCACCACCAGCTCCTTCAGCCGCTCGATGTAGTGCTCCGCGGTGGGTGGCTGGGTGATGGCCGCCGCATCCGGCCCGTCGGCCGCGTCCAGGGGCAGCTTCCGCGAGCAGTAGATCTGCCACTTCTTCTGCGCCGGCAGGCTCAGCATCGCCTCCTTGTTGGGCGCCGTCAGGTCGAGCTCCTCCACGAGCTCCGCGAACTTGGTGTCCAGCTCGTCCACTGAAGGCATGGGCTGCGTGGGCGTGAGCGTCTGCAGGGTAAACGCCCCCTCCACCACGCAGATCTCGGGCGGCTCATCGTCCTGGAACGGAACGTAACGGGAAGGAGAAAGGGAGAATCGATTAGTGGCAGGTGGTGGTAGGTTGCTCAAGTTCTCCGTTCTCTGGCCGCCAGCAGTGCGTGTCCAATTGGAAGGCTAACCACCATTGCCCAACCTCGAGCTAAGGCCGACAACCCACACCACAGTCCTATTCAATCCAATCCACTCCGCCTGCTCAGGAAGCGGTTCTGCTGGCTGAGCCAATGGCCCAACTCATGGTGACTCAGTTTGGGCTCTTGAATCTTGGTTCTGGCTGCTTTAATCGGAAAAAACTATACAAATAGGGAAGCTTAGTTAGGATCGGAAATAAATGGGATAATAAAAGGAACCATTCTATAGTTTCTTTGTTTTTGATCAACATTCTTCTATTTCAACAGGGTTTCATATTTAGACCTGTTCTGATGTCTTACATTCGTGTAATTTACTAGAACTACATTTTCACACATGCTAATATTTAGCGATGTGGAACCCCCACATTTCCTTACTACCTTGCATTCCTTTTAAGAAAACGCATTACTTCTCATAAAGTGCTACCTTATTACTAACTCCATCATCCCAAAGGTAGCTTCCCTTCATGTGTTCCACCTCAAACTCACTTAAGTGCACTCGAAATACGTCGGTGCTTCGACTTATTTGACTGGCGATGGAGCAGAATCAAATTCCTCACTTGGCAGTGTCTCGAAGGGCTTGAGTCGCACCCCGACTCCCCCTACTTCTGGGATCGTTCCCATGGCAATTTGAATTATCGCCTCGCCGCTTATGCAACTTCGTGCGCAATTTGACAAATTCGCTGACACAGAGTCGGCGGAAGAGGTTGGAAGAGGGCTCCGTTGGGCCAGTGCTCGAGTGCCGGCTCCGATTTCGACTGGCAATTGGGTCTGTCGGGGCTCCAAGTTTCGCACGTGACTTTGCCTGGATTTTTCTTTTTTTCGGGCTATTTGATGCGCATCGAGTAATGTTCTATTGGAGTGTCACCCACACTTTGTGTGGTCTGATTTCTTAATTTCCTTACTGCCTTTGTGGTGGAATTCAGCTGTTTGATATTATCCAGTTAACAAGCGTAAACCAGCTTAAGGGATTGAAGATCAGCACTAGACTTCGGTTATAAATACTACCAATACTGCTTTATATTACTACTGCTCTTTGAGATTACTAAAGAGTCTCCGTAGTGTTCTTCCAAAACGCTCCCAATAGATCATATATTACTTAACTTGGTCTTATATGTTAAATGATGTCCTCAACTTGTTCCAACTACGCCGTCGCATTACTACATTTATATTGGAACTAAGCTCGAGAAGCACACTTCTTCTAGTAAATAGCTTTATCACAACACTGTAAGGCGGGTATTCTGTTTCTAAAATCACCCTTTATATGACCCCACTTTGGCTGTGCCCAGGACATACCTTGAAGCAGCCGCACCACACCCTCCTGCCCCTGAAGCCGGGCATCTTCTTCTTCTGCTGGTGCCTGTAGTGCTTCTGCAGCGGCGTCTCGTTGCTGGTGGTGCTGCCGGATAGCCACTTCCTGAGCCCGAGACTGTGAGTGCTGCTGTTGCAGTTGCTGTTGCCGTTGCCGTTGCAGTTGCCGCTGCCGTCGAGGTCCTCCTTCAGGCCAAAGGGATAGCCGAAGGTGTAGCCTAGTATGTTGTGGGTGTAGAAGGAACCGGCTCCGCTGCCCAGGCCGTTCTCATGGTCGGACTGCGACTGCTGCTGTTGCTGCTGGTGTAGCTGCTGCTGGTGACTGCCGCTGATGTTGCTGTTGGTGGCGCCGCGTCCGCTGTACTGATTCCAGTAGCGATACAGCCCGTGGAAGCAGTTGTAGTCGCTGAGTAAGCCCTTCCAGTGCTCGAAGTCGAAGCGCTCCTGGAAGTTGTTGTTGGACGAGGTGTCGCTGCCGTTGTTGTTGTTGCCGCTGCTGCTGGGGTGACTGCTGACGTTGTTGCTGCTGCAGGTAGTGCTGCTGCCGCTGCCGATGGGCAGGGTGGCGGTGCTGCCCTGGCTGAGACTGAGCTCGCTGCAGCTGTTTAGACTGGTGATGGACACCAAGCTGCTGCTGTTCTTGTAGCAGTCGGTTTTGGAGCCGCTGTTGCTGTTGCTGTTGCTACTTGCGTTCCCGTTCCCGTTGCCGCTCCCCTGGTCACTGGTTATCGTTATCTTGGTCACTCCAACCGCACTGGTTCCCACTCCGCCAGTGGCCTCGCCTACTCCGCCATTGATGGCAATGCAGTTGCCATTCAGGCTGGTCACCGATGAGCCGGGTCCTCCCGCCTTCGGCTTCTCTAGCGTGCTCTCCGGACTCGTCTGCAGTATCTCCGTGCTGGCACTGTGCGTGTCCGGCTCATTGATGCACACAATGGGGCACGACTGTAGCGTCTAAGGGTGAAAGGGTGAAGGAAGAGAGACGGCAGCATGAGTATATAGCATAGAGTAAGAGTAAGAGTAATTGACCTGCCCACAACATTGTGACAGCGCACTAATGCCGGCTGACAGGCCGAGGTGTCACGCCAGACAAATGCCCGTCAACTGGGAAATGGTTACTGGCAACTGGCAAGTGGCAACCACCTACCGCCTCATGCCAAGGCAACAGACCAAGCCAAGCAGCCAAGAAAACCAGCCAAAAGCAAACCGAGTCATGGCAAACCAAGACCAGACAGCCCAAAGACGGGCCAAGAAGACAAATGCAATCGCAGTTGCACACACTCGCACTCGGACTCGGGGAACTGGGGGGCAGGTGCTTGGTCTTGACTGGTCTTCACTCAACCAAGTCGGCAGCACCTCAGGTTCTAGCTAATGTGGCCATCGACAGCAATATGGGCTGTCCATTTTCATTTCGAGAAAATTTTCATATCTTTTGTGTAATGAGGAATAAGTTTGTTTGGATTGATAGTTCTTATTCCTCAAAAATATTCCAAACTGTTTTTGTAGTCAGGAATTAAAATTTTTTTATTCGAAATAAAAATAGTTGCATCCGAAATAACACTTTAAAAGATATTGCAAGTGTCTTAAACCGAACAAGTTACCCTTTCCGGTTCGGAATAAAGTTAAAAACGTGCTCTAAAGATATTCCTCACTTTCTTGAAGCAAAGAAAAGCCCCTTTTAATTCTGAGTAATTGCTAGTTTCATTTTTGAACAATACTTTGTATTGTCTATTACAATAGATTAATTTATTACACAATTTCTTGAAAAAGGTGTAACTCTTTAATGATTCTCAAGAAAATTAGTTGTATTCCTGAAAGATACTCCAAAATTCCTTATGGATAGAAACATCTCTCTAAGATTCTGAAGGAATATATTTACATACTCTAAAAAATTCTTTTGAAATATACCAAGATATTCCTATTTTTCTTGTACAAATCACCCCCCATCCCCTTTGATTCGGATTAAGAACAGTTGCCTCCCCTAAAGCCATTCCAAACTTTCCCCCACTCGAGGGGGACAGACAATAGTCTGTCACATGTCAGAGAGTACTCAAAATTTGCCTTTAACCCACAAGATGCAGAGCAGCAATCTGCATATTCTGCGGCATTTCCATTTTTATTTCCACTTCCACATCCACTGGCAAGAGCGGATTTTCGTGGGTTTCTGGCTGCTGGCAGCGCGTGGGGGTCATCAGACATTTATTCATTTGTACTCGCAGGGCGACAAGAAACCAACAAAAACCCAAACAAACCGAACTGAATCGAGAAACAAACATTATTACGACTGTTGTCAAGTTGTTGGATCTGTCTGTCTGCGATCCGTGTTGCAACTGCCGCAGAACCGAAATCGAATTCATGTGGGAGAGGAGTTGAGTTTTCTTTGACTATGGTTATGGCTCTGTGTCTACGGCTTTCCCTTCCCCTGCTGTTGTTATGCAAATTGTGAGTTGTGCATTGCAATCGCATTGCACACTGCACTCTGCACACACCGCAATCCCCAGTCCACAGTCCTCCGACTGCACTCTGTTTGGGCGCCACTTAAGACGTAATCGAGGAGCGGACACGGACAGACAGGGGCATCAGTGCCAGTACCAAGCACATTATGCTGATGATGGCTTATTAATTTGCTTTCATTGCGCCTCTGGCCCGTTCCGAGTGAGTGGAGTCCGATGTGGAGTACGAACGAGAGCGCGGGCTGGTATTTGACTTGGAATTGGAATGGCGGGGAGTACCTGCGCCGCCTGTATCGTCCGACTTGCTCAATGGATTGGGTAATCGGCTGAATTTTTTAATTCGCCGAAGCGAGCGCTCGATCAGCAGCCATCAATCAATCAGCCAACTGGTTTCGGCCAGCCGGGGTTCTCGGCCACCAAAGGATTATAATTAATACCGAGAGTGTGTAAAAACAATCTTCGATCTGATTGGGTTTAATTCTAATTTGGTTGACAGATCGGCATACTTTGCGCCCGAAGCCACACGGAAAGAAAACTTGATGTTATTATCATCAATTTGGTATCATTCAGGAATTAATGCAATGGATAGAGCTGTCAATAGCTTGCATTTTGGTTTTTCAACAAAACTTAAAAATTGTAGATTTTATTATATATTAAAAACATCATTTGCTATACCGTATCTATGTAAGATTACATTATATCAAATTGATATTTATCCTTTTTTCGTTGTGTGCAGGAGGTATATCAAGTTTTCAATTGGAATTAACTATATCTGCCATTAGGCATTCGAAATACCTCTGCTCGTTCTCTGCCGCCACACGTACAACCGAAAAATGAAATACCACCGACCGCTGATCTAGGATAATGAGAATCGCTGTCTCTAAGTCGTCGTGTGAAGTGCCTTTAACTTTCCTTCCCTAAGTCATTGCACACTTTCTTGTGCCCGATTCGTTGGGTTCTTATTGTTATTATTAGCTTTCTGTGTTTCCGTATGATACTTAATTTGAGGTAGACAATAAATGTGCTCCAGATTCTCCGCTTCTGTTCTCGCTTGGCTTAAGCCACTCCAGTTGGGCTCGCCCGCTGAGCGCCGAGCTCCAAACTCCGAGCTCCGCCGGGGGATCATTTCGGATGCAGTCGCCCCAGTTGCCAACTGGGCCCGAAGCCAGCTGCTGTGACAGCCCCTTGTCTTTTGTCTCGCTGCTGCTGTCGTCGTCGTCACAAATCAGGTCAATGCTTCAGCTTGGCTTCAGCCTCCATCTCCATCTGGGTCTATGGGTCTATGGGTCTCCAGATCTCCGTCTCAAGCTCGATCTCCGGCTGGGTCGCTCTGCTGTGTGGGCCCCTCGCTCCACTAATTAAATCCGTGCTTTCGGCCTGCGCGTGGGTCTAATTAGACGCAGCTCGATCTGTTGGCCAAAACGCAGGCCATAAATAGCCGTGGATGCGACGTTTTTGACAACAATTAGAGTTAAATATTTGGACAGCTAGTCAAGCGAAGACAAAGTCAGAGTAAAGACCTACAATATGGTTTGCTATGCCTTTCAAAGTTCATTGTACGGGCTAGTACTCATAATCTGTCCAATAAGGCCTGTCGCCCCAATCGTATTCACTCCGGAAAATGCCCAGTAAGTTAAAGATGAACCTGGTGAGAGCGTTCCACAGGCCCAAGCAGGGAGAATATGTAGGGGTAATACACTCGTTGGTGAACTCCACGGGGTAACCCCTGAAATGACAGGGGTAGCTCTCAACTGCACGTGGCTTCGTTATGTCTTCCGTTAGGAAGAAGAACTCCATCTCCTTGTCCCTCTTCCGTTCAACCCGGTTTAGTCACATCGACTCCCTCTGCACAGGAGTTCTCAGGGCTACGAAGTCCGTGATTGGCTTGTAGACGTCTAGGGTCTCGAAGAGTCCATTCGGCGGCGGAATCAAATAATCGTACTTTGGCTGCGCTGAGTACATGGTATCACTTTAATTTTTATTTGAGCGATGAATAAAATAAAACGTTTCACTGATAATTTTATTGCAGGTTTGTATTACTTGTCGAAACAAATTCATCGGACCTAATGACACTGCCTTGATTTTTGACACCACACTGGATTTATTTTGAAATGCCATGGCAACCTTAAAAAAAACGATAAAGAGCTCAGCTTGTTTAGATGAATGATTACCCATTTTAAGTTAATATAGAAATACATTTAGCTTTCTATTAAAGTCATGAGGCAAAATAATTAGCCTTAAAAGCAGATGAGTTCAGAATTTCCTTAAGAATGAACTTATAATCAACGCCACTTTCTCTTGGTTATTAACCCCACATTTTTCTTCTTTGAGTTCCATTTATTTTTATAAATTCATGCTGATATGCCCATTTGGAGGCATTTCCTGGGTGTCTCTTTCTCCTGCACTCCCAATGTCTAATGTCTGGTGCCCGAGGCAATCGCATTTTTCACACCTGCCGCCGGCCACGCCTCCGCCTCGGGAAAATGCTGTGGCAAATGCACTTCCGAGTACACCCACCAAGCTAACAGCCACCGGAGTCGCGTAATAACTTCATAAGCCCAAGAAAGTGAAATGGAAATGAAAATGGAAGTGTGGCAAATGGGTGACGAACGGGGGCAGGCCAGGAAGTGTTACTGGATCACGGATCTCTAACGGGGTGACTCTGGAGGGGATTTGCCACTGTCTGCATCCAACATCTGCGCTGCCCTTTCGTTCGAACGACCGAAAATCCATCAAACGGCGCTCGCGCAAGCTGCATCCAAAAAAAAAAGATAAAAACGAAAAGGAAAAACTAGTTTTTCCGCATGCCAGGAAAATAAGAAAACATGTTGAAAGCGCGCACACACAGCTGCTGCTGGCAGCCAGAAACTTTTCCTTTTTGGCACAAGACAGCACACAGCACACAGCACACAGCACATCAGCATAAGCTCATCTTTACCCACTTTTCAGGCACTTTTTCAGCTCCGCGTGCGGGGTGGATGGGTGGCTGCTTGGTTAATTACCGGTGCGTTCCAGTGGCAGGAGGTGGAGCATCCGAGCATCTGGGCACCTGAGCAGGCATCAATCATACGCACCGTTGTCCGCTTTCCTCGCCGGCGACAGCCAAGCCGCCGAGCAGCCAAGCAGCCAAGCACTTGCAATTGCATTCGCAATTTTGGCCCCGTCGCACGGTCCAAAAATAGTCATTATGACCAACTAACGAAAGCGGCGGTGGAAATTAAGGGGATTACGGGGCACGCGGGTGCCCCCACCCGAGATTTGTGGCATTTCATTTGCAGTTGTCAGTTAATTGCCAGCATTTTTAGCGCATTTGTCAGCCCGCCACTTTTCCAAATGCCACTTTTCTTGTTTTCGTCTTAATAGGGGAAACAGTTGCCCAATGTTCTATCTTCGCGGGGATTATCAACGTTTCTGGCGCGACAGCTGTGATAAGTGTAGCGACAATATTTGTTGCCCAAGATTAAGGGGCAGTGGAAGATTCCGACGCGATTAACTACAGAGTCTCCAAAGGAGAGATGTTTCGGGATGAGTTATTGAATTTTAAAACATTCAATTCCAATTTGCCCATAGGATAAATGAACTTTTATTTTCAAGTTTCCTAAGGAAGCTGAAGTAATGGCAAAGAGCGCAAAGACCTCGTAGTCGATCGACAAAGCCTAAAAACGGAAAACACGGAACTTGCACCTTACAAATCGCACCCGAATTTCAGACGTGATCCATGGGATCCATGGGTGAGCAGAGGCAGATACAGATACTTGCCGAGAGCTACACTTAAGAAGGAGCATGTGAAAGTTTCAAAAACCTTCTCGTTCCTGAACTTAATTTTTTATATTTACCTAGAATCTATCGTAGATACTAAAGTTGTGAGAATTCTTTAATTAGAAACTTTATTAAAGTAAATTTTGTCTTAAGATTTATTTGTAATTCAAGTACGAGCAGAAATATCTTTTTCAAAACAATGTTATTCAAAGGAAACGCGATAATTTTTTGAAGAGTGTACTTATTAGGTTTTTGTGTGGCCGATTGGCGGCAACAGCGACACAGCGAAAGCCAGGCAAAGTACAAAACAAAAACAGCAGCGGCTCAGGCAAAATAACAATTGCGCTGGACCGTGGTGAAGGTGTTGTAAGGTGTTGTTTACATGCAACAACAACATTAGCAGCAGTGCAAGAAAAACAATATAGAAGAAAAACAATAGCAACCCAGGGCAGCAAAGCTCTGAAATTGAGTTAAACACGACGGCGTGCAGAGAGCGAAATAAAAACGAAAACTAGTAAATGTAATCGAGTAATCAGGCATGCGGGTGCTAAAATGATATTGCACAAGCCCAACCTCTTCACCCACCCGCCAATTCGGCCCCCAAAAGAGCCACAGTAGAAACTAAAGGCAAAACCCGCGTTTTCTACTACCTAGCTAGGAACATGGAATTGGAACATGTTGGTGGACACCACTGAAATGTAGAAGGTTCACTTTTATGGACAAATTATCCAGTAGGGAGATATGTTCTTCAAGTCTGTTTCAAAAGAGACATGGTTCCTGTCTAAATAATATGGAATTGAAATTAAGACATACTACAAGATTTACATTTACGTTTCAGACTATTTAATTGCCGAACTGTCACAGCCTCACATTGGCCAATAAAAGCCGCTGCCGGGGTATTCGTATTAAATATCTGATATCTTATCGGTGACCCAACAATTTGGACGTGTCACAAGGCAGTTTATGGACATAAAGACTTGCTGAAACTGACACACGAGTTTGGAAAACGTTTTCCAGCTCGCCGGCTACTTGTTCTTGTCCTTACCATTCCTCTCGCTGCGTTCTCTGATCAACTTATTTGGCCCAGCAACTTCTGGGTGAGTGGCTGCAATCTGAGACTCATTTACATTTCGGCTAGTTGGTATTTCGGTTTATCTACCTCTTGATATTTCTGCCTGAATGGGCGAATGGGCCCCTCCTCGCCCTGCCGACCTGCCAACGTGGTCAGGCTGAGAATTTATGGCCAAAAGTTCGGGTACCTCCGGCAAAGTTGAAGTGGGTGCAGCAGTTTCCATTTAAATGAGTCGAGGAAAATATCAGAAAATCCACTAAATGCCAGCCAATGGAAAATGTACGAAAATGGAAAACGTATGCAAAAAAAGTGCAAGTGTTTTTACATCGGTCTACGGATCTAAAAAAAAGGAAAAAACAGCGATCGGCGAAGCGATCATCTCCTGCTGCGGGCATCAACTTTCACTAAATGCACCGATGAAGTTGTCGCTGTTGGCCGCCGTTGTTTTTTCGGTGTTGTTTTGGATGGTGGTCGATGGGGGTCAGTAACTACAATAACAACAGCCAGCCGAGGATCGATCAGGCCCATTGTCCCCGCCCAAGCCCTTTGTCCCCCGCCTATGGCAACTCGGCAACGTGTCAACGGTCATCGCTCATCGTTGGTAGTTTTTTCTTTTTAAGCTGATAATCACCACATCGGCGAAGAAGAAAAATAAAAAAACAGCGAAGCAGAGAGCCCATTCAACATCTTGGCGAACAAGTTGTTAGCGAATTGGCAAAGTGCTTTTTAATTGTGATTACAACGATCGCACCATCGAAACCAAGCCCAAAACCCGAACAAAAACAAAGTTATAAAAATGATGAGGGTCTGCTGATCGACGGGATGGAAGATTGGGGATGTGGGATGGACAGCTGCCAAAATGGAAAGTCAAGTGCAATTGGCAGATAAGAATGTGCAGATATAATCAAAAATGCAGACGGATCAGGAAGTCGCGATGGTAGGAAGTGAAGTTTACGCAGATGGACCATCAATCAATAAGTAACCAACTTTAATTGAAACCTCAATTATCCAGCTCTTTGTCACATAGGGTGCTTTAAGGGGTTGGCTGAATTTTAATAACGATAATGGGGTCTGAAGAAAAATGCCAAGCATTGCGGATAGTTGTCATAAAATGTGTTGTTATATGAAAAATATAAATTCGTAAAACATGGATTTTTCAAGTAAAGAAATAATAAACTTGTTAGCGAAACTACTCATGCAAATTCTTAACCAGCAATCAACTATAATGAATTACAAGTATTTTAAGGCGCGATTAGATTTTATGAGAAGTTGATTATTAGAGCCTAAGCCACATAAAAACAATCATTAAACATTGTAAACAAAGTAATTTCCTAAATATGGTAGCTTATGGATAATAACACCATTCTGTGCCGTGCAGATCAGTTCCCCGAGGAGGGTTGCATCTCCCTCAAATTAAGCAAGTGTGTCTGGAAATCTTAACTAATTCGCCTTCAGCACTTCGAGGAGACATTTGGAGGCTCAGCCGCCGACGATGAGTGGAGCTTTTGCGCGAAGCCGCAACTAAGAAACCGAAACCTTAACCGAAACTAAACCTGGGACTGGCAATCCGACTGACATTTAAAGTTTAAGAGGCCACCAAATGTGCGCTGGAAATGTGCTCGGGGAGGGGTCCTCGCCCCAGGGGCGCCCCATCGGCAGATATTGGTATATATTGGTTTTGGCTCGGGTAATTATAGGCCAATAATGGGCCTAATTGGCCAACTGGGGGGTACAAAAACACGACTGCCCAAGTAAGCGGCAAGTGGGAAGTGGTTCAGAGCGACCATTAGTATTAGTATTAGTATCAGTGCTAGCAGATGGACTCGCAGAGGCCTTCGGACTCCGGCAGAAGACGGAAGAACTTGGAGTCGTTGCGAAGGCTTCGAGACTTTTACTAAATCTTGGTAAGTGGGGTAGAGTAAGGGGAAGTTGCCTTCAAGTGCAGCAATTAATTACCGGCTAACTCACTTCTCCCTAATGACTGCGACTTCAAACTGGCCACGATCGATGTTTGGGTAGGGGGGTTCTATATAGCGTACTACATGCTGCACTTAGACTTCGGAAGGGGGCTCTAATTTATGGGCAGGCACCTCGAGACGCGAGGCAGTACACCCCCAAGTGATCCACATTGTGGAGCTGGCACGCAAACCTGTTTGCGGATCCAGCAATCCAGCAATCCAGCAATCCGACATCTAAATGAGTCTGTCGGCGGTATCTGTTAGATAGTGAGCTATACCTGCGCCGGGTCTTTCGTCTTTCGGCATGGGTTTTTCTATTCCAAGCGCTTTGTTTCATTTTCGTAATGACATTTATTCCGCATTCTTGCAACTTGATTTAGGCTTGGTGCAGCAGCTTTGCTGTCTAGTAACTAGCATACATAGTTGGAGCTGCTACAGGTTCGGCCGAAATCGTGCAAAATTCTTTACTGTTCTGTGGAGAACCGAGAAAACCTCAAGATACAGCTGCAAAACTTTGATGATCCTGGCTACGTTTGACTTGGGAAGTGTGTTAAAAAATTAAATATTACTCCGCTTAGAAAAGGGAGCAGTGATTCAAAAGATTTGACCTGTTTTTCATTACTTTTTTAATGGTAACTAAATATGGAATTAATGGCTTATGTTAGGGTTATAAACATTAACTTTAAAACAACACTAAGGTAAATATTACTGAAATCGTGCCTTGATTTCAATTTTGACATTTAATAGTAGTATATGCCTTATTTCTTTATTTTTATCAGTGTACATTCGACAAGTATCGACTATATATCAGACTGTCACCATTGCAATCCTCAAAATCAGACAATTTTCCCTCAATCCCCAGCTGGTGACTTTTCGCCATAATTTTCCTTTTGTTTTGTCCCTGTTTGATTCGCTTGGCTAATTGGAAAATCGCCGCTTTACGGCACGGTAATTTTCCTTATTATTAGGGGTCAAGGCAGGGGCGGGGCCGAAGGGGGGGCGCGGCACTTGGCACTTGTCCGAAATGTGTCGCTGGATTTTTGAAATTTTTATTTCGGATTTAATGGTGGATGGCTTACGTAAAGCAAGACATCGAAGACTCTTTGCCGGCTTCAAAAGTTAACCAGTAACGAAAAAGCAACGACAACGACAACAATTGTTGTGCAATTTATCTTTATTTAATTGAACTTTTACTTTCGTCGTCGCTGACCGCCTTGTTGTTGTTGTGCTCGGCGAACGCGTTTCATAAATTGCAAATAATTTTTCAACCAAAATCAACTTGATACAAAATAAAAGGAAAATAATCGAAAAAGAGATACCCAGGCGGATCAGGCCCGCGCATGGGTACGAATATGTGTATGTAGATATGCGAACATGTCGGCTGGGGAGAGGTATGTATGCTAATCCGGTAAATCAATTGATGTGCGCCGCGGGCGCTTATAAAAAATCGATATAAATTATTAATTCCAAACAATGCAAAGCCAAAGAGCCAAAATAAAGTAAAAAAAACGTAAAAAGCCCGAGCCGAACGAAAACGAATCTGAATCCGAATCGGGGGAAAAAACAAAAGCCGGCGCCGGCAAAAGAAAGAAAAGTCCAAGAAAAACCCGCTCGAAAGAGCAAAACAAGTTTCTTTTATTCACCTTTGCGTTGGCCATTTAATTTGCCTAAACGTGGTGCTCGTTTGGGGGGTAAGAGCCAATATAATTAGTATACTCGTATCATAAATGAGCCAAAGGTGAGTGAGATCACGTCGTTCATTCAACAATTATTATACTAGGATGGATTTTATTTTGATGGCTTTAAACTTGAATGTCTTTTCATACACGGATAGAGAAATGGTTAAGATATTGTGGTCATTTCGATACATTTTAGTATCAATTCTAGCTAGCTACTACAGCATCTTTATTTTTGCTCTCTTTTTTTTGTTTCAGAAAGTTATCCCTGATAAATTGACCATACGAATATCACAGTGATCACTGTGCTTTCTTTCTGTGTGTAGATTACCTTAGATGAGTTACAGGTAAGATCGGATTATTTATTGATGGTTTCAATTTTTTTGAGCTGTACTTGAATAGAAAAGGGAAATCCCCTTAAACAGGATTTGCAATTCAATTGCCCTTTTCTACATTCACTTCCATTAAGTGAAGTGAGATCCCCAGCCATCCATCCATCATTTCTAGAGGTCAGTTTGACCTCCACAAAGGCGATGAATGGGAATGGGATGAATGCGTTTCATTAGCTTCACTTGTTCGACACGTGCCTCCCAGCCCCGATCCCCGAACCCGACCACCGATCACTGATCACTGATTACTGATCACTCTGATCTCCCATTTCTCCGCGCTCCGCGTAGAAAGCAAAAGTTTAAGTTGACCGAAAATCAAAAATCGAAAAGCCGAAAGCAATGCCCAAGTATCTTGACCCTCATTAATTCAAGTAAGCCGTCGAGGCATTCGCAAAAAACAAAAAGCAGCCGAAAAACATAAGAAAAACTTGAAATTTACAGTTTCAGTTTCAGTTTCGATTTCAGTTTCCAGGTGGGGATTTTCAGTCTGGGGGATGGGAGGATGGGAACTCCGCCACTCTGGGCACTGCAATTAACATACGAAATTTATTTAAATTCAATTTTTATTTCTGTCTCCAACTCCGACTCCTCTTGGCTGCTTCTTGGCGGCTTGGTTGCTTGGTGGATTGGTGGTGGTCGGTGAATGTTTTCACTTTCGTTTGGCATCCGAAAAATCCAAAGTCTGCCGCTGCCGTCTGGGCATCCGCCGGCAACCTGTTTTCTGGCCTGACTGACTGCCCGCTTACCATGATTATTGTGATTATTGGCCGGCGGTCGAGGGGGAAACTCTTTGGCTCGGATCTCGAGTCTCGAATCTGAGCGAAACCCCAAAACACACAAATTGAATACGAAAACGAAAGTGAAAATGAAAATGTTTATCGAAAAACATAAGGGGGAAAAACAGAAAAAAGCAAAGCAGAAGATCGCATAGATCGTGAGCTTCCCCGTCCCGCATTTCCTAGCCGTAAATTAAGTTGGCAATTTCTTGTTTTGTTTGTCGGTGTCGGTGAAATCTGAAATCTGGCTGACAAAGAAAACTCCTGGCCAGGCGTCGTGTGTCGTGTGTGTGGAAAGTGGTTATTGTTCGGGGATAGGGGATAGGGGACAGGGGATTCCCCCTCCCAGTGGGCCAGCGGGTCAGGGAAAACGGGCTTGACCTTAGCTCCTACCCCTGCCACCACATCCCAATCTCCAGCAGAATATCCATCGCTCACCCTGTTTCTGCGCGGCGGCTTTTTCACTTCCATTCGCACCTCGCCATCCACCTCCGTTGCCATCTTGCCAGCCCAAACTTGGGCGCTCAACTGGAACAGCTTAGTGTCTGGCCGAGATTCGTATCTTATCCCACTTTAACCAGAATACACTTTTGATTGCCCTGTTTTGCATGTTTACCACTCGTCTTGACACTGACAATGATAAGCAAACTCACAAAAATAAAATCAGGTTCACTGGGAAGAAGAGTAAAGGAAATCTTATCACTACAGATGTGCAAATACTCAGTGAATGAAAGAAAGATTTACTCCAAGTTCGTTTAAAGATCTTTTAATTCTAAGATTTTTTTGTTAATGAAACGCAAATATAATCCCCTAGCTGACCAATAGAATTGCTTGATTTTCTTGTCGCAATGAATCCCAGGCCATTTTTTGCGAAATTAGGGCCTTATGCCATTAGCTTGGTTTTAATCTATGCGACTTTAATTATTTTACGAAGTTGTATGATAATCTATGCATTATATAATATATAAATTTATTGTTTATTGTTGAATTGTACCCCTTTCTTCTTTTGGTGTTCAAAAGTGTTGTTGATTATCCATACAATTCCGATTATCCGACAATTTTTGGCTTAGTTAAGGCCTTAAAACACTGGCAGGATATTTGAATATCCGTATTGTATTATTTTTTAAAATTCTTATAGCAATCTAAAATAATACAATAGGTATAACTTTTTTGTCTAGATTACCAAGCCTTCTAAAATAAAGCCACTTCAAAAAAGCAAGTGTCATAAGGCCTTAACGCTGCATCACTCTTAGTCAAGCGAATTTTGTCTATCCAAAATGCTTGCTTTTAATTGTTTGATTTATTTGCCCGATTACGAATGCTGGGGCATTGAAGATCCACAACCACTTCCAACTTCCACACGCCTTATCAGCTATCAATTATCAGCTGGCCAGCTAGTTGGGCACTTTCACTTGCCAAAAGGCGAAAACAAACGAATTATGCATTTCCAGTTGATTAGCCGGGTCAGACGCGGCTAATTCATGTCCGCATAAATTTCAATTTCAACTCCAGTCTCTGAGAAAACGCTCTGGAAAGTTTTCGGCGCGTAGGTGGCCCGCAAATGGATCGCATTACATGCAGATACTTTTGTATCTTTTGGCATTAGGTTTGATTAAGTAAGTCAAACGAGACGGCCAGCTGGTGGGAATAGGATTGGATTGTATTAGACTGCAGCGGAGCGGAGTGGAGTGGTCTCCGAGTCCAAGTCCAAATTGGAGTGGGGACTTCACATGCAAATCAGCCAGAGACAGGAAATTATTACAGTACCCCCACACCCGCCACCCGAACCCACTTTTCCCAGTCTAGTTTTGGTCATGTGCTGGTGGTGCCCGGTTTCGTTTGCTTTCGCAGCGATTCATTAGCATTACATGGCTTCCGTATTTGGACTCCGAAAAAGTATGAACATCTATGTAAGCCGTATGTGGCCTGTACGAGGCCTATACCAAATGGGCTGTACGGCTATATGGGTCAGAGCTTCCCGTAACGATGGAGCGATATCAATCCGTTAACGAGAGTCAGCTTTCTTTGATGTGGTCACCACAGACGAGCAGACGTGCTAGCCGAGACCTTGGCGGTCTGCCTAGGATTGCCCATATCGGGGTATGGATTACCAGCTATTGTTGTTTATCGGTAGAAAAGCAAAACAAAAGATCAGCAAATACTTTGTATAGCAGTTACTTATTATAGTGATATCAAACTAATGTCTAGACAAGACCTTGCTGTAGTTCAACAAATACCACTTATGGCCATATGACACTGGCTGGATTTAAAAGAAAGTCAGTAGATACTGTAGATAGTAGACACTGATACTGATAAACTAATATTCGGTTCAAGAAATACTATCTATGGCCTTATGACACTTGAATAAAATTTAATATAAACTGCATATTTTATTTATATGCACTTTAAGATCAGACCAGACTAGTGCCCTAAAAATACTAACTATAGCCCAATGACACTTGCATAATACTAAGTATAGCCATAGCACACATGGTACAATTTCTCTCAAATCATTTGTTAAGGTTGTGACACCGTGAAGCAAGTCTGTTAGCATGCCTGCTATGTCTTAATAATTAAAACATTAATTAGTTTCTTAAAATCAAAGCCAGTGTCATACGGGCATAAGCCTTGTGGCCGCCAGTTGAAAGTACCCCAACGAATGGGAGGTAATTGGAGGTGAGCAGGTGTGAAGCCATCGCTCGAGATAATTTAGCTATCCATCCACCGACTTGGCCCACATTCCGCGAGCACTCCAAAGCTCGTGAGAATCGAGTTCGTCTGCTGGCGACGGAGACGGAGATTGGAGACGGAGACTGGAAGTCGGAGACCGGAGAGTGGAGGCTGGATAATACTCTGTGGGCTAGGCCAATGTCAGTCTGGCAGGCCTAGAATCCGCCAGGGGCTTACGTCATAAATAAAGCGACCACGGGGGCCAGACGAGATCCGAGGAACCAGTGCGAGCACCACTAGCACCGCCACCGCCACCGCCACCGCCACTACCAGTTCCAGTTCCAGTTCGAGATCGGGTTTGGTGGCACTTGCAGATGCAGATGCAGTTGGAGATGGAGATGCTGATGGAGATTATGCAACCTGCGGATTTCGCGGAGAAAGCTCAGCCAAATTCTAGCGCAGATTGCGGTAGTTGACGTCACAACGGAACCTGCCGTTAGTTACTGGCCAATGGGGTGGGATTCCAGGGTATCCAGGTACCCGATCCCTGGCAAGTGGAGTAAGTGCACTTCCATGTTCCAAGTGTCAACGGTTGAGCATATCGCAGGCCAAGCCCGCAGAATGTCAAGTGAGCGAAAGCCGCCAGGAAATGATACAGAACGCTGAAATGTTGTCTCAAGTGGAGCCCAGAGTTTGAGCAGAAACAAAAAGCCGCATAAATAGAGCGTAGGACAGGTGATATTATGACATTTGCCATCAGGCAAAAAGGTGTTGTGTCATTCGAGTTGGTGTAAAATATGCGATAAACGCCATTGTTATTCAGCCTTGGCGCTATTTGTTCTAATAATTATAATGGGTTTTTGCTCAAATTATTCCATAAATTCCGTGGGCTAAGCCATTGCGATTCCTTTGTTTTCCAAATTGAAAGGCATTCCTTGCCCTGAGCATTGTTGATTAATTGCTGTAGATGGAATTTAAAGACGGATATGGAAATAAGGCTGATTAACCTATCTTGGTTAAAAACTAGGCCAAGCTAACTTAAACTCCCCCATTAATTTGGGTTGTGCAACTCAGGTCCGCAAATACGATAATGGCCAATAATGGCCAGACATTCCGGACGCCCGTTAATCGAGTTATCGAGTGGGTTATCGAATGGTCGATTCACTTGCCCCGGACTGCACTCCAACAAGGAGCTCCTCCGTCCACCATCCATGGTAAACGGATCCAGCAATCCAGTGATAGTAGATGGTTTGAAATGGCTTGGGCTGGGGGCCTTGAGTTTGCGAGGGGCGTCTCGAGTGGATTGCTCAACTCTCACCCCGCGCCTTACCGCCTCATCAGCATTTCTACACTCGCACAAAAGGCAACCGAAAATTATTACTAATTAATTATTGTTGCACAAATATTGCTGCATTGCACCTTCGCCGAGTGCCTCCATTACCTCCACCCCCCTATTTATTTTTTTAATTTGCTGCTTTGGACGTCGGCCACTTGTTTGTTTTTCCATTTGATTTTTGTTTTATGTTTGATGTTTGTTATGCGGTGCGCGGCATTTCGTCAGCTCATTCAATTGAAGCTCATTGAGGCGCACTCAAATTCGGGGGGCGGGACTCGGGCCTGCGGGGGAATGGATGGCCGCCAATGGGCACTTAATTTCGCTGGGGCGCATTTCACTTTCATTTCTACACAATCAAAATGCGTCGAGTACCCGGGCATCCGAGCATCGGCGACCGTCGATTGGGGAAAGGGGAACTGGGAAAACTGAGGCGCAAAAATTTCAATTTCATTTTATTTATGAGCGACCAGGCGACACTTTTGAATGCAAATGACGCCAAATTGTTGGTCAAGTGAGAGTGGACGACTCTCACTGTCTCTGGGCCCCAACCCCTTTCCAATTGGCCAGTGGAAAACCTTAGAGGTGCAGAACTTCATTGGAACCCAGTGCTTCAAAGGGATTTCGATTCCCCTTACAACGGAAAAAGTGCTAACAAATTTGCTTCAAATGAGCCTTTTCAACACCGCTTAAATGCAGTGTTAGATAAATCTATCCCCTTTTCTGAGTTTTTTTAAAAATGGGTACTTTTGCCTCCCTTTCTTACACATCTAGTCTTTTAATGGCAGTACTGGTCCTTAACATGACTAAAGGGGACTACAACCTAACTCTATTATTAAACTATAATTTTAGCAAAGACTTTGCAAGGATTGTAAAAGCTCGTTTACCAACACTAATGCCGCGAATTCTGCAGACATCTGCGTCTGTTAGTTGAATTCAATGTGCAAAAGGCATCGATTTGTATCAAACCCATTACATTTCCTTTTAATTAACAATAAGCAGCCTTTCCACAGATGACACCCATTTCATTAGGCAATTTTACCAGCAGTCTGCCTTTTTGTACCCAATTAACCGCATCAAATTCGCGTGAAAGACGCCCTCTAAAGTGGTTCAAGTAGATCGCGACCCAGAGACCCACAACCCACTACCCACTACCCAAAAAACCCAGAGAGACCCTGATTAACTCACCGTGTTGATCTTATCCATGAAGACGCTCATTTGGTTCTTCCCAGCCATTGTGGGGCTGCCTATTCCGCACTAGAACTCGAATGAACTGTATAAGAACTAAAGCTTCGCAAGTGTTTCCTCTTTCTGCCGCAGATTTGGATGCAGCACCAAACCACACATCACGCACTGCACATTGCCAATTCACTTGGTGCGAAAAAAAAGTAATCAAAAAATAACAATAATGAAAACGTTTCTAAAGAGGTCTTCGCGACGACGTTGGCTGCACTGAAAAAGCACACGCGCGCGCGTATTTCCAATTTTCGATTTCAATTTTCGATCTTGATTTGACTTCTATATGGTTTATATAGTTTGTGGGCTTGAGTATGGAGCCGGTGGGACGGGATCCGCTCGCGTGCGTTCTTATCGACGGCTGGCAGCGCATTGAACGCTCGCTTCGCCGCTCAAGACGTGCCCACGGCAGCGGCGGCGACTTGGCCAAAAGCCGAAGTCGGCGACGACGTCGTCCCGAGCCGAAGAAGTTAACATGGCCAAGACAGAGACGGACAGGCAGCGACAGGTGCCGAAAGAGAGCGCGAGCGAAACCGGCTTAGAGGCTATTCTGTGCTCAATGCCCACAGACGCCACTGTGTCCCAGTGCCGCCCCACCCCTCCGGGCTTGCCTTGGCCAGCGGATTGGGGCCGACTTGTGGGTGGTGGGCGTTGGGTGTTGGGTGATGGGTGGTGAATAGCAGGCAGTGCGAGTGCATTCCAGGCGTACTTATGGAAACAGGGGCCAATTGCCCACTGCGGTGACACTTGATCTTCGACGGAAGTGCTGGGGCTCTAGAAACGCAGAGCTAATTGCTGTGACACTTCGCTGAACCGCATCAACCGATTTGTAAACTGTATCATGCCTTTACAGGTAAGAGTGGTTGCAAGACCCTAACTGTAGACTAAAACAATCTTAAGGTCAAGTACTCGTACTCGAATCTTAACTATAGTTATATAAATGAATCTATAAGATCAAAGCAGAAGTATATTGCTAAGAAGGATCTCTAAGATTGAAATAAGAAATCTGAACTCATTGTTGAAATAGTATCCGATGGATCAGAACATTGAAAAAGTATATTGCTAAGAAGGATCTCTAAGGTTAAAAACAAGAAGGCACTTTATTGTTATAATAGGATCTTCAAAAATTAGACTATTAAAGCCAAATAAAAAGCCAATGTAGTTTGTGGTCAAAACTAAAAAGGAACTGCTTAAATGGAACCAAACTTGTATTACAGTAGTATGTAGTACAAACACAAATGAACCCGTAGGCAGGCCACAGGACTTTCTTAACCAACCCAATGAGCTCGAATGCATTCCCCTCGTGCAAAGAGAGCTTAAGCCGCAGAGTGGCAAGTCTGAATAGGAAAACAATCGCCCGAAACGAGCTGGCCAATATAATCGAACAACTTAATTAGCTCTGGCAAATCAGCCGCAGACAACAGACAATTGCAGGTCCGTACAATAAGTTATTCAGAAACATGCACACAGCCATGTTCGCCAGCAACTTTGGCAATTGTGGCCTGCTCAAAGCCAGAGTCGGAGTCAAAGTCAAAAACAATTTAAGGTCGTCACAGGTAGAGTTTGTTTTCCCCTCTCTTGCGCTTTGCTTTTTGCAAGTGTCATGCAAAAAAGCAAATATCATGGCAATACCGCCTTGTAAAAATAATCCCGCCATCACCCCCAGCTTCCGATTCTCGTCTCTTTTTTATGCAACGGTCCCTGCTAAAGCTGATGTTTTTGTTATTTTTATAGATGTAGTACCGACGATCGTTGGCCAAATGCCGAGTATTGACGGTCATTCAATTTAGCGCCAACAGATTGTGGTGGCCAACCGTTCTTCATCTGTTTTGGCTCGCTAAGTTTGTCTCTTCTGTGCTTTCAATACCCTGCACTCCCTATAAGCTGAGTAAGATGATACGTTATGTGATGGTTTTGTTTTCGACTTTCCAAAAATGTTTATAGGACTCTTGTTAAAATTCTCAAACCAAATTCTCACCAAACTAGCAAAGCATTATGTATAATTGATTTAGGAGGATGAAAATCCAGTAAAACATCAAAAATTGTATCAAATATTTGTTTTATGGGATGGATTCAGGTGAAAAATAAATAAAATAAACCAATTTTAATCTACCATACTTCCCTTCAAAGAGGGGTATCTTTTATATCTATACATCTCCTTACAGATTTTTTCTAGATTTATTTGGCATTTCGCTCTGGCCGATTTGGCCGTTACTGACTGCGATCGTTTATTGGACTTGGATGGCTTCGGGTTAAGTTTTCGGCCACTTGGGCAACGAACCCACTCGTGGATTTCTTACTCACCTGTCGTTAATTGGCTTCGTTGTTGGGCTTAGTCTTTGGCTGCAAGAAGAAGTGGAGAGCGGCGATGAGGCAAATTAGTTGAAATCCGTCATAGTCACAGGTAGTCAGAGACTCCCGTCCCCAACCCCCTCCCATTGATTAATGCAATCTTCCCGAAACCATCTCCATTTCCCATTCGCAGGGCTCTCCGGCCATTTTACGGCTGCTGTGTTGTGCCAACTCATCCGAAAGCTAGCACCAGCAGCACACTTCGATCACAATTACTTGGCCATTATGCGATGCGGCCAGACATAATTTCCCATTAGCAGCTTTTTATGGATTAGCCAAGAAAACGTGAGCATAGTGATAGAGCAGCTGCCTATGCATTCACCCAAAGAACCCATTCCCATGCCCATTTCCATTCCGCACCTAATCAGATTTGTTTTGCGCCCATCCCAATCCCGATTTCTAGCCCTTTCCCATTTTCATTCCCAGCTTATCGCAGATGCACTCGTTTCATCTAGTTTCGCCCGGGCCCAAGATCTTGTGAAATCTGATTTATGCCTCTGCAAGCAAAACCCCTGAAAAACGTACAGAGACTGCTCCAAAATTGAAAAACGGCGGTTGAAAGTGAAACTTTGTCAACGTCCTCTTGAATTTGTTTCTTTTCGGTTTTTTGGCTGTTTATTATTAAATGCGTTTTCAATTTCACTAGAAAGCACAAGAGTAAGGCCCTCTTGATATTCTTGCCTGGCAGAAATCACAGCGAAATGGAGACATAAACAAACAATTTGTCGGTGTTCGCACCTGACATGAATAAGTCAGAGGAATACAAAGTATATAAAAAGGTCGCCCTGTCCTTTTCCAGCAGTCGCTTCCTCTCTCTTTCGCGCGCCCATGGAATAGCAAGTGGGCGAAGTGGGTGGAGGGGGCGAGGCGAACGGGGTGGCAAGTGAAGGGCGAGTTAAACTGATGGATAAACTTTATAAACTGTATTGGATTCCGATTTAACTGCAGCCAAGTTCCTGGAGTTTTACGATTCTAGTGATAAAACAAAAGACTTAGGCAACGAACTGGGACAAAGGACGTGGAAAACGTGATTGCCTTTCATCGACTTATACTTTCTTCAATTTACAAAATTCGAGTTTACTTTTTGATTGTTCTTTCTAAAAATTACTAGTATTCTTTAGAAAATATTATAAATTTAAATTAATCTGCATGCCAGTTCAAGGAACTTGGAACAAACTTAAGTGCCAAAACAAAAGACTTAGGCAACAAACTTGGGCAAAGAGCTTGGAAAATGTGATTGCCTTTCAACAATTTTTATTTATATTTAAATGTTTAAAATCGTAGATTAGTTGTTTTTTTGAACACCTTTTCAATTTTAAAAGTAATTTGTAGAAAAAATCTTGTATTTCCATTGATTTGCATGCAGGTCCTTTAAATTTCTAGCTCCAAAACAAAAGACTTAGGCAACAAACTTGGGCAAGGGACGTGGAAAATGCTATTTTTAGTTTTTATTTAAATACCAAATTAGTGTTTAGTTGGTAACTACTCAATAAAAACTTTGCAGAATATTTTTTAAATAAAATTTTATCATGTTTCCCAAGATATTAAGACCACTTTAAGCTATCTCTAATGAAAGTTTATTTGTCGGCTTAAAAAGAGATGAGAAATGAAATTATTATCATAATTATTGACGGCTGCCCCTGTCAGTGGCGGCTCATCCGCTTGTGGCACCCGCTCGCATATCCGTCAATTGGCCCGCTCTTTCCGGCTTTTGCCTTTCGGCTTTCGGCTCTTAGGCTTGCGGCTGGCGACTTCTTTGGCCAAAATGGGCGAGAAGGTGGCCGGGAGACTGACAAATTGATATGCACATTCGGGCGACATTAGCATATGTCGCGTATGCCTTAATTAACTATTCCGCTCAGCTAATATCGGTTTCACCCACCCCACAGGCCCAAGTCCCGAGACCCACAGACCTGGTGGTAAATTGCGGACTGCGGATGACTTGACGCACGAGTATTTCAAATTTGTTTTGAAGAAAGTCTCGCCAGCACTTCCCATATGAAAGTTTGGCTCTGTCCGGCGGCGACGAATGACTCAGAAATCAAAATAAAAGTCAAAATAAAAATTAAATCTTGCGCTGTTTTTTCATCGTTTGCCAATAAACATTTTAGGGGGCGCAACCCGGGCCCAAGCCCAAGCCCCAAGTGAATAAGTAAAAGTTTCCTAGTTGACATCATCGGCAAGTCGGTTTGCAAAAACACTCATTGGCTGGCCTTTAATTTGCCATTAAAGGTGCGCGATTAAGGAATAACATAAGTGCTTTGAGCGCATTAAAGGGCAGCCGCAAACGTCGTAAATGAATCGTAAATTGGTCGCCGCAGTGCATTAGAATTCCCCAGTTAAATGTATATTAGTTGGGCCCTTCAACGCCTCTTCCCCTGCGAAACTAAAGCCAAGTTCAAAATCAGATGGCCACTTCGATTTCGCTGGCAAAGTACTTTAGGTTTTCCTTTTTTATTTTCAGCGGTTTTAATTGTTGATGCTGAAAAGCCGCAGCAAACAACGATATTAATGTTATGGCCGAGGGGAAAATATATTTGCACCGAAAAAAATTAGGTAGCAGAATAAGTATTGGCACATTGTACACAATGTTTTGTACACTTAAATACAAAAACTCTTAAAATAATATCAAAAGCAGGTAGGAAATATTTGAAATTTACTAAAAACATCTTTTATTTAAAATATTTTAATTAGTATGTGAAATATTAGGTATCCAACCTGATAGCTTAATCGCCTTTACAACAAGCATTTTACTCCTTTAAAAAGTATTTACAAATTAAAAAATGTCTTCAATTAAATTGTTTTTTGTAATATTTGTATTTCCTCTGTTTTTTCCAGTGCACAATATACTCCTCCGGTCGTAAAAATATATTTATGTGGCCAGAAACAAGGGGAACCGCGGAGAAAGAGGCGTCTTTCAGGGGACTGGCAGGAGGGGTGGGGATTCGACTGCGGTTTTTCATTGCCGGCCTGCTGTTGTTGTAATCAGAGGAGGAAGATTGCATTAAAAAACGTGAGTGCGTGAAATGTCTACAACAAAGTCAAATATTGCATCTGCTGGCCTTTTGGGTAATCATTTCATTTCAGTTGCCGTCCAGCTTTTATCGGTGTAATTGTTATTGTTATTGTCGATCGCTGTTTTGGGGCCATCGAGAAATGTGTCAATGCGGGATGAGCGTTCCAGGTGGGAAAATAACAACTTGAAATTGGTTTTATTGGTGCTTCAATGCCAGGCGATCTTATCGAGATGGTTAAGCAAACATTGTCCGAATGGTTTGCCAACGAAAGTAAACGGGTTAAAGCCGAGGAACAGGTATAGAACTAGGGTTAGCCAGTGCATACTTGAGCCTTCAAGCGATTTCTGCCAAAAATGGTCACTAGTCATGACTGAAAACAAATGATTTATTAGAAATTCTTTGCTGAATTTCATAAATCTCCTTTATGTGCTGGTTTATTTGAAGATCTCGTTAACAGCAAAATGTCTTTTATTATTGGGAATCCCTTGCCCCAACCCTGCGCTTCTCACGCGCCTAATCACTCATCCGCACCGTTAGACACCGCCACAAACTAAACTATTACTTAATTTCGCCAAAAAGAAAAGAGCTCGGCACCAGAAATTTAACCTGCCCCACCAAAAACCAAGCGGCGATCGAACTTCCATTTAATTTCTTTTTGATCTTCGATATGTTATTGGTCACGTTTTACGTAATCCCAAGTCCCGGTGAGACAAAGGCCGAAGAGGCTTCCATTGTTTCTTCCGCCAGCGAACTAGAAGCCAGGGGGGTGCCGAAAACATCAACAAAATCGAAGACCCAATGCTTTCGATTTCTATTTGAATATGTAAATCGACCAAAGACCGGCAGCAGCCAACCGAGACGTCGGACACTGGATGGCGTCGCATCTTGGCCCCTTCCGATACCATCCACTAAAAAGAAATTCCCATCAATTAATTTTCTTCTTCTTTCGTCCATCTCCACTTTTCGATTTTGTACGGTGTTTTTTTAGATGATTTTTAAGACGCTGTTTCCATCGAAGGGTCCACCGTTTGGGGTGTACAAATTTCTATACAACAATTTTTGCACACAACAACACGGCCCTGCTCGGAGTGAAATAAAATTTGAATTATAATAAAGTTAAGTTGGTCGTAAATAAGGTTCAAAGGCGTCCGAAAATCCCAGTGAATATGAACGCTCTTTGGATATTTTCAAATGTATCGAAGAAAAGAGGTTGTGGTGTGCGTGTGTGGTTAATAATTTTACGCTTGCTTGTGTTTTGATTAACATTTAAAAAGCGTAACAATTAATTTGTTAAATGACCGCACAAAAATTAGGCAGAGACGGGAAGGAAAACAAGTTGTGGGTTGGTTATTTAAAGGATCCAAATATTATTATGAAAGACAGTGCCTATTCTTTACTAGTCAACACAAAATAAATCAGTTTTGATTTGAAAGTGCTACAAGTGTACCAGAGAAAGCTAATAAAATGCAGCTTAGCTGAGAGACATTAATAACATATCTCACCAGATCAGGTACCATTATTCCCAGGCCCAAAATTTCTAGCCCAGAAGGTTCCCATAAAAGTGAAAAAATAAGAAAAGCACACAGGGGGCATCTCAATTCGAGGAAGAACCGAACTGCAAGCGAATCTATGTTATTTCTGGGTTTCTACGTGCTGAGCTTGCATTTTCCCATAGTGCACTCGTACCTAGTGCCCTCTCTTTCTGCCCCCGCACAGCCCTCTCTTTCGCCGGCTGCTTTCTAACCAGACGATTCACTCATCGAAAATGGCAGGGCGCGGACTGTGGCCACAAATCAAATTGTTTTAGATCTTTAACTCATCGCGTTGTGCTGCGTTGTCCAGGTTTAATGGCTGTGTGCCATTGCCGAGAGTTTTCCCCGCGATTCACCGATTCACCGCCGCCTTTCTTGCCGGGGCTTTCACCTGCGGGTTACAAATGGCAGCAGACGTCACGTACGACGACCACATGGAACGCCCGCCGCGCCCAGCCTTGACCTACAGCACTGGTTTGGACTTGGACTAGGTATGGCCCGAGGTCCGAGGTGGGAGTGGGATCAGAAGTGGGAGGGGCACCGGCCACCGGGCACCGGGCACCTGCATTCGACCGAAAGCCAACGAAACTTCAGGTGCCGCCAAGAGAGATTTCCATGTTTATGCAAATCGGCTAGAAACGGCTAGACGACGGGCTCCACTAATGATCTCCTTATTTGGTCGCGATCACAATCAAAGCCCTGCTAATTAGTGCTTAGCCTCGAAACAGAGGCCTAATCCCAGAAGTCGAAGCACCCACGATTCTTCCTGCCCCTCTTCACAATCTCCCAACACTTCAAGCTCTCCAAAATTCCAATGACACCTAATTAAAATCAATGAGAGCCAGCCAACACTCAGCGCCAGCGGTAAACAAAGAAATATTTGCTTTAAATATTTATGAAAAATATTTATGCGCGTGGTTGTCGCCTTTTCCGCCGCGTGGGCGTGGTAGGAAGAGCTTCTGCTTGAGGTAATAATATGGAACTATATCTCTATTCCGGGGTCTCAATGCCAGAAAAGCGGTCAGGTTTTTATTATTATCTAATGCTTTCTTTTAGATAAAGAAACAAGCTTAGAGAGGGTTTATTTTCGAGCGAAATGCAGCAAAAGGCCTTTGATCACCTAAGATATGTGATCAATATGTATATGATCATTAAACATGTATGATCTATATGTATATAATTTTTAAGTGGGTGATTTATATGTATATGATATATGATGGGTTAGTTGTTTGTTTATTTTTTTAGCGTTAACTTTTCCAATAAACAATAGTTTTTTCTTATATTAGAATCTTACGGATTTCCTTTGATCTTGTTTGGTATTATAGACTGTGTACGAATGAGATGTTAGATATTTTTGAATTCCTTTCTGTAAGATTTTATATTTAAGGAGCATCGAGTTATAGCTTCTATTTTCCAAATTAAATTTATTTTTTCTCATTTCAGAACCCTTTTTTCTTTAATGATAATACATAATAGATTACCATTGAATAACCCCTTTCCAAAGAGCTTCTGCCTCTGAAAGTTTTTAAACTTCGAATATCTCGTGCGATCTGCAGTTCGACGATCTTCCCTGACATTTCTGTTCGGCACTCGAAGACAGCGGATTATCCAGCAATCTGCAGATCCAGTCGACCGTGTCCAGCGACTGTTGACACATTTCCGACCTGTCCGGGACTATGGAACTGTGGTTACCCCATCCCCAACCGCATCCCCATCCCAATCCCCCTGCTAACTGCACATTTGCAAACGGCTACTGCTGCAACGGCACAGCAACAGTTGCATCTTTGGCAGTGGGCAACATTTTTGCTTTGTTGTTAATTTGGAAAACGACGGGAGCAAGAACGTGTTTTTTTGGGCCACGTTGGCCTGCTGGCCAGTTGGCCAGTTGGCCTGTTAGCCAGTTAGCCAGTTAGCCTGTTAGCCAGAAAAGTCTGGGAAGTCAGGGAGGCCGAGGAAACGGGTTACGCAAAGCTGGCGGACAAGCGAATGTGTGACAACATCTCCGCGGTGGCTCCGTTGAACTTTGCGGTGTCCGCAGAGTGCGTCGAGCATTGGAACAGATTGCAGCACAGCGATTGCGAAATGCTTCTGCTTCAGCTCCTGCAGACCTCCTCCTCCGACAGCCTCGAATTCCTGGCTAGAAACAAGGCGGGCACAAGCTTCTGGGATTCACGGTGCACGGCGGAGCAAGTCCCTGTGAGTTGCCATCGTAGGCATGTTCTTAACAAGCTTTTACAACATATGAAATATTAAAAACAATTGGAGAATGTGCTGATGGCCATCTAGAGAGGGACTAAAAAGGGCTTACTTAGAAAGGTATGGAAATGGTTTAAAGCAATGGGTTACCTTACTTTTTGACCACACCTCAATTAGCTTTAAAATGTTTAAATGGAATTTATGTTTGATTGCAATTCAAATGGTTTCATAATTACAGTATATAGTTTTTACGTGTTATAACAAATATAGTTCCCCATCTTTCAACATTGAAGGGTTTTAAATATGTATGGCATCCAACAAATTAAAATGCTCAATCACTTTGGGACTTGTTGGTAAATATTTATAAAATTCCCCCACCAAAATGGAAATGTGCAGCCATTGAGCATAATTCAAAGTGTCCAAATATAAACATTGACCATTTAAAAACCGCCTCAACGAAACGAGAGAACTTTCGCTGCCTAGGTGGCTGCAAAACAGCCCACGAATTCCGAGATAAAGACTTGCCCGGGAATTACCTTAATTAGCATGCAGATGCTAATCAATCGATCGATTAGGCCGGCGAGAAACTCGCCGTCTTGAAAGTCAAGTTTGCCTTGCATACTTGTGGGCATAAAGAGGGTTGTATGCCACTATTCAAGGCATACGTTTGGGGGTGTAAGTCGGAAATCTAAACAATGCGAACTTGAAACGGAAGCGGAAAAGGGGAAATCGGGGACCCCAGACACACGAGCACACTTCATCAGCTTCACTTGAAGCTTCCCAAGCTTTCTTATGCACTCCCATGCCCCTTTCTTTTCATTTTTTGCTTGCCAGGCAGTAACAAATATGGAAGAAAAGCCGGAGGAAATGGAACAGGGGTGGAAAACACACCGCAGGATTCCTAGACATTCTCCTGACATGTGCTCACAAGTGCTTCTGTCATTTATACAGTCGAAAAAGCAGGGGTTTTCCATGAACCAGTTGTAAAACCAGCTAATTTGCACATAGAAATAAACAATATCTGCCTAACAAACCTAACCAAAATGTTAAAATTCCCTATGAAATCCAAAGATTTGCTGCTTTTTTTGTTCAGTGCACAGTATAATAATTTCAACGGGATTCCTTGGAAGTCCTCAAAATTACAATGGCAAATCAGGGGGAACCACAAACGCTAATATCCCTTACCCCTTACCCCTTTTTCGCAGAATGCAAAGGACACTGCCATTGTCGCCTCGAACACAATGTCATCCATGCTGAGCTTCCCCCTTCACTGGTTTTCACTCCTCCAGACGGATCAACTTACCTTCGTTGGGGCTCCGAGTCGTCCAGTGGCAGTCTCTACTGTTAACCATTAACTTTGGCATGCAAGGTGGCAGGGGAGGTTGTCCGAACTGCAAGTAGACAGGGGAGAATGAATAAAATATGAGGCGGAGTACAGAAAGAGTTAGTTTTGGTTATACCTTTACAGGAATCCAAAAAACTAGTGAACGAGTTAGTTTTGGTTATACCTTTACAGGAATCCAAAAAACTAGTGGAAATACCTTAACGTAATTCATCTACTTAAAAATACTAAAAGAAGAACACAAATTCTTTTCCCCTTTTTATACAGTATTTGTAATATCAACTATACAAATTTACTTCAAGTACAAAATTCGACAGTTGCAATTTTCATTATCACTCTAACATTTCTTAGCTGTACAATTTAACCTGTGAATATCTCGATTTCTTTTTAATCTGTGGGAAAACTGATTGTAACAACAGTTAGGGCATACTTTCGGGCATCCTCTCGAGCGCAGTTCACGTTGCTCGGGCACTTATCGCTGCTTCAGCTGCCAGTGAAACCAAGCACTTGCCACCACTCACCCGGATGGGCCCCACTCGATGACCCACTCGAGTTCCCAATCGATTTAGCTTTGGTTTCATCGCCGATCTGGCGACGATCTTCAAGTGCCGAGTGCCTTTGTCTCCGGCTTGGTCTCCCTCGCAGGGAAAGTGCCCCGGGCCCCCAGAAACAGAAACAGAATCGGAAACCGAAACCAAAACACTTGCCAGCAGCATCGCAAACGTAAACAGAATCGCCGGCCAAACAAAGGAGAGTAACAAAACGACACATCTAGTTCAATCAGTGGCAATTCAGAGCCGACACACAAGTCGAAAGAGTTGCCTGGGGTAAAATCAGAGGTGGAAGTGGAATTGGAAGCCGTCCTACCCCAAATGATCGTGCCTGTCTCTTGGGTCCCCACTTCTCCTCAATTGTTATGCGAGTCCAAGTTCTGCAACTCAAGCCTCTTATGCAAACAAAAAACATGTGCTGCTCTTGAAAATATTTATTTCGTCTTTTGTTTGATTCTAACATATTCATAGACACCTTCTTCCTTTGGCCTTTAAAAATCATTCAAATCAACTAGTTGAAAACATTGTTCGTAAAGTGTTAATGGAAGATTTTTAAAAGCCTTGCTAAAATCGTATAATAAATGTATATCATAGAATATAATTTTTTATACAAAATTACTTATGTATATCGTTTTTATATTTTACGATAGCATAAAAAGAATAAAAACAGTAATATATAGCATTGAAAATCGATAGTAGCCACTCAAAGCTTAATGTCCAAAATATCGAATATTATTGATTAGTTTTCTTGAAAAACTATTATAAATACAGAAAATATCAAACTAATTCAAATATCGAAGTACTTTAGATTGCGTTGCATCTTGAGAAGTGATTATGCTATATCGAAATTATCGAAGTACTATCGATTGTTTTGTATTTCAAGAAGTAATCACAATGTTTAAAGATATTTTTAATTTATATTTTGTCACGGTTACGCTTCGTATTGGGTTTGTTTGCCTGTTTCCGTAGTCCCACGTCGGAACAGAGCTTCCTCCAGGCCGCAGACATTGACCCTGACGACCCGCATCTGGTCATGGGCACCCCTTAACCCCTTGCCAGAGCCATTGCACCAGTGCACCAGTGGGGGTGGGTCGGTGGGAAAGTTGTGGAAAGGTCGTTGGGCTTGTTCAGACGCCAGTCGAGGCGGAGTTTCGAGCTGTATCCTGCTCCTCGGTGTCAATGACACGCCCTTTGGCTCCGCATCTCTCACGCCTCCGCCGTCGGCCCTCATTAGCGCAGGTTTAAGGCCAAAGCCCAAGGCAAACAAACAATGCCAGAGGTTGGGGCGAAAAATCTGCAACGAATGCCACGCAAAAGGCGAATGCAAATCGCGAACCAAAAATGCGAAAAAATAAAGGTTGTCCACATCTCACATGGCTGCTCGCAGGCAGCTCAAACATTTGCCAGCGATAAGATTGCGCCTGCCACCCCCATCCCCACCCTGCTCATCCACCCTTTCCCACCCATCTCGCTGTGCCCAAATGAGCAAATATTTGCGGATCCGATAAAGGCAATGGCAAAAACACTCTGGATAACATTCAAACCCGAGATATTCCTGCATGTCTATGCAGGGTTCAGTATTGTTTGCAAGGGAATTTTATTTCCACATCGCATTTGTGTCATGAAAATAAACAAAAATAGTAGCATTTAAAATTAAAATAATTACAAATTGAGCTACTACTGTCAACAACTGACTCCTTATTTTTCAAAAACATTTGTATGATCCAAGAATTGGTACACTGTGAGATGACCATTACAAAATCATGAGTTTTCCCATTATAATATGCACGCCCATAGGGATTACAGTCCAAAATCGATAACGATCGACCATTCAAGGGGCTTTAATGGCTCTCCTCCTGCCATTACTAACAATCGATCATTTTGGGGCACTCGCATCGTGTGCCATCCTTCGATATCAATTACTGATAAACCATCAGACTGGCGTTTCACGTATTTCAATCAAGCGCACGCACACAATCCTATGCAAATAAGGAACACAAGCGGTCTAATTGCATGAAAATTGCTGCCCTGCCATCCATATTCCGATTATTATTCTTTTTTTGCATGTCAGGGCGTCGGTTCACGTGGAACAGATCAGGGAAGACAAGAAATCAGTCAGAAGAACGTGAAGAGATTGACTTCTGTGCACGGAGAAAAATATATAAGACCAAGTGTAAGTTATAATGCGAGCTGCAAGCATTATGCTCAGTATTCAGCAAAGAACAAAAATTAAAATAAAATAAAATAAGAGATGTGTTTTAAATTTTAAAAAAATGTAATGCTTTTAGCACTTTCTTAGTGCAGCGCCCTGCATTTTCGACTGGTAACTGGGGATCTTTTCGAGCATTTTCCTGGCGCTTCGCTTGGCCTTTCAACGCCAGACGCAAATCGAGATGCCCAAAGAGAACGACTCTCTTCTAGTTATTTTTAGCCATCTGTCGATCCGATCCTCCCTTGTCCTCGTCCGCTAATAGATCGTGGCAATAATTTAATGGACATCCCACCTCACCCCGCTTTTCCGCCGCGCGTTTTCCGCCGTCGTGATGCCTTTTGGTCATGCGAACGGGCGGGAGAGTCGGAAGAACCAGGGGAATCGGGAGAGTCGAGGGACTCGGGACTTGGGACCCGGGACCCGGGACCAGCATCTTCGCCTTATAGGGAGGGTCGGCGCCCCGTCCCGCCCGTTCTGCGATCACTCCACAACCCACATATGGTGGCCTGGCCATGACTTGGATTTATATTTAGTTCGCTTCCTGCTTCTGCCTGTGCTCCTCCAGCCACTCGAGCTGGGAAACATGGACATGGAAATGGATCGCGAATGGGAGTGGGACCATAAATGGGAAATGGCCTCTTCGAGGAGAGCAGGGAAATGTCTGTCGCCTGCCGCTGGAATTGTATCGATTGCACTTTAATATCCCGAACTACACTTTCCCGGTGATTTATGTGAATCGATGGGGAAACAATGCTTTCCTTGAAGTCTGGAACTCTTCTCGGCTGTCAAATCACATTTTCAAACGTCCATATATCATCTTTCTTGGGCTCCGCGCTTCAGGAACTAAAATTAGTCAACGGAATCTTTCGGTCTCGATTTTCCCTTCGCTTTCGGGAGCCCGCGGCATCAATTAAGAATTTTAACTTAATTGCTTGGGGTAGTGGCACAGAGAAATTTTATAAAAATAAACCAAAGAACGCTGGAAAGTGTGCCCCAGGAAAATATGATAAATGTATGTCGGCCTGTCTTCGCCCCCAAAATCGAAAATATAATCATTTGCTTTGGTAAAAACTCAATTCCAATCGTGTACCCAAAGGTGTTGAGTTATGTTCTATTAGTATGAGGAGTAACACTATCTTCTCGGCCTTACCCCGAGTTACCCAAGATAGGAAAACCTGTTTGTGACGCTGATCTCAAGCTGCAGAGACTGTGGAAAGTGAAAAGCGGTTTGATGGAACCGCAAGGCACAGACCGCAGAGGAGAAGAAGAACCTAAAGTACGGATATTGAGGGAAAAGTGCGCAATTAATGAAATCAGTTTTGCCTAGTTGCAATTGCCGGGCAATTTGAATGCGAAATTAATTGAGACAACGCGGTAAATTGTCGAGTGGAGTGTGTTCCCCGAGTGTCTTGCAGTCTGCGTATAGGGGACGCAGTCTGGGTGTCTGGAGCTGGGCGGTCGACGTAGGGCTTCTCCCCGATGCAATTGGCCAGAGGTGGAGGGATGCAGACGGCAACGGGGGAGACTTATAAGTTTCCCGTCGAGCCCCTCACCGAACCCATAATACACTTAGGTAAATTTTCCATTTCGTTACTAGACCATGATGATCTCAGGCTGATCCCCGCCTCCAGCTTTAATTTGCATAAATTTCAATTAGGCCCCGGGCTGTAATATGTTGTAAATCAATATATAGTATAACATATAGCGAGCACTTTTATCTAATCTCTTCAGATCCCCGGACTCTCAATTGCACTTCGTACAAGAGGCGATCGATTTAATAAAGTGCTCCAGTTTCGATTCCACTTCTTTATTGACAGTTTTACGAGTTCTCACCCCCGACTACGCCCGTGGTGGGGCCCCCCTCGCTAAAGCTCGACTCATCAATTGTTTCCCCTTTGAAAGCGCGTTTTGTGCGTGTTGTCGCCATGAGATTTTATCGCAGATTTTGCAGATTTGGAGCAATAAACTTTATGAATCGAGGCACATATGTACACATACCACTTGCTGTTGGGTCACCGGAGATTTCCGAAACCGTTAGAGTTGGAAGAATCAAGAAGAAAGAACGAAGAACCTAGAGCCCAGAGCCCAGAGCCCAGAACCAAACGGAGTTTAATTGACGTCGCCAAGCCATTAATGCTAATTCGACCCGATTTGGTTCGAGATGTTTGAAGAACCTTGGCGGGGACAAGAACGATAGAGACCCAAGCAAAAAGAGAAGCCGATCGAGTAGAATAATAGCTACAAGAAACGGTTCGACCGAAAGAATCGTAATTATTTACTTCATCCATCTGTTTAAATCTTTGTATCCAGCCAAGAATTTCTTGCTTTTGGCGAGGTAAGCAAAAACTGGGCACGAGAATTAGGCAGAATCGAGGGGTGTCTGGGGTACAAGACTCCTCCGATTTCAGCTCTGATTTCGCTGGAAGCTCCACCAAATCCGACATGGGAATGTTTTCGCGTGTTGTCAACAAACCCATAAACAAACACCTAAAAATGGCAGTCTCATAACTCTCCTCTTTCCAAACAAAAAGTTCACAAAAATGAAAAACAACCTAAGAACGCCGAATTCAATGCGATAAATAAGCGCTGCCTTCGATTTTCGACATTGGCTTTGCCTCCTTTAAGGCGGATTTACTGCCCCCAGCTCCAGGGCGACTCCTACCTCTCTTTATTTATTTTTTTATATTATTTTTTCTGAAACAGCCAAGCGTAACGCCACGCACGCGCTGAAGATGGGGAAAAAGGAAGCACAACAAAGAGGACGCAGAGGCATTTTATGCGCAGGCGCAGCCCAAAAAGGGCACCAACCTCTTCTGGATCTTGCTTCCCAGCTTTGCTACCTTTATTTTCGGGTAGGCGGACAATCCACTTCGGTTGCCAGCTGGAAGGGGCAGGAGGCGGCACCATAAGGATGCAGCATCTCCAGATGGATTCGGTCTTAGGCTTCCCTGAATGCCCTACAAATGGTGTTTGTTTTGGGTGTATCATCAATTATAATGTCAATATTACAAGTTTAGGAGAAATGCTCTTCTAAAATGTGTTTAGTGTTGGAGTTTTAATATATTACAGTTTCAGAACCTTCTCTTCGTAAAAATGGAAACATTTCATGGATGAAATTCTTAAAATAGGTCTGTGGTACATACATTTGTCATTGAATGTGGTGTTTCAAAAGGTTTATCAGAATACGAAAGTATGACTTGTTTTTGCATTGGAAAAATAAAAATATAAAATTACGCATTACTCGTAGAGGTCTATAAATCATACAAATGTTGACGAATTAAGATTATCTACATTTTGGAATTCATATGACATTTAAAAATAAAATGAAATCGCGAACTTTTAATATATTCGGCAAAAGAGATGATATATGAATATATTCTTTAGTACTGTACCATTACAAACCAAATTTAGGAACCCAATTCCTGAAAGATGAGATGACATCGCAAACTTATGTGAGATTCAGATAAGGGTATATTTGATACATATACATATGTATGTATTATATTCGATTTCCAGATACATTCTATCACTATCACTATACCATATAAGCCCAACTCAGGCACCAAAAGATAAGAAGATATCGCAATCTTATGTCGGAGTCAGTAAAAGGAGATCAAAAAGGGAGCTTTAGTGCGGATCGAAATCTTGAGCCGAGTTCAATGTCAAGTTCGTGAGGTTCGCCCCTCCGCCCCTGTGCTTTTATCCCCCTCTTCGCAGTCTCCCGGGGGAATTGATTGTTGTTGCTGTGTGAGCTCATCGCCCAAAGACTCCGGCCACGCCCCAAAGTGACGGCATAGGCGCCAAAAACAAAAAAAGGAGTTGGAGTCTCTCTCTCCCTCTAGCTCGCATGTTAAGTGCCCACTCGAGAGAGATTTGTATCTCAAGGACGCACTTAAAAGAGGCGCGAGTGGGAGGCTTGTGAAGGGGGCGGGGTCGGGCCCGGGACCCTTGCACGGGGTCATGGCCGTGAGTCACGCTTATGACACTCTGCAAAAAACGTGAGTCATACAAAAAGTTCCCTAATTTCCTTTAAAAAAAAATGCACAAAATTGGGCAAAGTAAGGGAAGCCATTGAAGCGGAAAAGAAGAATACGAGCAAAACAAAAGAGATTTTAGGGCTACGAAGAGTGGGAGGAAGAGTCCAAATTATGCAATGAGAAGAATCAGTGGCTTAGCTGGCCTTCGGTGAGGGGGCTTGGCACCCAAAGCCCCCTTTCTACGCCCTTGGTCGAATATCCCTTGCTCTCCCCACAGCTTCACTCCATTTGTTTTTGTTCTCAATCGCATCTCTCTCCTTTAAGCCGTTATTCTAGTCACGTTGTAGTTGTTGTTGTGGCGGTGGCTGGAGTACAATAACAACTAGCCAACAAAGTTTCATTAGCGTTTTTTAAACTAATTAAACACGCGAGTTAGGCACTCACGCAAATTTGTTTCTTGTTTTTGACAACGAAATTAATAGCAGCTGCGTTGTTGTTGCTGCTGCAGGAACAGTTACCAAGGGAGAAAGGTGGGAAGAGAGCGAGGGAGTGGAAGAGAGGCAGCCGGCTGCTGCACACACACAAACGCACAGGCGTACGCACAGGGGAATTTTATTGATTTTTCGCACACAGCAACGGTAAACAGGAGCTGCACCGAGATAACGGTGATAAAGGCGGGGAAATGCGGTGGCCCAAAAGATAATTGCCGTTTGCAACACGGAATAAACACAAGAAGTGCATTAATCGCACCCCCGCTAAAAATGGGACTCGCTCTCGCTTACTCTTTCCACCCGTCCTGCAACTCCTTTTGCTCCCTTTTCGAAAAGTGGTTTTTGGCACGCCCAAAACTGCAGAAAGCCGCGCACAATAACAAAATATGAGGGGCCACAAGCCAATTCACAAACTTGCAAAAAAAGAACACAAAATGCAGAGTGCGAGGAAAACTACCGTTATCCCTAGGGACTCGACTCACTTTTTTGGCGTCGCTTCACTTTCACAAAAAGCCTCCTGACAACCGTTGGTTAGCGAACATTAAGGCCGTTTTGTTTAAACATTTCTTTATCTTTAGCACACGCGACGCGCGCAATCCGCTCCGAATCAAAACGCGTCCGCTCGCAGCGAATTCAAAACACCGAAAAAAACGATGGGAAATTCTCATTTCCAGCCTAGAAGCCGCCCCTGAAGTCAAAAGCGAAGGGGACCAAACCGCGGTATTTTTATTTTCTGCATTTTGCAGGAGCTGGCGGATGGTCACATAGCCACACTGCGGCGGTGCGTGTCCGGGCTAAGCCACCAATCGACGGTCTGGCAGCCCTGTTTTAAAACGGTAAATTGTTTAAACTTTCAGATTTTTCACGTGTTTGCTGTTTTCTTGGTTTTTTCGTTAATTGATTTTGGTTCTCGAGGAAAATGCTGATTTTCCACCTGCTGCTCTGGCCAGCGATAATAGCCAGCACGCCCTCGACGCCCTCTGCGGCCCAGAAAGCCGAGGTGGCCAAGCTGCGGAGCGAACTGGAAAAAGCTCTAGAGGACGACGATGGAGCACCGGTGAGTAAGTGGCATTTGAGGAGGTTTCCCATTAACCCGGATATCTAATCTCAGCCGGGAGTGGTGGTGGCACCTAGTTGGACTCAGCCGGCAGGCCATCCGCCTCCTGCAAAAGTCACCAAAGTGGTCGTGGACCACTCCTCGCTGAGCAGCGCGGCCGCCATTCGCCAAGAGATTCAGCAGGCGGTTGCCCACCAGGGACAAAAGCAGGAGGTACTGCAGCTGGAGGCCCAGCTTAAGGCCAGGGGCAGCACCAAGGAGAGCCCCGCCCAGTTGGCCGCTAATCCCCGCCAGGAGCTGCTGGGAGCAGCTGGCGAGGAGCAGGACAAACAGGATTCGCCACTGGAAGCCAATGTGGTGGAGTCGCATGCGGCCGCGCAGGGCATCGATCTGGAGCAACTGCAGCGCCTAGAGCTGTCCAAAAGGCGCACCCGCGATATGCTCATCCTGGGCGGCATCGAGGAGCTGTTAAACTATAGCCTGCCCGCGGACATAGATCGCTGGCTGAGCCTGCAGGCCAATGGCAGTGTCTTACTGGTGGGCCAGCAGCGGGAGGGTTTCCTGGTGCTAACCGATGACTTCAGGCCTCTGCAGACCTATATCCATCCCGCTCCCGTGACCACCTTACTCGGATTAGATCGCTGGAACAGCAGGCTGCATGTGCAGGAGGGCCTGCTGCTGCTGGCTGCCGAAGACCAGCTCATCTGGCTACGCTTGAACGCCAGCTTGGGACTCGCACCCTTCTGGCACTGGCCACTGGGCGCGACCCTGACGAAGATGGCCTCCTTCAGCTTGGAGGGACGGGACTTCCTCGCCCTCGTCGAGAACCGCACGCTCAGCATCTACGCCTTTGACCTGGAGGCGGAGGATTTCTGGATTGCACAGCGGGTGCAGCTGCCCGAGACGATCTCTGACTTGGCTATCCTGGATACGGGCAGGGAACTGCTCCTCGCAGTGGGCCAGTGGGATGAGGCGCTGATTTACGCCTGGAGCGCCAGGGGAGAGCCGCTGCAGCTGCGCCAGAAGGTCGGAGCACCCGAAGTGACCGGCATCACTGCCTTCCAGATGGGCGGACGCAGCTATCTGGCGCTGGGTGGCACACTGCCCCAGATCCTGGTCTATTTGCAGGGCCAACTGGTGCCACGCACCATTCTCGGCCAGAACTTTGGCTTCGTGGAGCAATTTCTGCCCGTTCCCGTGCGCAGTTACCGCGATGACCTGCTGCTGCTCGTCCAGCATCGAGTTGTCTTCGATCCTCACTCACTGCTCGTCCTGGAGGTTCTGGTGTGGAATGGAGAGGCCTTCGAGGCGGGCTTGCCGCCACCTTGTGGTGCCACATTCGGAGCAGGATGCATGCTGGACCAGGACCGTGAGTCGGGCATTGCGGGATCAGTTCTCCTTCGTCGTCTAGATCAGCCTCCCCTAGTGCTGGTGCCCAGGAAACAGGCACCTTCGGGCATCTTTAGGCTGGAAACTCAATTGCTGGCGAGGAATTCGGAGACACAGGACCTGCTGGAGATTCGGCAGTTCATGGAGAATTGGGTGCTCGAGCATGAAAAGCTGATCCAGTTAGCCGAGGATCTCTTGGTGGAGGAACAGCATGATGGTAACCATTACGAAGAGGTATCAACTCCTTTGGTCGTCAACGAGGATGGAATCATTGAGGAACTCTTCGTGAATGAAGCCCGCTGGACGGGAGCGGATGCTGCCCTGGATATGAACGGGTTGCTCCAGCAGATTCTCCAGTTGAGCGAGCAAATAAGCTCCAAGCGATCGAAGCGACAACCGGAGGCCCTCTTCAATTTCCACTACGAACAACTGGAGGTGGAAGCCATTGAAGCTGCAGAAATCTTCCTGGAAAGGGTAAACCAAACGCCCTTCTACATCCAAAACGGCTCCCTGGACTTGCCTCTGGGAATCCTGAATGTTCAGCAATTGGCGCTTCTGGAAGCGCCACAGGAGGACCTCGTTACAGTCGAGGGCACGGGCACTGAATCTCACGAGACGCTTCAGCTGGCTGGGGACTTGGATTGCATCTTTATCAATGGCATGGCGTGCGAGAAGCTGCTCCAAGAACTGGTGTGGCGTCATCAGCCCCTCAAGCTTTCCAAGCTGAGCGTGGAGGGAGTAAGTGGTGATCTTCGTGTACCCTATTCCATTGATTATTGTTTCTATGATCTCCGACAGGCTGTCGTCTTCGAGGATGTGCTGCATGTGAATTCTCTTAATGATCTAAGCTTTCCCGGAGACTTTCTCTGGTCACAGGGCAACGAGACGAGCGTTGTCCAGGCGCCCAAGGAGTTCACCCAGACACTCTGTAAGTAAATTAAATAGGAACCAGAATGTCCCCCTTCTGATTAAATTAACAGCTGCCAATGCGGTGGATACTTCGGGTACCATCAACGCGGTGAATCCTCTGGATGTTATCACCCTCAGTGATGACCAGGACTGGCCGGGATGGGTAACCTTCTCTCATCTGGAGGTTTCCGAGGAACTGGAGGTGAGTAAAATATCAGATCACTAGTACTCAATAATAATCCTTTTCAACCTGTTAGCTAAATGGAAGTGCCCAGGGACGCCAGTTCGAGGAGGCTCCCTTGAATCCCACATTGCTGGAGTCGCGTCTAATCCAAGCCGACTGCCATTTCGATCAGCTTTTCGTTCGCGGACCTGTACGGCTGCTAGGAAAACTGGACAACGAAAGCATTGACTCCCTGCTGGGAGATCTCGTCCAGCGTTCGTCGGACGCCGGCCAGGAACTGCTGGTAGTCGGGGCCAAGCAGGTTGATCATCTGCTCCTGCCAGTGGACGCCCATGTTACAGATAATCAGCTCAGTGGGATCCCCATCGATGACTTTGTGACCAAGCATACCCCGCAAAAGCTTCGGAATCTCTCTCAACTGGGCGGATATGTTTACTTTCACCAACTGGAGCTGCCGAAAGACTCCTCCTACGACGGCGTTCGCCTGGAGAAACTTCTCTCCGAAAGCCTGCGGCTGGATGGACCATCTCCTGTGACTTCCGCCCTCACCCGTCTGCGGTTCGTTGGACCTCCTCCGGAATTCACCAGCCTGCAGGTGGATAGCACTTTGAACGGGGTGCCGCTGCCCAGTGGCTACCAGCTACTCCACGAACCGCTTTATCTGAACACAGCCAAATTTAGTCGCCTGGAGGCAGGGCAGGCTCAGGTCAACCACGATGTGGTTGGAGATGGACTTTTGAACGGCCGACACCTGGGTCGTCTACTCCGGGAGCAACCTCGCACTTGGTCGGGTGAAGTGCACGTCCAGGAGCTGTTTCTCCCCCAGGGAGTGCTAGCGAATCAGCTGCAGGGCATAAAAGCGAATCTCTTGCTGGACTTCCTGCAGCAACTGGACGAGCTCCCACTGCTGATCCTCCAGGGTCGCCTGCAAGTGGAGCGCATCGCCGTCAGCGGGTCAGTGCAAATGGTGGGAGCCTTGAACACCCGGGACTTGAACGAACTCCAGAGGCAGGTAGTCTGGCTGGACAGACCCAACGAACTAAGGACGGGTTGGATTCTGAGAGATCCTCCCTACTTCCAGGGAAATCTGCAAATCCTGGGCAGCTTTAACGATCGCCTGCTGCCGGAATTGCTGGACGACATCGTGCTGCGCTCCGACGGGCAGGAGGTGCTCCAAATCGAGGGCACCAAAAGCTTCCTGGCTCCCGTGCACGTGGCGGAACTTCAATTGGCCGATCTCAATGGGATTCCCTTCGATCGACTGGCCAACAAGGTGAATCCGCTGAACCTCACGGGAAATGTCCGCGTTCTGGGAAGACTTTTTGTGGAGGAACTGCATCTGAATGGTAGCTTAAATGGCGATGCGGATTTCCCCAGTCAATTGGAGCAACTACTTCGTTGGGATCCGACCACACAAAGCTTTATCCAACGGGGAGTAGTGGAACTGCCAAGGAAGCAGCTGAATAATCTACTGGTGTTGGGCCACTTGGGGAATCGCAGTCAGGAACCCGTTCAAGAACTCTTCGATCAGCTGATCTTCAAGCAGCAGGAGAGGATTCAGCTGCAGGGCCACAAGACTTTCACGGGACGTGTCCGCATTGAAGATGGGGCGTATATCAATAAATTGAATGGTCTCGATCTGGAGCATCTCCTGGGATCTCTAATTTATGTAGATTCCCCGGAGGAGGTTGTTTTGGAAACACCCATCCGTTTTGAAGCTCCCGTTAAAATGGATAACCTGCAGGCAGATCGTCTTGTCCTTGCGGGAGAGCTGCTCGATGGATGCAATGTGAGCCAGTGGCTCCGGGACACCATTCGTGTGGATCGCGATTTCCAATGGCCCAAAAGTAAGTACTGGTTTTTATAAAGAAACTTAATATTGAGGAATCGGACCGAAATCATTTTATGTTTTAGTTGCCTTTGCGAAGGGTTCGCTGGACGGAAATTCTCTGGAAGTGGAGAAGCTTAACCAAGTGGATCTTTCAATGGTGGTCACCCTGCACACGGAGCAGCACCTAAGTGTTCCCCTCCACGCAGAGGACCTCCTTCTTGATGGTCAAATGGTGGTGCGGGGCAAGGTCAATGGCCAGAATCTATCCGAGGAGTATGCCAACACTTTGATGGTGCGTTGAATACTTTAATTTTCATTTTATTTCCCTAACATTTCCTTTAAAGACTTACCCCCTGAAGGAGCAGCATGTGGAGACACCCCTATTCCTGTCCAGCATTTTTGTCAGCGGAAACCTGGGGGTTACTCCTCCCGTAAGCGGCCTCAACCTGAGCGATGTGGCCACCTTGGAGCAAGACCCAGTGCGCCTGCAGTCACCCCTGTATTTTGCCAACCTCCAAGCTCCGTTTCTAAAAGCGAATCAGAACCTAAACGGATTCAACTTTAAAGACTGGTACGAGGGAAGTTTGTGGTCGCGCGGCAGGGAGCAGCAGGAGATCAGCGGCAACTGGCGGGTCAAAAAACTGCGGGTGAAGCAGGCAGATGAGCTGCGACCACGTCGACAAACTGTCGAGGAGAGCTACCGGGAGTTGTGCGAGGGTCTGGCCAGGATCCTCCTTCCCTACAAAGTGCAGAAGCTGCGCAAGAGTTTCTCCTTAAAACAGGAGCGGGATCAGGAAGACATACGTCGGATTTTTGCTTTGGAGGCCCACGGTGGCATCAGTTACCTACTGGTTAACGAGCAAGGCTGCTGGACGCGCATCCACCGCTGGAATGGCACAGCTTTCGATCGATCCGGTGCCTTCCAGAGCGGACCTGTCGACGAGGTGGCTGCCTTGAGGGTGGGCAACAAGAGCTCCAACCAGGAGTTCTCCTTCATGACCAGCTACGAGATGCAGGATGATGAGCACGAGGCCACCAGGAATTGCAGTGGGTTAAAGCCCATCCTTCTAAGCTGGAAACTGAATAAAACGAGGAATACCGAGCCGATAGATATACCAGCGGACACCTTGAGGAACCTCAGGGAGCAACATGAGCAGCTCAAAAATCCTCTTAGTCCGAATCCCAGTTACCAGCAGGCCATTAAGTATCTCAAGCGTCCCACCATCGTATCTCAGCTGGGCTCGCAGTGGCAGGAGCAAAAGGAACTGGATCCCGCGGAGCTGGCCGGGATGCGTAAACGCCTGCTGGATAACCTGGAGTTCCGGCTGCAGGCGGAGGTGAACATCACCCAGCTAAGTATTCCCGAGAGCGATCTGTTCGACGAGCACCTGGTGGAGGACTTCCTGGAGCTCATGCGCCAGCTGCACAGCCTGCGGCGTCGTTTGAACACAGAGACTCTACCACTGCCGGACACTCCAGCCAGAGTCCTGGCCGCTCGCAGTGCCCAGCTCATCTGGCCCACTCTGCTGGAGTTGCGAGGAATCTCGCATGAAAACGATACTAGCCTCCAGGAGCTCGTGCTTGAGCAGACGCTACTGGATGTACTGGCGTTGGCCAACGATGAGAATGGCTCCGGGGATGATGAGAAGTTGCATGCTGTCATTGAGCGATTGAGGAGCCTCAGGGAGGAGCTTCGTAAGGCGGAACGGGACCAAGAGGAAGCTGCAGGCTCCTCTTCGGACAAGGAAGAGCAGTTTCTGCCGCCTCCCACAGTCGACTGGAGATCCGTGGCCACCCTCCGTCTGATTGTGGGCCCCTCCAACCGTGGCCGCCTCCTCTACGCCCGTCTGACCGTCGTAACACCCAAGGGTGGACCTCCTCCCACCACACCCTCCAGTGCCCCAGCCGCCCACATCCAGTTGCATCATGCCAATGGATCGCTCTTTCAATCCCTGGCAGCGGAGCGTGGTGCCCGCCACCTGACCACTTTGCGGGTGCGGGATGAGACGCTGCTGGCTTTCGTGGAAGGATGCTGCCGCGTAAGGGTGCTAATCTACCGCGGAGTTCAGGGATTTGTGGACTTTTCCCGTTTCCGAGTACCCCGTACAGTGGGTGGGAATGGCGATGGAGAGGTTTTGCAGTTACTATCCCTTCGCTTGTCCCTCAACCGACCACCGGGAGCCATGTACTCCTTGGCCGTGGTCCAGGCCCGACGCGTGACTTTCTACGAACTGGTAATAGCCGGTTTATTCGAACCGTGGATACAGTGCCTATAGACGGAAATCTTTCGGAGATTCCCTGGATTTCCTGGATAGATGATTATGTTGGAATTACGGTTGAAGTAAGGACCGCTTAGTTAGATCTGCGTTAGATGTGAATACTTACGAATCCTAATACTTACTATTAAGGATCCTTACTTAAGATAATTGTTCTTTTTTGTTAATGAAATGTTATGTTGTTAATGTTCTAGAATGGAAATGTTTTCCTAAATATGCGAAACAATTTAGGCGCTGAAAATATGTATTATATATATATCGTGAGTCCCCGCTTGTTTATTATATATCAAATATAACGTGTTTCAGATGGTTAAGTCTTGAGGTAGTTGAAGATTGTTTAGGTCTCTGTAACCGTTATTACTATAGATCATAAATTAACATACAAAGATAATTGTTTTCATTGTTGTAATTTAAATGTTAAGTTGTTAATGTAAGTAAAAAATATAATTTACTCAAATATGTGAAAAGATATAGGAACTTGTTGTATGGGAGTCTTTCAAAAGTTCCCTAGATTGAAGTTAGAATTTTTAATTCATGCTTATATAACACTTGAATCAATGGATCCTATTTCATAAATGCACTTATAATTCTTTATAGTAGTTCTCTTGGTTGTCAGTTAAATGTTGAGTTTTTTATAGATTTCCCTATATAAATATATTAGTTATGATAATTTCCGTTTAGATTTATGTAAACAAAAAAACGTTGTAACCTTTAACTATATAGATATATCTTTATTTTCAGAGCTCTAGTTACACATATACATAGCATTAACCACGACTTTGTGCTCGGTGATTGACTCTTACAGCCTAGGCCCGACTTACGACTACGGGTCCCCGGATGGCGGATAGCGAATTCCGGATCCCGAATCCCGATCCCTGATCCGAGGGGAAGCAGATTGAGAGGACAGTGACTACAATAAATACACACACATTACGATAACAAACGGCTGAGAGGATTAGGATTAGGATGAGGAGGTGGTAGTGGAGATGGGGAACATATGTACAGCTAATAAACCCAGAGGAGTTCCCTCCTACGAGGGAATCTTTACGGGCAGAAAGAGGCGCGGGTCCCCGATCTTGGGGCTCAGTCGAACCACCACCTGGTCGTCACCGTCGCCCACTTCGAGGAACGAGTTCCAGTCGGCCAGGAAGTAGAATCCGTTCTTCTTCTTCGGCGGCGGCGGCTCCTCGCTGACGGGATCGGGTCCAAAGGAGTCGGCCAAGTCGTCGAGGGAACCGTTACGGGATTCCTCAGTGGTGGTGGTGGTGGTGCTCGTACTAGTGCTACTCGTTCCTTCATCCTCCTCGGCTGCTCCCTTGGTGTCCCCATCGGTGTCGTCCAGGCCCAGACTCAGGCTGATCTTGGTGGGGGCCTGGGTGGTGGTGGCCGGCTCCTCTACCTTCTCCTGCCCACCATCCTCTGTGGTGGCATTTCCATCACTCTGTCGCCTCGCCTTGAGGGTCTCATCCTGACCATTTTGCAGGGACTGCAGGTAGGCGGCATCTGGATTAAGCCTGGAGACAGAGCTAGCTGCAGTCGGCGTCACCTGGTCCAGGCTGACGTTGAGCTGCTGCAGCTCCTGGAGATTGCTGATCAGGCGCTGCAGCTCGCTTAGACTGGCCTTTGAGTCGTCCCGCTTCTCCTTGGGCGTCTCGGGCTCCGGCTTGGCCAGCTGGTAGTTGAACTCACTGAACTCCGCCATGAGGTCGCCATCCAGCTCACCCTCCCGCTCCTCGTCCTCATCTCCGGCCAGATCCTCGCCCCCATCGCTGCGCCGCCGGAAGCCCAGTCCCTTGACTACGCCCATGGGCAGTCCCTGTTTTGGTGCCAGTTCGGTGCTGACACCAATCCGATTGGCCGCCCGCTTGATGGCCGCCTCGATGATCTTGGTGGCACTGAAAACGGGCAGCTGCAGGCTGCTCTCCGTGGTGGGCTTGGGCTCCGCGATGGGTCTTATCCTGGGACGACTGGTGGTCAGCGAAAAGACCGCCGGCGAAGAGGTGTCATGAGCGGGAGCCGGAGTTGTGGTGGTGGTGCTGGTGGTACTGGTCGTAGTGGTGGTCGTGGTCGAGGATGTGGATGAGGAGGTGGCTTGCAACTGGCTCTCTAGCTGCAGCGACAGCTCGTGCGGCAAGGCCACGCCCAGTTTCTGCAACTGCTGGGTGTTGTAGAGTAGCTTCTGCAGCTCCTCAAGATCCGGCTTCCTGGACGCCGAGCTGGGCGTGGTAGGCGCCCTCCTGGCGGGCACGAAACGTGGAGCGGATGGCGTAGTCTGCGCCGTCTTGTAGATGGGCTGCATGTGCTGGTAGCTCTGCCGCTCGCCCGTGTCCTCCAGGCCGCCGAAGAACTGTTGCAGCTGGCCAAAGTCTGGCGAGGATCCGCGCTGCGGATGGGCGGGCTGGCTCATGGCCAGTTCCCGCAGCTCCTCGCTGGATGATTGTGTGGGCGTTGGAGGCTTCTGGGGCTTCTGGTACACTGGCAGATCCAGCTTGAGCTCGGGTTCCGGCTCCAGTTCCTGCTCCCTGGCCGGCTGGGCATAGACGATGTGGGCTCCATTGATAGTCTTCACGTTGGGACTGCGCACCGAGGCTGCGGTCACCAGCTGGGACTGCGACTGGGTCACCTGATCCGTCCGCAGTTGCACCCGCTCCAGCTCCTGCACCTTGCTCAACAGCTTTTGCAGCTGCACGTAGTCCTGCGGATGCACTTCGTCCTGCTGGAGCAGGCCGTTGCTGCGCTCAAAGTGACTAAGGGGCCTCTGTTTGGAGGTGGAGGCCGCCGTGGAGATCTCCACTTGCCCGCCTCCGGGCAGGAGGGAGGCTGAGGTGGGCGACAGCTCCTGCAGGTGGGCAAAATCGTTGCTCGGCAGGCTGAGCCCCTGACCCAGTCCCGCCCTGTAACCAGCCACGTTTCTGGTGAGGAAGTTGGGTGGTGTGGTGGGCTGCTGCAGTTGCTCCAGCTGCTGTACGCGCGTGATCAAGGCCTCGAACTGGGCGTGATCCACCGAGGGAGTGGGTCTCGGCGTGGTCGTGGTCGTTGAGGTGGAGGTGGTGCTAGTGGAGGTGGAGGTGCTACTCGTGGTCGTCTTGGGCTGCTGCTTCTTCTTGCCATTCCTGGCCTGCTCGTACAGCTTCTCCAGCTCGCGATCGTCGCTCAGGAGGCGCTGCAGCTGGAGGAGATCGGCGGCTCCTAGGGAGTTTCCCTGGCCCAGACCGAAGCCCAATCCCAAGCCCTGATTCCTCGCCGGCTTCACGGTGGTGGTACTCGTCGTGGTGGTCCTGCTGGACTGCTCCAACTGCTGCAGCTGCTTGAGGATTCGCTGCAGCTCACGTGCTTCGTTTTGAGAACGGGAGAGGGCAGGAGGAGGAGTGGTGGTGCTAGTGGTGGTACTAGTAGATGAGCTGGTGGTTGTAAAGCGGCTGCTCAGGGACTGAACACTCGGATTGGCCGCCTTAATCACATTCTCCGGATTGATCTTCAGCTTCTCTAGCTCCTGAAGATTCTGCAGCAGCTTCGACAGCTCATCGGAGCTAGTAGGCGTGGTCTGGTGGTTGCCCCCGTTGGCAAAGTTCAGGTCTATGTTGGGATCGATCCTCCGGCGCGGCTTCTTGGCCTCGATGAGCAGTGGCTCCCCATGGGTGATGAGAGGCACCGGAGCAGGGGTCGTTGTGGTGGTGGTACTGGTACTGGTGGTAGTACTAGTGGTGCTAGTGGTAGAACTCCTCTTCGCCTGTGGCTGCGATTGCAGGCGCTCCAGCTCCTGCAGATTCTTCAGCAGTTTGGCCAGCTCGGCGTTCCCTTGGGATGGCAAACGAGCCGTGGCCGTGGACAGCTCCGTGTGGGCACCAGCGGGCTCCTCCGTGGGTTTGGCCCCTGCCTCCTTTTTCAGCGCCTTGGGAGCCTTCTTCACGATCCCAAAGCGGGTGAGGTAGCCCTCCACCTCGGGCTTCACGCGCAGCTCTTCGCCAATGTTCAGGGGCTTGAAGTTGGAGTAGGCCTCCGGGCGGATGCGGGCTCCCTGGAGACCCCTCAGATCGGCCACCGCCACCACCGATGGCTGTGGGGCACTCTCTGCCGGATAGTAGTCGTCCATGGCATAGCGCTTGTGGGCGGAGTCACTCTTTCCGCCGGACACGATGCCCAGGCTCTCGAGGATGTCCGCCACGGGCTTCACCGTGCTGGAGGCAGAGGAGGGACCCAATCCTCCCGAGGGCTTGGGCTTCCGCAGGAACTGCGCGTTCTTGGCACTGTAGTGGGAGCTGAATCGAGCCGCTGGGGGAGCAGGATGAGCTGGTGGAGAAGCTGCTGCGGCGGTGACCGGCTTAAAGTCCTGGTAAACCACCGGCGGCGGAGCTGGCGGATGGTAGGTGGTGGCCTGCGGCATGGGCCGGAACTGCTGCTGGAGAGGATTCCCCACCGCCAGGCTGTAGGCCGGCTTGTATGTGGTGGCCGCCACTGCGGGATTCCCGCCGGGCACCGTGCTTCGCGGCAGAGCACTGGGATCCGGAGTGAGAAACTTCACGGGATCCGGCGGGGTGTAGGCATCGATCACACGCGTCACCGGAGGCCGCGTGTACAGCTCCTGGAGATTCTCCTCCGTGTTGTTGTCCGTGTTGAATGGCAGGACGAGCATGAGGGCCCGCATGCTGTCCGCCCGGCTCATGTCGCCCGCCTCCAGGCTCTTCTCGTACTCCTCGCGGGTCACCTTTTCGTACAGCTCCTCGATCTCGCCACTGCGAAGATTGGGGTATTAGCATTGGTCTGTCTTGGGCCAGGGAAAATCCTGGGATCCTGAATTCACCCACTCACCGGGTCAGTCTTGGCAGGGCCGGGTCGTTAGCCAGGATCTTCTGCACCTCGTCGATCGTCTGCTCGATCTCCGGCGGCTGGAAGAAGCTCTTGTCCAGCTGCTGGCGTACGTTCCCGCCCTGGATGGTGGGCAGGGCTCGCGTCACGACCCCCACATGGAGGAGGACGATTAGCGCCAGGCACCCACGGAGCATCCTGCTCGAGGACTGCAAAAGAAAGGCCCCAGAGAAATTTATTTTACGCCAGAAGAATTCCTCTCTCTATTTTTTGCCCAAAAAATATAAGTATTTCGGTCGACAAATGGAGCCTGATTAAGGAATACCTCGTTGAGCTCGTAATTAAATTCCTAATCTATTGGCATTCAAACCCGAAAACTTTAATTTTTGACCAATTTTCGCAACAAATTAGGATGTAAAAAATGCTAAAACATGTACAAAAATTAATTTCCCAAGAAGTTAAATTAAAAAAAATTAAGTTATAATTGAAACACACAAAAAACAGGTGTACTTTGGTAAAGAATCCTACTACCTATTTTTGGACCCAAAAAGTAATTTTCAAAACCCTACTCTATTCCCCATACGACACCTTTCGGTTTCGTGTTCCCTCGCTGTGACTTCCTCCCCGATCAAGTGACCCACCGACCCATCGACCATTCAGGCATATTAAGCGACCACTTCCAGTTCGGTAGCTTCATCAACGTCCATCGGCGATGGTAATAATCGGGTGGCCATGTGTGCGGCTTTTTCACAATCACAACCACAACCACAACACAATCGCATTTTGCAGAGCGCAGATCGCAGATCGCAGATCACGGATCTCGACTCGACTGGCCGAGACAAAAGTTTCCGCCCAGGAAAAACTGGAGAATGGGCGAAGTAATAACCGACTACTCACAACAAAATCAAATGAAATTGAAATGCATGACAAATTTTCGTCAAAAGCCGACAGCGACGACGAAAGCAGAAAAAACCCATTAAAAACCAACCCATAGAGATGGATGGAAGAAATAGTACCCGGGACGGCGACAAATATGTGGACAAGTTGTACAAATTTACTAAGCCAACGAGTGCAGCAAACAAGACGTAACTTCGAATCAGAAAACACTTGTGACTGGAGTGTGAATCACCGACATTAGCCGGGGCTTTCGAGGATTGCGCAACGGAGGAGAGTGGTCAGGTCCTCGGACCAGGATGAGAGTGCTGCAAGAGCCCGCGGCGAGGGAAACGGCAATGGATGGCCATTAAGATGCAGCTTGCTGGTTGGGAGAGCCTGCGGCGAAGATCTTGTCCACATCATGATAGCGCCTTTCGGGAACGGGCGGAGGAGCTGTACTCCGCACTCCGTCTATCGAACCTATCGGAGCGTTTAATTTTCACTTAATTGCCGTAGTTAAATCATAAATTAAATGAGTGCCGTAGAAAGCGATGACGCAGACGTTGACGAGGCTGTCCAGCAGCGAAGTCGTTAGCGAAATGAACTGTTAGATAATCTGGTCGAAAACGTGTGCGGAGCTAGCTATGGCCAAGCTATGCCGCTCTAGCTGAACCCAGTTGCACCGAACTGAGCTGAGCTGAACCAAACTAAGTCGATCCGAGCTGTGGCTACGTGCCGGGCATTCTAAGCAAGCGACAAATGAGGCAAATTGCAGTCGGGATGGGCTGCGGGGTTAGGAAATGGGGTTGGAATGGCAGCCGGTCATCTCGAAGTACCTCTGGAATGCTGTCGGTTGGGATCTGCGCAGTGCAGAGATCTCCGCCTCGAGTTCCATTGGCATCACATTAAACGTGTGCTGTGACTTGTGTGAGGATGGGGTACGGCAACTAACTAGCTATCCATCCCGCGTGGAACTCGAATTACTCTGGTTATGTTGACCAACCCACAGACCTTCAAAGTATATCCTATTCCCAACAGTTCAGCTCACTGTATTCCAAAACTTAGCTATCCATCCCGAGTGGAACTCGAATTACTCTGGTTATGGTTACCAATCCCCAAGTATATCTCATTCCCAGCATGCCAGCTCACTGTATCCCAAAACTTGGCTACCCATCCCGAGTAGAACTCGAGTTACGCTGGTTATGATTACCAATCCCCAAGTAGATCTCATTCCCAGCATGCCAGCTACTGTATCCCAAAACTTGGCTACCCATCCCGAGTAGAACTCGAGTTACGCTGGTTATGTTTATCCTATTCCCAACAGTTCAGCTCACTGTATCCCAAAACTTTGCTGTCCATCCCGTGTAGAAGTCGAGTTACGCTGGTTATGGTTACCAATCCCCAAGTAGATCTCATTCCCAGCATGCCAGCTACTGTATCCCAAAACTTGGCTACCCATCCCGAGTAGAACTCGAGTTACGCTGGTTATGTTGACAGTGTGTAGTTCAATCTGGACCGCTTCACTCGCTCTACATGGCGCATGCGCAACGTCATTTTGCATAGAGCGATTAAACCCCGAAAAGGGGAAAATGCATTTAAATTTCATAATCGGCTTGGCTCTGTGTGCGTGCCTCCTTGCGTGTGTATGGGCCGTATAGGTATAATCAAAACGCAAATAATTTGTTGCCATTGCGGCGGCAGGCACACGAAATGTGAGCCAATCTTGGGTGAGTGCTTTTCCAATCCAGTGAAAATAACCACAGTGCCGGTTGAGCCAAGACAATGATGATGACGACGACGACGACGACGCCGGCAGTGAAGCGCATTAAAGCCAGAGCAACTCAGGGCCTCCTCGTGTGTGGTAACAATTAAACGTGCGTTAAGTAATTCCTGGCGCCTATTAGTGCCGTACACTGCGCCGTAACCTAGTCCCTGGCAGGATTGTCAATTGGGCCTGCCGCTCTGCTTCATTTTCCGTTTCAGTTTGCCATTTTCATTTCCATTTTCTTGACACTCCATCGTGCGTTTTGATCGTATTAGAGCGGACACCTCGTGTGCTGAGGCGGAAGCCGTCAAAAGTCCGAGCCAAAGGCCGTGATCCGGGGTGGAGTGGCGGCTGTAGGAAGTGTTGGATAATGGTCGGTCCAACGGCTAATGGAACCCGGCTTCTGGCAAGGCAATTATGATCGAAGAGCCAGAGAGTAAATCTGTTAATAGAGTCCGATGACTACTTCTGGTAGTGCTACACCAATAAATCCTTATAAAAGGTCAACTGAGATCTTGTGGAGAAGCATACTAACATTCCATCAAACACAAACTCGTCTATCTTTTAGATACAGATGGCTGTCCAGTGGAAGCTAAGTATCAACGCACAGCGAAATGGACGTTAATGTATCACTATTAAATTCATAATTCAACTTTTAAATCTCTAGTTTTTGTTCATAGCCATCTTAAATTAAATGATTTAGGGAACAAAATGATATTCTAATCCACTTCAAGAGCTTGTAGTCTAGAACATCACTACTACTTACTGCACGAGAATCTTTCCTTAAACCAACTCTGGCAAAGTGTCAGCCCAAATGAAATATGTTGGGGATCAAAGTCCCTCTTTGGAGACACATTGCACCCACATTTTGCTCCCAGGCCCTTGGCTCGAATGACTTTAACCGTGAACTTTTACGGCCTTACGGTCACCCCTCCGTTGGTCAGCAATCACGGGGCAATTTCCAGTAACAAGCGCGGCAAAAAAGAGGAAACAGTGGACCGGGTAAAAACAAAAGACAATTGTCTTCGGTCCCAGCGGCCGCTTCATTAGTTTGGCTTAATCAAGAGCACAGAGCACTTAGCCTTGCTGGAAGCTGGCCGGCAGGGTCAGCTTGATTAACAAGTCGTTAGTCTACCTGGCTTCGAGGAGTGCGATAAGCAAGGGCCCTCAATGGGTCTCGGTTACTCGGAACCGTAATCTGAGAAAATGATCTCGAAACGGTGCCAAAGCTAAGGCTTTGTAGGTCAAAAGAACAAGAAGAGCATTTACACTCGATCCCAGTCCAGTCAGGCTTGTACCTTTTTCAATAGGTTGGGCTAACTTAATTAGGTTTAGGTTCATAGAATAGTGTCCTACTCCTGTGCCCCTGAAAACATACTTCGGTAGGCAGTGGGTGTCTCTCTTTTTTGGTATTTCCCTAGCCCATTTGTAGACCTTTTCCTTGTCAAACTGCTCTGACCTGGAGGGGATCCCTCAGAACAGTGGACTCCTCCTTTTCCCCCCGGAAACCCACTTCCGTTTGCAGAGGCCAGCTCTGAAGGTCGCCTCTCTGGCTGCCTGCTGCCTGCTGCCTGGCTGTCTGGCGCATCTTGAGACCATTTCCGGCTCTTGGCGCTTGGCTCTGGCCTCCGAATGGAAATGGGCTGCGAGAAAGCGCTGCTCTCACTCCGAATCGGACGATTAGTCAGGCGACAGATTCGTCAGAGCTCCGTCACCTGCCATCTCCCCCGTCCCAGCATCCACGTCCACTTTTACTCGGCTGCCATGTGCTCCGTGGGCTCCTGGCCAGTGCGGTTTTCCTCGTTTCGCCGCTCGCACCGGTGGGCCGGTGGATGGTGGATTCTATTTGAGCCAACTGCATATGACAAGTGAATGTTGTTTTGGGCGGCAAAGGCAGGAAAAGCCAGTAACTACACAGCCCCGAAACTGAGCCAAGTCGCTGGCGAGGCAGCTAACTTGGCCAACTGGCTCTGGCTCTGGCTCTGGCTCTGGCTTAACTCGGACTTTGGGTTTGGTTTTGGTTTTGGCTGCGGATTTGATTTTGGTCTTGGCGTGCTCGCTGGCAGTCGGGTTTGGACCTATTTGGATCTGTTTGACTTGTTTATTGGCACTTTTACCCAGTCGATTGATTTCTTGCCGTGGCAGATGCTTAATTATTGTCTTTATTATTGTGCGCTGTCCCTCTTCACCGTGTTTGTCAAGTGGTTTTGGCCCGGTGGCCGGCTGTTTCCCTTTTTATGGACACTTTCACCAGCGAGTTGCCGAAAAACAACGAAACACAACGACTGTAATAATAAATATTAAAGCACTTAACATGCCTTGGCTTAATTTTTAAATTGTTTCTTTCTTCATTCGGGTTTCTGTTTCTGTTTCTGCTTCTGCCTTCGGTTTATAATAGTTATGAAAAGATATGAAAAGTGTCGCTGGAATGGTTATGTGTTGTTTTCGGATTGTTGCTATTATTTCACTGCCAGTTGTGGTGATTACCATGGAATGTTACTTCATTAGCTAACAACCTATGGGGTCTTCTGTTCGGCCATAAAGTCAACCATTAAATAAAACTTGGTGAGTGGTAGGTAAGTGCCTAGTCTATAAAACAGGAAACCGTAGAAGTGCGCTATCCAACTAATAAAGTTCCCCTTTTCCCAACCCAGGGACTAAGTTGGGATCCTATTAGGCCAATCATTGCAATCGGATTCCACTTTGCAGTGCCCTTGTGTCAAGGTCGTTGCTGTGGTGCGGCCAACTCGAATCGCGCCTCGTGAGTTCGTTGCCTAAGTCTTTTGTTTGCAGGCCTTGCTGGCGCTTTTCCACCACCACAACAACAACCTGTCACCAGGCGCTGGCTCCCCTCGCGGTTTTCCAATGGCCACAGCCAATGGCCAACCGTTTTCAATTACATTTTCAATTTTCGGCCGCTCACGTTCGCCGCGCACTCCAAATTTTTAAATCGAATCGAATCGAGACGCTTTTTCACAACTCTCAGAGGCGTCAGACTTTCAGTGCACCACACACACACAGCCACTACACAGTTAAAAAAAATGGTAAAGAAATGAAAACCGAAATTAAGTCGAGGCAAAACGCGAGCACGCGACTGTCGCTTGGCTTCTGTGGCGGAATCGGATTCGGTTTGGGCTAGGATTTTTATTTAGATATTGGTTTGGGCTTTTCGTTTTCGGGCTCGAGCGCATGCGCGGCCTGCAGACCATTTTCAATGAGCGATCGCAGCGTACTGAGCCCGGTTGAAAGCCGTCTTGGCCAACTTTGCTGCCTTTGCCGCTGCTGCTGCTGCTTGGCTTCTGCTTTGCTGCCATCGCCTTTGCTGCTGCGACCTGGCCTCTTAGAAGTCGCAGCCAGAAAATACTCGATACACAAACTAAAATCCCATTTGAAATGCATGGCATAAACTAGCATTTTCTTAGCCCAGTTAGACGACTTGTTAGCCTCATAGACGCCGGCTATTAGTTGCACTAAAAGCCATTACATAAATTGGTTCATTGTTACTCGCGAATTAAGTGAGCTAAAATAAAGGCTTTTAATGTGCCTCTCGGAGATTGATTTATTTTTCATCACAACAAAACTGTAATTGCTATTTCGGAGCTTTAGTTTTTTGGATATTTATATAATGGCATATTGGAAAAAAATTTCAATAACAAATCAGACTCATTTAAAAAATTAAGTCAGCCAAAATAAAGGCTCATCTTTCAACAAAACAACACATTTGTAATTGCTATTTTAAACATTTCAATGGTATAATTAAATATTTAATAAATAAATTAAAATCATGCATATAAGAAACTTTAGCTTATATTTTTTCTTTATTCATATAGAGGTAACTCCAGATTACTAAAATGTATAATTAAACCTTTGCTCAAGTGGCCAATTAAATATTTAATAAGGAAACAAATAAATTACCCATTATTTCCTCAAAATAAAGCAGGTTTTATTAAAATAGTGTAAATAATTAAATAGGAACTTTCCCAAATAAGTGTTGCTTTAGGCATTTACCAGGGATTTTAAACTATTTAACAGTTTGTATGAAGCTAACCTAAGGCTTCAATCTATAAGAGCTTCATCCTGATTAGTTCGGCACGACATAATGATGATTAAGCATACTTTTTAGCCGTTCTTGTAGTTCCTCCTTGGGCCCACAGTGATGATCTCGTGCCACAGTATCAATTAAAAATCCATTTGGCATAGAAGGCATTTCTGGGAGGGTCCCAAGCCCCAGGCGTGACCTGTCGCCAAAGCAGAGCTCGAGTCCGATCTGTCGCTCGATCGCCGGGTAAAGTGGCTGGTTCGCCTTGACCAAGTACACTGCGAACCGCGACAAGGCGGAGGCATCGGTCGACTCAGTCGTATCTGGTGGATCGGGGAAGGTGATCAGGTGAACAGCATTCTGCCGCAGCAGACTGGTTTCGGCAGATGGGCGGCATTTCACTTTGGCCAGCGGCCAGCGGCCAGCATCGCCTCTTTCCCCAATTGACAAATTCGATTGGTTTTCTCCCGCTTTCTGCTCCGCTTCGAAGCGATTTGGTTTTTATTACAATGCGGTCTCTGGCGCTGCTCCGGTTGCATAATGAAACGCATGTCTGGGGTCTGGCGACCGGGGTCCGTCGATCGCCGAGCGCCGAGCGCCGATGGTCGATGGGCCCCAGTTCACCCGACGTCCAGTGGTTCCCATTAGTGCTCGCCGAACGGTCTAATCGTCCACCAAATGGTGTAGGACCAGGTTCCAAAAGGAATATCCGCACAAAGAGTAACTCAATTTATCAATTTTAAGTTGCATTGCCTTGATTGCAATGCTTTTGAATGCACTGTTTTTTGGGATGATAGCAAAACAAGCTTGGTAAGCAATCGTTTTCCATACAAGACTGGCTGGGAGTCATAGATAACTCGGCTCCCGATGGGGCTAGCACCGAAAAATTTGGTATACGCTGCATTTAGACTAGCGTTTTATGGAACGGTAGCATTACAAGCTTGCTAGATCAAAATATTGCAGAGAGTCTTAGGGAACTAGGCTCCCCAAAGGGCCATCACCGAAATATTTGGTATACGAACGATTTAGACCAAACCTTTATTGTTTTCTGGAATGGTAGCAGAACACGCTTGTTAAGCAATGGTTTTGCATTCAAAACTGGCTAAGAGTCACAACGAACTCGGCTGCCAATGGGGCTTTCACCGAAATATTTGGTATACAAACAAATTATACTTAACATTTATGGATAGCAAAGTCATTTGCACTCGTTGTAGTTTTTTATTTTTCGAGTGCAGAGGCAAACCTATTTCCACAAACTTTGGGTTCATTTTGCGCTTGGCACGTTTTGCTTGAAATAATTAAAACGATTTTTGGCTATTTGTAACATTTGCCATTTACACACCACAGTGTTTACCTACTCGCCGCGAGAAGGGAGGATGAGGCTGCCTTTTTGTGTGTGTGACAACATTTGACACAATTTAACGCTGACGCGACAAATTTGTCTGCGGTCTTGGCTTGCTGAGCCGTGTGCCCCACTGAAGCATTTTTGGGAGGGGAACCGGGCACTGCGGGCTGGGGTGGGTGGAACTGGGGGTAAGGTTTGCCCAAGTGCTTCATATTTGGTGCGCTTGCGCTTTGACTTTGCCTTTTGCACACACTCGAATTGCAACACGGAAAGCGGGCAGCCACAAGGCGAATGAAACCGAACTTAACTTAAACTTAAACAACGAAGTATAAACGAAAACTGAAACAGAAAATGACAAAGCCCGTAACTCTTGACATGACACGGCCAAAAGTCTTAAACGCTTGCCGGAGAACGGAGTGGGGCTTGGCATGGAAATATGGAACTTTGGAGCATCGCGCCAAATGTGAATTGCTTTTATGCGCCTTGGATGGGCGAACCTACGTTGGGCTTGGGTCGCAGGCCAGATACGCTTCATCGACAGGTAGCTTACACACTTTGGGAGTAATATGCGTCGGTATACCAAGGATTCTGATGATGGTCCTATTAACAACCGAGTTCCCTGAGACTCTCACAGGATTTGTGGCATACAGTTGGAGTACGTACAAAATAAATCGCACGTATTGCGGCTTTCGCGAAGAGAAAAGACACTCTTAACCATTTTTGAAATATTCAACGATAATATTTTAAAGTTTTTGATGATGATCCTATTGCAAATCAAGTTCCCTGAAATTATGTTTGATAGTCCATATCAAAGTTGCATAGTCACAGTATTAAACTGAAGTTTATAGATCTGACAAAGCATCAAGATACGTTTTGGTTAATATTAAGTTGTTAAAAAGGTACACATACTGCTTTTTATCTGTGTGGTGATAAGGCGTTGGCTGCGGCACTTGTCGCCTCCCGCGCTCTCTCCCCTTTCTCCGCCACCCTTTCTCCGCCGCCGCTTTTACTTCATTCGGCCATTCACTTTCTCCGTGAGTTGTTTGCTTTGCTAATTTCGGATTTGGCTTCGTCGCAGAGCAGCCACAGCGCCGGCAAAGAGAAACAGCAAAACGGGCGCCAAGCTGCTGCTTACACTGTTGCCGCCGCAAATTCGTATGCAAAATTCCAAGAAATTATCCAATCGCGTGTCGGGGATTATCCAATTCCCGTCAGTCCGAATCGATTCAAAACCAATCCGATTCCGAGTGCAAAATACGCAAGTGGAGCATGCAGTGCAGATCCGACACTCAGTGCTATCTCCATCCGGAGGTGACTTCCTCATCATCACCTGATGTGCCCCAATTCTGGGGCGGCTAGCCGAACCCAGCAAAGCCAAGTTCGTTGCTCAAGTCTTTCGATTTCGAAGTTGGGCGCCCGCAACCGCCATCAAATCGACTAGCCATAAAGCACAATCAGACGATTGATCGCCGTTGTTAAGTAGCCACGAAATTAGCTGCGAGTGGCAGGGGGACACTCGAAAAGAGGCGGGCTTCTTCCTGCCCGGGCTGAGTAAACTGCAAAAGCCGTACAAATTTGAATTCTTCCTTATACAATGGCAGTTTTCCGGTGATGTCCCATGCCAAGCATTGCGTTAGGAAGATTATACGAATAATTTTTTTGGAAAAACCCCCCTCAAAAAAAATCCTTGAGTTTCCCACAGCAGACCGTCTTACATAAGACCACCCAGCCTAAAAGAAAAAGTGGGAAATATGGAAACTCGAGGCGATACTTGAGAAGCTCCACTTTGTCCCCCCTTACCAAAGCCCCTCCTTTCAAGCAAAACAAACAGGAAGGAAACCGGGGTAAACCAACAAGAAAGAGTGAAGCACACGCCTCTCCGGATCTCAGGAAAATTAAGATTTAGTCATAGTCTAATGTGTTGGGAGACTGGCATTTAATTGATTGAATTGAATTTGATTTAGCTGTATTTTTACGGAGTGGCACCGCATGCAAATGACCCGAAAAGAAACCGAAAGAAGGCGAAGGTTGCTGTGCAGAGCTATTAGTGAAGAAAAGGGTAACCTGAGTAGTTGGTAATGTTGATATGTAAAACTAATTATGTAAACCTGACAATGGAAACTCAGAAGAATATAATTTTTATAGAAATTATAAAATTAAATCGTAAAAAAAATTGAAATAAAATAATATGTTTGCATGCTGTTCAAGGAATGTTAAAAAATATATAGGCTTACAGATTGGAACCCTAAACTGCCATTCTAAGCTTCATAACTAATGTTATTGTTATAATCTACATTATAATGTTATCTTACAATCTACATTCAAATATTTATTTTTCGAGATGGTCAAAATTTTGACCTATTTTCATGTTAGATTTTTCCCCAATTCCAATGGTTTTCAGTATGGTGACCAAAAACTGGACTTAAAGATTCCATAACTTGGGTAAATGGGTCCCGATTTTGAAGTGGGATACCTTTTTGAGTTTGCAATTAAATTTTCTTACAGTCTACATTCAAATATTCCTTTTTTGAGATGGTCAAAATTTTGACCTATTTTCATGTTAGATTTTTCCCCAATTCCAATGGTTTTCAGTATGGTGACCAAAAACTGGACTTAAAGATTCCATAACTTGGGTAAATGGGTCCCGATTTTGAAGTGGGATACCTTTTTGAGTTTGCAATTAAATTTTCTTACAGTCTACATTCAAATATTCCTTTTTTGAGATGGTCAAAATTTTGACCCATTTTCCTGTTAGATTTTTCCATAAAACCAATGGTTTTTAGTATAGTGGCCAAAAACTGGACTTAAAGATTCCATAACTTGGGTAAATGGGTCCCGATTTTGAAGTGGGATACCTTTTTGAGTTTGCAATTAAATTTTCTTACAGTCTACATTCAAATATTCCTTTTTTGAGATGGTCAAAATTTTGACCCATTTTCCTGTTAGATTTTTCCATAAAACCAATGGTTTTTAGTATAGTGGCCAAAAACTGGACTTAAAGATTCCATAACTTGGGTAAATGGGTCCCGATTTTGAAGTGGGATACCTTTTTGAGTTTGCAATTAAATTTTCTTACAGTCTACATTCAAATATTCCTTTTTTGAGATGGTCAAAATTTTGACCTATTTTCATGTTAGATTTTTCCCCAATTCCAATGGTTTTCAGTATGGTGACCAAAAACTGGACTTAAAGATTCCATAACTTGGGTAAATGGGTCCCGATTTTGAAGTGGGATACCTTTTTGAGTTTGCAATTAAATTTTCTTACAGTCTACATTCAAATATTCCTTTTTTGAGATGGTCAAAATTTTGACCTATTTTCATGTTAGATTTTTCCCCAATTCCAATGGTTTTCAGTATGGTGACCAAAAACTGGACTTAAAGATTCCATAACTTGGGTAAATGGGTCCCGATTTTGAAGTGGGATACCTTTTTGAGTTTGCAATTTAATTTTCTTATGATCTACATTAAAATATTTATTTTTCGAGATGGTCAAAATTTTGACCCATTTTCATGTTCGATTTTTCCCCAATTCCAATGGTTTTCAGTATGGTGACCAAAAACTGGACTTAAAGATTCCATAACTTGGGTAAATGGGTCCCGATTTTGAAGTGGGATACCTTTTTGAGTTTGCAATTAAATTTTCTTACAGTCTACATTCAAATATTCCTTTTTTGAGATGGTCAAAATTTTGACCTATTTTCATGTTAGATTTTTCCCCAATTCCAATGGTTTTCAGTATGGTGACCAAAAACTGGACTTAAAGATTCCATAACTTGGGTAAATGGGTCCCGATTTTGAAGTGGGATACCTTTTTGAGTTTGCAATTAAATTTTCTTACAGTCTACATTCAAATATTCCTTTTTTGAGATGGTCAAAATTTTGACCTATTTTCATGTTAGATTTTTCCCCAATTCCAATGGTTTTCAGTATGGTGACCAAAAACTGGACTTAAAGATTCCATAACTTGGGTAAATGGGTCCCGATTTTGAAGTGGGATACCTTTTTGAGTTTGCAATTTAATTTTCTTATGATCTACATTAAAATATTTATTTTTCGAGATGGTCAAAATTTTGACCCATTTTCATGTTCGATTTTTCCCCAATTCCAATGGTTTTCAGTATGGTGACCAAAAACTGGACTTAAAGATTCCATAACTTGGGTAAATGGGTCCCGATTTTGAAGTGGGATACCTTTTTGAGTTTGCAATTAAATTTTCTTACAGTCTACATTCAAATATTCCTTTTTTGAGATGGTCAAAATTTTGACCCATTTTCCTGTTAGATTTTTCCATAAAACCAATGGTTTTTAGTATAGTGGCCAAAAACTGGACTTAAAGATTCCATAACTTGGGTAAATGGGTCCCGATTTTGAAGTGGGATACCTTTTTGAGTTTGCAATTAAATTTTCTTACAGTCTACATTCAAATATTCCTTTTTTGAGATGGTCAAAATTTTGACCCATTTTCCTGTTAGATTTTTCCATAAAACCAATGGTTTTTAGTATAGTGGCCAAAAACTGGACTTAAAGATTCCATAACTTGGGTAAATGGGTCCCGATTTTGAAGTGGGATACCTTTTTGAGTTTGCAATTAAATTTTCTTACAGTCTACATTCAAATATTCCTTTTTTGAGATGGTCAAAATTTTGACCTATTTTCATGTTAGATTTTTCCCCAATTCCAATGGTTTTCAGTATGGTGACCAAAAACTGGACTTAAAGATTCCATAACTTGGGTAAATGGGTCCCGATTTTGAAGTGGGATACCTTTTTGAGTTTGCAATTAAATTTTCTTACAGTCTACATTCAAATATTCCTTTTTTGAGATGGTCAAAATTTTGACCTATTTTCATGTTAGATTTTTCCCCAATTCCAATGGTTTTCAGTATGGTGACCAAAAACTGGACTTAAAGATTCCATAACTTGGGTAAATGGGTCCCGATTTTGAAGTGGGATACCTTTTTGAGTTTGCAATTAAATTTTCTTACAGTCTACATTCAAATATTCCTTTTTTGAGATGGTCAAAATTTTGACCTATTTTCATGTTAGATTTTTCCCCAATTCCAATGGTTTTCAGTATGGTGACCAAAAACTGGACTTAAAGATTCCATAACTTGGGTAAATGGGTCCCGATTTTGAAGTGGGATACCTTTTTGAGTTTGCAATTAAATTTTCTTACAGTCTACATTCAAATATTCCTTTTTTGAGATGGTCAAAATTTTGACCTATTTTCATGTTAGATTTTTCCCCAATTCCAATGGTTTTCAGTATGGTGACCAAAAACTGGACTTAAAGATTCCATAACTTGGGTAAATGGGTCCCGATTTTGAAGTGGGATACCTTTTTGAGTTTGCAATTAAATTTTCTTACAGTCTACATTCAAATATTCCTTTTTTGAGATGGTCAAAATTTTGACCTATTTTCATGTTAGATTTTTCCCCAATTCCAATGGTTTTCAGTATGGTGACCAAAAACTGGACTTAAAGATTCCATAACTTGGGTAAATGGGTCCCGATTTTGAAGTGGGATACCTTTTTGAGTTTGCAATTTAATTTTCTTATGATCTACATTAAAATATTTATTTTTCGAGATGGTCAAAATTTTGACCCATTTTCATGTTCGATTTTTCCCCAATTCCAATGGTTTTCAGTATGGTGACCAAAAACTGGACTTAAAGATTCCATAACTTGGGTAAATGGGTCCCGATTTTGAAGTGGGATACCTTTTTGAGTTTGCAATTAAATTTTCTTATGATCTACATTAAAATATTCCTTTTTCGAGATGGTCAAAAATTTGACCCATTTTCATGTTAGATTTTTCCCTAAAACCAATGGTTTTCAGTATGGTGACCCAAGAATGGATCCTGATTTTAAAGTGGTATACCTGTTTAGGTTTGTGAGTGATAATTAATTTTATATTAATAATTTGTTTTCCATAAAAGAGGTTTAAAATGGTAGCCTCTTTACTTGTCAGATTTGTTAGATTATTTTATTTACTGACCCCACAACAAATGTGATGGATGTTCCCATTGTGAAGAAACACCATAGACATGTTCTACACACCTACGTGCATTGCAAAATAAAATCATTCTTTTCCACATTTTATTAAGCTTGAATTTAAGTCAAGTTGGTCAGGAGTATTGTATGTGCACTTAGTAACCGTAACTCTGGCTGCAAGGAGCTGGTGTAAAAACGCTCGAACAGCTGAACACATAGCTTTTGGCGCATGGTGGCGAGGGGATTGAAGCGCCGCCATAAGCTGCCGAAGGAGCAGCAGATCCATAGCCAGCAGTTCTTGCCATACCAAGGATCCGATGGTCCATTTGAGACCGAGCATATCCCGATGATTTCTGGGCAGGAGCCGCATAACTGGAGGCAGCAGCAGAGGACTTCGATGATGAGTATCCCGAGGACGATGGAGCCGAATAGGACGATCCAGACGATGCAGGGGCTGAGTAACCGGATGATGCAGGTGCTGAGTACGATTTTGCTGGAGCAGCAGATGATGAATATGCTGATGCTGGTGCTGCAGAGCCCGCTGAATAGGCTCGCGCTGCTGAATATCCGGATGATGCGGGTGCTGAATATCCAGATGAGGCGGGGGCTGAATAAGATGGAGCGGAGTAGGATTGAGCCTTTGGCGCGGAATAAGATGGAGCAGCCGGAGCTGAATAAGATGGAGTAGCAGGAGCTGAATAAGATGGAGCAGCTGGTGCGGAGTATGAGGAAGCAGCAGGAGCTGAATAAGAGGGAGCTGCAGAAGCTGAATAAGATGGAGCAGCTGGTGCAGAGTATGAGGGAGCAGCAGGAGCTGAATAAGATGGAGCAGCTGGTGCGGAGTATGAGGGAGCAGCTGGAGCTGAATAAGATGGAGGAGCTGGTGCGGAGTATGAGGGAGCAGCAGGTGCGGAGTATGAGGGAGCAGCTGGAGCTGAATAAGATGAAGCAGCTGGAGCTGAATATGATGGAGCAGCAGGAGCTGAATAAGATGGAGCAGCTGGTGCGGAGTATGAGGGAGCTGCAGGAGCTGAATAAGATGGACCCTTGGGTGACGAATAACTTTGCGCAGGAGGAGATGAGTAGCTAGATGAGGCAGGTGATGAGTATCCAGATGATGCGGGCGCTGAATACGATGGAGCGGCAGGAGCTGAGTAAGATGGAGCGGAGTAGGATTGAGCCTTTGGTGCTGAATAAGATGGTGTAGCTGGAGCTGAATACGATGGCGCGGCAGGTGCCGAGTATGAAGGTCCAGTCGGAGCCGAATATGATTGAGCGGGAGCTGAATAGCTCGGAGCAGCAGGAGCCGAGTATGACGGAGGAGCAGGCGCTGAATAGCTGGGAGGTGCAGGTGCGGAATACGATTGGGCTGGAGCAGCAGGTGCTGAGTATGACGGGGCAGCAGGTGCTGAGTACGATGGTGCAGCAGGCGCTGAATAGCTGGCTGATGCAGGTGCGGAATACGATTGGGCTGGGGCCGCTGGAGCTGAATAACTCGCCGATGCAGGTGCTGAGTACGATTGAGCTGGAGCGGCAGGAGCTGAATAAGCTGGCGAATAGGCCGGAGCAACAGGAGCGGAGTATCCTTCCTCCTTCGGCGCTGAATAGCTGGACTGCGAGTTGTAAACGACTGGAGCGGCATAGGCCTGCGACGGAATTTCTCTAGTATATCTCTCTTCGTAGTCAAACTCCGACTGCGGGAAGCCGTCATAGAACTCCTCATTCCTGGTGGCCGGAAGCGAAAACGCGGTGGCCAAAAGGCAACAAACGGCCACCAAGATCAGTTGTCGTCGTCCACACATTGCTAACTAACTATTGACTGGAGTTTCGGGAAACGGGGCTATTTTTATATGGCCAAGAGAAAACAGATCAGCGAAATTTTCGAACTCACCAAGAATATTGTGCAATCGTGGTCTGCTGGTGGTGATACTCTGCATTTAGAGCGGTTCCAGTTAAATTCGCTAGGTTCGATCGTTTTCCAGACACCTTTATTTTTACAGCGAATAGTTGAGTTGGCGTTGCGGGGGAAAGCTTATTACAACTATTTTAACACCCTGTTAAACTCCTAACTATAACTTGTTTTATTTATTAAAATTTATAAAAAATATTTGTAACAATAGCTTTGCGATTTCTTTTGTAAGTTTATTACTATTTTTAATAAACCCACAATAACTCGAAGAGTAAGCAAAGTAATTAGTTTAGTTCTGTGTCAGCACTTTTGCTAAAAATTCGGCCATTATTGGATTGCTGAGCTGTCAATATGTGGGTTGAAGTGCTGCTTTAAATGCTGCAAAATATTCAATTATTAGCTACATGTGTATGTTATATTTTATGATGTTGAACTGAGCCAACAATCTGTTCCGGCTCTCACTTTCTTGTTTATCCCATTAAGGTGACAAAATAAAACTAATATACCCCTTAATTTACAAATGATGATTATAAAAGCAAAAATTTAAACTATTCCTACCAAACTATTTCCGATAATATAAAATAAATATTGTATTTGTTTGTTTTAAAGAAATAAGACTTTGGAAAATCACCTTCAGGATTTTATGTTAAATATTCGTCCCTAAACTTAAAAGCTCAAAAAGCATTTAATTTAAAAACAAGCAGTGGGCGCGCCTAACACTGCTTGCCGATAGTCACAGATATCGATTGTTCCATCGATTGCCATCGCCCGGGAATCAACACGTCAACGCTTTCTTCCTCTTCTTCGTGTGCCGCTGTTGCTCTTCTTCTTCCTCGTTGCGGCGACTCCGTTTTTATTCCATTCCCACAAATCGAATCGCACTCGACGTTGTGAATTTGTGAATTGAATAATTAATAACTACTTGCGGAGGTGAATAGAAGTCGGTTTGATTGGCCGCCAGTGAAAAGTCGCGAGGGACAGCTGGAAGCGTCGAACAAAACGGGACACGTAAGTGGAAAGCGGTACTTGGCTGGAAAGATGGATGCAAAGCGGGCCGTGGGGCAGAGGGGGGCGGGGGCGCAGACAGCTGCTTGCGTTGCAAAAAAGAAGGGGCGAAGAAGGGAGTGGAGGAGAGAGAATCGCGGAAGAAATGTGGAATTAGAAAGGTTAATGCTCTCCCCGCCGATTTTCGCCCAAAAACTGCTGGATCTACCACCCACTGGAGTACACCGGTAACCCCCATAGATGGTCTGTCAAGTACACCTCATATACCACTTAGCTGCCACATGAGCATGTCTTTTCCACGGGTAATCCAGTTTAATATTCGGCTCTACATATAGTAGGTGTAAGAAAGGTGAAAATCTAATACTCAATCTTAATTGGGCCCTAAGAAAACTCAGCTAAATAATTATATTTGTTGGTGCTTAAGACCCCAAGTTGATAAAGTGTGATTTTCGAAAGCACAAGTTTCGGAAAATGCGACACATCATTTTGATATTCTGAATAAATATAAAAATAATTCTTTTAAAATGCTAAAATGCCCCTAAATTTGTAGTTAGAATGTTCACTCTTCTGTTTGGTTCTGGAAAGATCTGGCAAAGGTGTTTCTGGAGTTCTAGAAAGATCTGCCAATTTCTCTGGGCCAACCATTCCTTCAAGACCCCTGCAAGATCTCTGACCCATCCACCTTTTGTTACACCGTCACAGACCATGAAACTCGTGCTCCTATTGAGCGCCCTGCTGGCGGGGATCGCCCTTTCCCAGGGAGCCGCCGTGATGTCCGTGGATCTGGGCAGCGAGTGGATGAAGGTGGGCGTCGTTTCGCCCGGCGTGCCCATGGAAATCGCCCTGAACCGCGAGTCCAAGCGCAAGACCCCTGCCATCCTGGCCTTCCGCGATGGCGTGCGAACCATTGGCGAGGACGCGCAGACCATTGGCATCAAGGATCCCAACTCGGCCTACGGCTACCTTCTGGATCTGCTGGGCAAGACCGTGGATAATCCCATTGTGGAGTTGTACAAGTAAGTGGGCTGCCGTGGGCCACGTCATTGTTGCGAATCAATAACTTATCGCTAAATCAAACATTTTTGTTATTAGGAAACGCTTTCCGTACTATAACATTGTGGGCGATCCGGAGCGTAATACCGTGATCTTCCGCAAGAGCGACACCGAGGAGTTCTCCGTGGAGGAGCTGGTGGCTCAGATGCTGGTCAAGGCCAAGCAGTTTGCCCAGGAGTCCGTGCAGCAGCCCATCACCGAGTGCGTGCTGACCGTGCCCGGCTATTTTGGCCAAGCCGAAAGGGAGGCCCTGTTGTCGGCCGCCCAATTGGCCAACCTGAAGGTGCTCCAACTGATCAACGACTATGCGGCGGTGGCTCTCAACTACGGTGTCTTCCACCGTGGCGAAATCAACGAAACGGCCCAGTACTTCCTCTTCTACGACATGGGCGCCTACAAGACCTCGGCCGCTGTGGTCAGCTACCAGTTGGTGAAGGACAAACAGACCAGGGAGATCAATCCTGTGGTCCAGGTGCTCGGCGTTGGTTATGACCGCACCCTGGGTGGCCTGGAGATCCAGCTGAGGCTGCGCGATTACCTGGCCCAAGAGTTCAACGCCCTGAAGAAGACCAAAACCGATGTGACCAAACACCCCAAGGCTCTGGCCAAACTATTCAAGGAGGCGGGTCGCCTGAAGAACGTCCTGTCTGCCAATACGGAGTTCTTTGCCCAAATCGAGAACTTGCTGGAGGACATCGACTTTAAGCTGACCGTTTCGCGCGAGAAGTTGGAGGAGATCTGCGAGGATCTTTGGCCCAGGGCCACCAAGCCACTGGAACAGGCCTTGGCTTCGTCTCACCTCAGCTTGGACGTGATCAACCAGGTGATATTGTTCGGAGGCGGCACTCGAGTCCCGCGTGTCCAGGAGACCATCAAGGCTCTTATTAAGCAGGAGCTGGGCAAGAATCTGAATGCCGATGAGTCGGCCACCATGGGCGCCGTTTACAAGGCAGCCGACTTATCCGCCGGCTTCAAAGTGAAGAAGTTTGTGGTCAAGGATGCCACGCTGTTCCCCCTGCAAGTGTCCTTTGAGCGGGACCCCGGCGATGGTGCTGCAGTCAAACAGGTGAAACGCGCCCTGTTCGCCCTGATGAACCCCTATCCCCAGAAGAAGGTCATCACCTTCAACAAGCACACGGACGACTTTGAGTTCTATGTGAACTATGGCGACTTGGATCGTTATAGCAAGGAGGAGGTCGCCGCGTTGGGCAGCTTGAATGTGACCAAGGTGCAGCTGAAGCAGGTCAAGGAGCTGCTGGAGAAATCGAAGAAGGAGCTGGTGGACAACAAGGGCATCAAGGCCTACTTCTACCTGGACGACTCTGGCATTTTCCGCTGCACGGGCGTGGAGTATGTGTACGAAAAGCAGAAGCCTGAAGAAGATGCGGATGATGACAGCACGTTGTCCAAGCTGGGAAGCACTTTGAGCAAGCTGTTTACTAAGGACGGCGAGGAGGAGAAGAAGGAGGGCTCGGAGCAGGGAGAGGAGCCATCAAATGCTGGTGACGACTCGGCCAAAACGGAAGACACTGAGAAGGCCAAGGAGGAGGCCGGCAGCAAGGAACAGAAGTCTGAGGAGACCAGCAAGCAGGAAGCTGAGGCCAAAAACGACACCATCAAGCTGGTGACTGTCAAGACCCCGGTGACCTATGAGTCCCAGACGCAGTTCACTGTTCCTCTGGCCGGCTCCGGTTATGAGAGCTCGTTGGTCAAACTGGCTGCCATCAACAAGGCTGAGGAGCAACGCGTCCGCTTGGAGTCCGCCTTCAATGCCCTCGAAGCCCACATCATTGAGGTGCAACAGAAACTGGACGAGGATTCGTATGCCAAGTGCGCCACCGCCGAGGAGAAGGAGAAACTCCTGGCCGAATGCAGCACCCTGGGCGAATGGCTGTACGAGGATCTGGAGGATCCCAAGGCGGAAATCTACGAGGAGAAGCTGGCGGAGCTGAAGAAGCTCTCCAACGTCTTTTTGGCCCGTCACTGGGAGCATGAGGAGCGACCGGAGGCCATTAAGGCCCTCAAGGGCATGATTGATGCCGCCGAAAAGTTCCTGGTCACCGGACGCAACCTCACCAAAGACAACAATCCCGAAAAGGACGTCTTCACCCAGGTGGAGATCGATACGTTGGACAAGGTGATCATCGAAACCAGCGCTTGGCTGAAAACGGAGTCGGCGGCCCAGAAAAAGCTGGCCAAGAACGCCGACATCCGGCTGACTGTCAAGGATATCACCGACAAGATGAGCCTGCTGGACCGCGAGGTCAAGTACTTGGTTAACAAGATTAAGATCTGGAAGCCCAAGGTGAAGCCGGCTGCTGAGAAGGAGAAGAAGAAGGAGGAGGAGGTGGTGGCCTCCGGCAGTGGGGATGGCAGCAAGGCGGAGGAGCAGGCAGAGGCCGATGCCGAGGCACAGCAGGAACAGCCGGAGAAGAAGGAGCAGCAGGAGCCTGTGGAGGAGATTACTCCCACGCCCACCGAGCAGGAGGAGGAGGCCAAGACACCGCACAGTGAGCTCTAAGGAGCCGGATTTCGAGGACTGGAGGATTAAGAGCATCCGGAGCAGCATGAAGCCAAGTGCCTGTCTTAGGATTCGAAGGAGGATTCAAATCTGGGGGTAACACAGGGGGAAAAGACGGCAATGGCCACGAATCGGGGGCGTCTTAATTTCTATTAATTTTTTTTAGCTAAAGTCGGGGTTAAATTATGCTACTTCTAATCTAAAACAAAAACAAAGCCACACACAAAATACTTTAAACCGTAACTAAACTAAATGTAAAAACCATTTTCCATTTCCATACCATTCCGCATAGGAAATACAAGACTTGAAGAAGTACTCACACGGCCCTCTATGTATCCACTATATCTTACTGATCTATTGTAGCGAAAGTAGCAAAACGAATTGGGCGGGGAGCCGAGTTAAGATCGTAATAAATCTGCAATCGTCGAGCACGAAAGAGAAGCTAATAAAGTTTGTATTGTGTTGTAACTGGCCTTTTAGATTGCTGCTGTTTATTTTTTGTTTGAGTGAAGCCTGCCTCTGCAGTGTATTCCAAAGTCTAAGAACTACTACTACTACATTTTTTAAAGTTGGCGCCTAAATTCACTTGTCAGCTGTGGTGGGTGCCTTCGCTATGGCGGGAGGGTGTACTAGCTAAAATCGTACGATATCTAGGGGTGGAATAAATTCGATTTCAACATATCGATACCGGGGATCATGTCTTCGCTAGCTGCCGCTAGCGACGGGCGATAGTTCGATATTCACACATCGATAGCCGTAATCGAAGTATCGGCGTTTTGCACACCACTAATTTGTTGTTGGTAAAAAGAAGGTAAAGCGGGCGGACGTGCGTGGAACTGAAACTAAATTAAATTCTCCGTGAAATTTCGTGTGTTATTTTTCTTTTTTTTTATTGTCTTTTCCTGGGGAATTCTCCCAGCTGCTGTTTGGCTTGCAAATACACACGCAAGTGTGCCTGTGTGTGCGACGAGAGTTGCTGTTTCTTGTGCCCGTTTTTCCCGTGTGTCTGTGTCTCTCTCTGTGCCCGTGTTCCGTGCAAACAAAGGATTTGTTCTTGGGGCTCCGTTAGTTTTAGCTCTTAGTTGTTCGCTTTAGTCGCCAAATATTGATAAATGATTAAAAAGTCAAGTTGCAGACTGCGTTTGAGTGTGTGCGAGGTGCCCGTGCGTGAGTGTATGTGTGTATGCAATGCTGAAAACGCAGACTTGGAAGGGGGCATGAGGAGAGATGGATGAAAAAGAAACGGGAGGTGGGGACAGGCAGAGCAAAGAGTGTGGCGGGGGGGAAAACAGTTATGCAGCTGTGCACAGTGAAGCCTCGGCGAAAAATTGGCTCAGTTTTCGATTTCCGATTGCCCATACTTGACACTTTCCTCTTTGTCGTGAATTTTCTTCATCTGTCTCCATTTTTCTTTCAACGCGAGCTTTTTCTGTGTAGAAATTTCCCGTGTGAGCACACGAAAATAACAAACGCAGCAGAAAAGGCAGACGACTAAAGGGGGGATAGGAGATAAACGCAAAATTTGTTTTTTTCTTTTTCGCCGATTTCCAATCGGTTTTTCGATGAGCTCCGATCGTTGCGTAGGCAAGAAGGGAAGAGAAGACCTGCTGTGCGAGCGAGAGGGGGCTAGCAATTTGCACAAGTGTGCGTGTCAGGTCTTGTCTGCTGTGCCTGTGTGTAAGCCATTTGTTGTTTTTGTTTTGGCTAGCTAGCAACAACAATAATAATACAAATGTTTAGAACAAACCAAGTGAAACACGTGTTTAAAACTCAATTTGCAGTAAAAAAAACCCCAGGACAAGCCAACAAACAATAAACTGAACCAAAAAAGCAAAGGAAAAGAAAACGGTTATAAGTCGAAGTCGGGAAAATCAAAGTGCAAAACTGAACGCCAAAAAAAGCGGAGAGTGCGAGCGAGACAGCGCATGCTGGGCGCCGCAGGAGCTGAAGAAGAAGCAGTGAGAGTGAAGTTAACTGGAAGTGGAGTGGAAAGAGGAGAGCGAGAAGAGAGAGCCAGGCGGAAGGGAAACAACAAAGAAAACCCAGGCGGCGACGACTCAAACTCAAAATAGTCGCCTTTTCAATCTACCTCCAAGCATAAACAAAACTTTATTCTAAAAATCACAATAACTAAAATAAGCACCGAAATACAAACATACACATATATAAAGTGGAAACCGAAAAAGCAAAACGGAACAGCGCCATCTAGTGTCGGCGAGTCCAAGCAGCAGCTGACAGACAGAAAGAGACCGCAAAGAGGGGAGCGAACAACAAATACAAGCTTTCTTCGCCTGGCAGTCGAAGGGGCAGAGCGGCAGAGAGGGGGAGTCGGCTCCCGAAAACCCCACGAACCACAGAAATAACCTCCACTTGGACCACAAAAATAATCACAATAGCCAAGTAAGAGCAAAAAAACGAAAACATAAAAGGAAGCTCAGACCAGTTGCCTTTGAAGCCCGCCACAAGATGGCGTGCCTTAACACCCTGAAGCAGGAAATCAAAACGCTGGAGAAGATCTTCCCGAAGAATCACGAGCGCTTTCAGATCCTAAACTCCAGCGTCGACGAACTGCTCTGCCGGTTCATCGACAAGAATGGAAAGCGCTACGACATCCATGCCAACATAACGGTGAGTCGCCCATGATTTTTGACATTCCCACACAGAGAAAAAAGAGGTTATCTTGAAAGGACTTTTCAGTTTAATGCCATTTTAAAACCCATTAAAAATAACCTATTCATTTTTTTTTCAATCATTAACACACTTTTCCATTAGGTGCATAACCTAATAAACTCAGTCTGACTCATTTGCGAGCAAAAGAAATGCAAATTCAGCCAGCTTCACAATGGATTCCCTAACAAGTTTTTCCATGAAACTGACCTTCTCGGCAATTTTAGATATAATTTTCGCCATAATCGACTCCGAAGTGCAAACGAATACAAAATTGAAAGGCCTGGATTTGTTTTTCTGTCTGTGTACCTCACATAAAATTTATCGTTATCGATAGATAGCGGTACTGGAGCAGGGCTATCATAGCGCAGTGTTTACAAATGATTTGGGGCTGGGGGAGGTAACCATCCCCTGTTCGACCCAGCACTTTTATTGCCCCCTCGATGACACCCGTATCCCCACTTTATCCCAACGACTACTTTATTTACATTGGGATAGTGTGAGTTTTTATATAGGTATAGCAGGTCTGGCAAGTGGTCTGGCTTTTTAGGCCTTACCTTTGTAGGACAAAATAACCATTACTTAAATATGATTCATATGAATATTTGAATACTGAGCACCTATACTCTATCATACTCTTCGATAGAAATGTTTAAATATATTTAATAATTATTGATATAAATATATTTACAACGATCCCTCTCAATCTGCATTTTTTGCTGCCTTGGCAACCCTGAATTTCTCCTTTCTTCCTTAAAATAGTGCCATCCTTATTCTACTTCTTCAATTTTACTTTATCCCTGTCCCTCTCTTTCTTTCCCGCTTATGCGTGCTTATATATGTGAAGATTAAGATTTGTGCCGATTCTTTATTCCCACGCTGCTCAGTTGAGATGGGATATACATATATCCGAGCTGCATGTGTATGTGTGTGGTAGTCGATGCCCTTTGGCCGCTCTCTTTGTGCCTGTCCCTTTGTTTTTGGCCAATTTAGACTGATCCTTGGCTGCTGTAGGATTTGGTACTGGGGGACACAACACATTGGTGGCTGACGTATCTTTGAGAATTGATTTTAATAGACCTGTCTAAATTCGTCCAGTGGACGTGCCAATTGTTCCAACTCTTCGCAATATGAAGTGAGTCAGTGATTCATTGCCCCGACCACGATTACGATCACCGGTTGCCAAGCTGCTCCATCTGTTTTCCGTCTTCTGTGATCACTGATCCCCGCTTGGTTCAACGATCTAATTAAAGGTTATAATTTCCCGTACTTGTTGTGGGGTTCGGTACTCCATCGTTTATTATTTGTTTATTTACATGTGCATGCAAAGTAGCCCCGACGACGACGACATGACAAATTCACCTGAGAACGTCAAAAAACGAGATCGTGAATGGAAATAAGAGAGATCTTTTGTCTGTGTCCAATTGGCGAGTGCAAAGTCAAAGTCCTTGACCCACCCCACACACGCGATTCGCGAGGCCCACCCCCTTGGCTAGGGGCACAGTAGATCCCCGGTAAAACCTAAGAGCTTCTCTACTGACACCCGAGTATTTTTGTTTATAACAATAACAACATAGAAGTGCGTTGCTCAGGTGTTTTTTCTACGGAAAGTCAGGCTTTATCAGTGGGCAACAAGTCCGATAATCTTTGCCATACTCGATCTAATCTAGAGGGCCACTAACGAAAGCACTTACGCCCAAAAACCCAGGTGTTAAGCATGGTATTTGAACTGCCGACCCAGTGTAACTAATGTTTCTGTTTCTGGGTCATTCCGCAGGAAACCTATCCCTCATCGCCGCCAGTGTGGTTCGCCGAGAGCGAGGAGACGAGCGTCACAAATGCTGTTCAAATACTTAGCAATACAAATGGACGTGATAATCACGTGATTAATCAGGTTGGTGCCTACATATAACATATTTAATCCGAGAACGAGTAGAACAATATTAATCCTGGATACTTGCAGGTGGGCATACTGCTGCGCGAGCTATGCCGACTACACAACGTTCCACTGCCACCCGACATCGATAATTTGGCCCTGCCGCTGCAAACGCCGCCACCATCCGCTTCTCCACTCCGCTGCGAGCAGAGGCCAGGCGGCGGCGGAGCGGGGGGCGGGGGCGGACCACATGGCAACGAGGAGACCGACTCGGATCAGGAGGAGATCGAGGATCCCATCGGCGAGAGCGAGCAGGAGAGCGAGGGCGACGAGGACTTGCCGCTGGAAATGGATGATGTACGAAGTACAAACAAGGTGCGCTATGGACCCAAGAAAGGATGTGGATATATTGATAAAATGCCATAGCTTTAGTGGGGTGTTGGAATCCTCCTTGAGTTTTCCCTCTAATTGCCTTGCAATCAATTTGGCACATGTTAGCTTCCCAATATTACTTGGTGCCTTTATTGTAGTGTCATTGTGGGCAAGGTGGCAATTACGTTCGAAGTACTAGTCTGCTAGCAAATTGCGTCGAAATCGACTTAATAATTATATTCGTTGCAATCGAATTCGGAACAATTTACTTCAAGTCGCCTCAATAATTACATGCGTATTGCAAGGAAATTGGCGAAAACTTTTACCTATATTTACCAGGCACAGAGGAGAGTTGCGACTAATTTTCAATTTTTAATTTTCAGAAGGACGACATGGAAGTGGAACACCTAGCAACTCTAGAAAGACTGCGTCAAAGTCAAAGACAAGACTATCTAAAAGTGAGTTCAACGACACTGAGAACAGAACGTGCTGTATACTGAATGTTTCGATTGGTTGGTGTTTAGGGTTCCGTTTCGGGCTCCGTACAGGCAACCGATCGCTTGATGAAGGAACTACGTGATATTTATCGATCGGACGCCTTCAAGAAGAACATGTACTCGATTGAGCTGGTCAACGAGTCGATTTACGAGTGGAACATACGCCTCAAGTCTGTCGACCCGGACAGTCCGCTGCACAGTGATCTGTTGATGCTCAAGGAGAAGGAGGGCAAGGACAGCATACTGCTCAATATCCTGTTCAAGGAGACATACCCATTCGAGCCGCCCTTTGTGCGCGTCGTCCATCCGATTATCTCAGGTGCGATTGGATCCGAGTAAATCTAGGGCTTTAACTTGAATGTTTGCTTTAATTCCAAGGCGGATATGTGCTCATCGGCGGTGCCATCTGCATGGAATTGCTGACAAAACAGGGCTGGAGCTCGGCCTACACCGTCGAGGCGGTCATAATGCAAATCGCAGCCACCCTCGTCAAGGGAAAGGCGCGCATTCAGTTCGGGGCCACCAAAGTATGTAAAACTCGCGGCATTCAAAAACGAACCTCAATCAAATACTTGTTACCATCTCCCATTAACAGGCACTGACCCAGGGCCAATACAGTTTGGCTCGAGCCCAGCAGAGCTTCAAATCCCTGGTGCAGATCCACGAAAAGAATGGTAGGCTGCAGCACAACAGGTCAAGCTGGGCAACAAATTTACAGAACTCTCTTTTGCTTACAGGCTGGTTCACACCGCCCAAGGAAGATGGCTAAGATAGAAGAGTCCCCAGACGCATATCCTTTATAGAGTTACGCATGCCACAACCACCACACACCCGTCACCCTTCAACATTACCCTATCCGCATCTCCGCCAAGCACACATCCACAGCCCCCACTCACTGCCGGTTTGATCTGATGACATGTCTGATGTGTCACCTCGTCAGGACCAATAAGGACGGAGCTCCCGAACTCAAGGAGGAAGGCCCACAATGTTTTGCTTGCTTGCTGCGACCTCAATGAAAGTTGGACAGATGTATTCGAGCCTCGACCCTCGAGCCCCGAGCCCGGAGCCCGTCAGCCATCCGCATTTGTTTAGTTGCACGCCTGTGAACCCAATATCGACTTGTTGAACACACCTTTTGTATGAGTGGTTGCTGTTCTGTTGCAAGTAAATTCATATGTATATGTCCACTCGTCTTCTCTGTAGTGCGTAGAGTAGTCCTCTGACCGAGTACCGCGGCCCCAATCGTTTATCTTGTACAGAGTCTTGGAAGCCGGACGAAGCAGAGAAATCAGCAGCCGGAGGGTGTTAAATGTAAAGGCAATATCTGTTATGTATATGAGTATAATTTGTAATTTAAAGTTGTAAATGTAGTGGCTTCGCCTCAACACCTTCCAGACAAATACCATCCGCCACACCCACAGACCCCACACTCCACACACACCACACACACGCCTAATATTGTAAACTAGTTAAGACGCCTAACTGTATTCTTATTTTAATTTAACAATCCGTGGTATCTTATATTTTTTTCTCTCTAACTTGTAAGCAAACATGAAGCGGCGAGCTGGCAAAGAAATTGTCGCGACGTCGAGCGAAATAGATATATATATATATACCTATACATACAGATAAATATAAATATACATAAATATAAAGATATATATTAAATTTAGCGCGAGAGTTTAGCTTAAGCAGTACGATACAGAACGATGCGTCGAAGATGAGCAAATTCTAAGTGTAAATTCGTCTTTCCAAATAATCGTAAAATAACGTAAATCTAAACCTACAAAAAAAAAAAACAAAGTAAAAAATAAACAGCTAAATTGAGTAGTTGGAGAACGAAAATCGAAATATTTGCAATTGTAATATGCATTAAAGCAAACAAGAAAGAAAACGAGTTAATTCGAGGACAACTGTTTTGCTGTCCCCATTATCATTGTTTTTTATTATTCGTACAACGGCAGACAAAATTTCATTGTACATTCAAAACGGAAATTGGCATGCACGACGAAAAGTTCATTTTAAGTATGTATTTAATAAAGAAGGATATATACATGCATAGTACGGATCGACAAGCTCTTTATTATGTCCGGTTTTGGGGTCCTTGTGTGGGATTTCTTAAGCACTTTACGGAATACTCGGGGTCGGGGGGATTTTACGAGTGCCCAATAACAACGATCGTCTTGTTTGCTAAAACTTTTAATATAAAACTAGCTTCACAAACTTAAGATAACCTTTATAGTAGCAGAAAAATTCTATTTGCTTGGCGGGTGCCTGCATTAAATAAAGTTAGACTAACGGCCTTAAACTTAACCTATTCCGAATCGTTGAATGACGATGGCCTGGGTCACTGCTCCACCGTGACCACGTAACTCTCCGCCGCCGACGAGGGCTGCATCTTCTGTCCCTTGGTGTCCACATACGGGGATTTATGAACCACCTCGCCATTGTCCATTGACACTCCAATGAGCATATCCATGGCGCCCTTTAGCCGCATCAGGTCGGTGGTTATCTTCACCTCCGCCTCCATGACGGCCGACAATCGTTCGAGGGCCGCCATCAGCTTGCGGCTGTAGGTCACCAGTTGCCGCTCGAAGACATCCAAGACCGTGCTGGCGGCCATCAAAAGAGGACGCATGAATCGCGCCTCACCCATGTGGGTGCACAAAAAGTTTATGAACGTAACGAGAATATTGTCGGGACGGTCAATAAGCGCCTTGTCCAGAGATCTTCGGTGCAGCAGGTCCGTAATGACTGCCACCATGATCTCCGGGTGCTTTTTCACCTTTATTGGGAGCATCACTTCGTCCAATGCTTTTTTGTGGTTGAATTGCCGCAGATGCACATCGTATACCTGTAGTCCCGGTCCCTTGACACGCTCCTTGATGACGTGATCCACATCCTGAGTGTTGTTCGGTGGTACTGGATTTTTGTACAGCTTGCGTGATCGACTCGTTCGGATTTTCCCCAAATGACTGGGCTTGCTGTCCACGATCATGCGTCGAATGGAGACAAGACCATCGACCATGCCAGCGACAACAGCCTGATCTCTACTGGCGACGGCCATGCTGACCACGGCATTGGGATAAGTCAGTGTGTGCACCGTCTTGTAAGTGCTCACATCGTAGATCTTGACGTGGCGATCCAACCCGCCGGAGAACAACCGCCTGCCATCGGAGCCCAGCCGCAGACAGGTCACTGTTTTGTGGTGCTGCGACATCATGGTAAGCAGCCGACAGCCGCTGATGAGATCCCAAACACGCACCTGGCTGCCACCGGCGCTGACAAAGATCGATCCGTTGGGCAGGAATAACATGGACTCCACGGGAGCTCCGTGATCCAATGTACGCTGCACCGCAGTCTCCGCACGCGTATCGTAGAGATGGATCTTGCCATCGTAGCCGCCGGAGACGAACATGTGCGTCGCCTGGGGATGCATGGCCCCGGCTCGGATGTAGTCCGTGTGCGCGTCCCCGTAGGTCTGCACCACCTTCTCGTTGGCCACGTCCCACATCCGGACCGCCTTATCGTCGCCAAAACTGGCCAGCTGCAGTTTGTCCGCCGTGAAGAAGGTGCGATGCACTGGCGCCGTGTGACCCTTGAACAGGCGCAGGATATTCCGGCTGGTGGTGTCGAACAGCTTGACGTGGCCCTCCTCGTCGCCGGCGGCCAGAAGTCGTCCATCCTGCCGGAAGGTGGCTCCGTAGGCGGTCTTTTGGAATCGGGAGAGATTCTTGACAACCAGCTTGGTCACCAGGTTGTAGATCTGCACGCGCACCGAACAGGTCAGCACAAAGTTGTCTGGATCGCTGGGGCTGAAGTCAACATAGTCGATGGTGTTGCGCTCCTTGAGCAGCTCCGGTTTCTGTTTCAAAAGGGAAACATTGAAGTTGTTGCAGACTGTTTAATAGTACTGTGCCAAAAACTCACCGCCAGTCGGTTCCAGTAGAGTGAGTCCGGGGTTTCCACCTGCGCCCTCTTCTGAAGCCGCCGTGTGTTCAGTGGGAGGAAGGAGCTCTGCATCCTGGCTGTGTGATTCTAGTGATTCTGTTTTCGCGCGCACGTGTTCCAGACTGCGGACTCAGAAAAACTAACACGAATCAGTGTGACCAGAGTTCGGCAGTGCTGGGCGGCCTGGCTGGTTTCGAGCCAAGTCTGGAAGTAAATTATGGGAAATGAAAGGCATATATATTTATTTATGTAAAACTAATTTGCAGTGTAAAACTATGAGCTTACTTAAAATTAGAGAGCTAGCAGTAAAGATATTTGATTGTTTGAAAGGCGGTAACTGTAACTGCAACTGTAACTGTAACTGGATTAAGGGACTCACTCCGCAATTCGCGGAAAAAGTATCCTCGATGGACCGAGACTTCTTAGGAATTCAGATGAATAAATGTTCTCTTGTAATTGAATTTCAAAATTCCCGGATTTGCTATAAGAAACAAGGGTGCTTTTCTCATATTTTTAATCAAAGTAATAACATTTAATGGGTTCCTAAAAAATTAATTTATTTTTAAAATGAGTTTCTATAAACCAAGTTAAGGTTTCAAATGATTTCCTGTAAAAATCATGTAGGATTTTTTTTTCATTTTTTAGTTTTTTTTTCAATGAACACTGTTCCGATTCATCATTGAGGTAAACATCGAGGCGCGTTTTTTACAGTGATATCCCCTATAGGCATAGTCTACGTTTCAAATCCGAATACTTGACAAAAAGTGTTCTAATAAACTACCAAAAAAGGAAGCAAGTTTTGCAACGAGTCATGAGTAAAATTTGGAATAAAAAAAATTGCAGCGATTTTTCATATATTCAAATTTAAAATTTCTAATATATATTTTTAGAAGACCTCCGATGACGACTAAATTTAAACATTTTTTTTTAATAATAAGTGAAAAAAATAACTTTTTCGCGAATTTCGGAGGTAAGTCCCCTATTCTATAGTAGTACCAAGTAAATATATTAATTAATGATTAGCAAAACCAATGGTTTATACGAATTATAGAGAAATAAAAATGCTACCCTGTAGCACTGAGAAGTATAAACTTAGCTAGAAAAAACACTTTTTATTACTTTTTAGACCCAGGTTAAAATCTGTCTATTTCCCGCCAGATGGCAGTGCCGCCGCCTTGCACTTATCGATATCGATAGACGTGGCAGGTGCGTGTGTTATCGGGCACGGGCAAACACATGTTTGCAAACAAACATATGCTTGCCGTATTTGTCCACAAAAAAAGAAGAGAACAACATTTACGAATTTGCGATCCGCCGGAGCAGCGCGCTTTGGGGCAAGCCATACCAGAGCCAGAGTGACAGCCCCTCGCACTGGGCACTATAACATTAATAATAGAGGCTAGATCTCGTGTCCCGGCTTAATTGAAATTTATTTGTTGTGATGCTGCCGCCACTGGGGGTTCCATAGTCGCATAGCCAGGGTCCAGTCTCCACCATCTTCCGCCGCCTCCGTCTCCTCCACACACGCTTTCCAAATCTAAATTAACCGTAGGCAGAGGCATTGAGCATGCTAATATTAATTGGAGGCAATCAATGTGCCTGAGACCTCGAATCGAACGGAACGGAAGCAAGATCCCCGCGGAAGAATCACCCACATCGGAATCGGAATTCCACACTCAGGCCATTTTTGTATTCATATTCCATGGAGGAGGAACGCAACGAGAAAAAGGTGCTCTGCGAGAAGATCATCAGGGACATCAATGCGGTGTTCCTCAAGGATCAGGATCTGTGAGTCCACCAATAGAGTCCTAGGATCAATCGAATAATAATTTAAACTGCTCACGGGTTGCCATTGAAAGTCACCTCTAATTTTTGTATTCTTATTCTCATACCCGTTAGCGCCTCGTTCGAGATCATACCCAAGGAAACCAACTGCAACAAGTCGCCGGTGGTGCATGTTGAGCACAATCTTGGCCTGGAATCGTGGTGTGCCCAACATGTCTACGATCACGCCCACCGCACCCTCATATCCCACCGTCGCCAGACGTCGGCTCAACAGCTCCGGACGCTCCAGCAGCAGCAGCAGAGCGACGCCCTGGCCAAATACCTGAATGTGGCCCTGCTGATCAATCCGGATGTGACCACCTTCTGGCACATTCGCCGTCAGTTGGTGCAGAAGAACCGGCTTAGCATCAACAAGGAGCTGCAGTTCTCCGCCCTCGTGCTCTCCATCAAACCAAAGTCCAATGAGGCGTTCGCTTACCGTCGGTGGCTCTACTCCTTTCAAAGTAAGTGGCTGGCGGGGATTACAAATCTGAGTTATGCTTACCTTCCAACCTTGCTTGTCCAGGTGCCGATGCCATTGACTGGCCCAACGAGATTGGGATCTGCGAAAGGGCAGCCGACAGGTGCGCCAGCAACTACCACGCCTGGTCGCACCGCCAGTGGATCCTGCAGAGCGGCCCCTGCCTACTCCAATCGGAGCTCTTGCGCACGGAGAAGTTCATGCGCAAGCACATCAGTGATTACAGTTGCTACCACTACCGCCAGGTGCTACTGGGTCGCGCTTATGAGCTCAACTTTGCCCTGCCCAACGATTCCGGAGCCAGTGGCTCATTTCCGTTGGCCAGTCTGCAGCAATTAATGGCCCACTATGGCCTGGAATGCGAACCAAAAGCCGAGGCTTTGTTGAATCTGCTGCTGCCCCAGGTGGACCTTGGTACCATAAGCAGCCAGAAGCTGAGATCATTCCTCTACTGCTGCAATGTGGCCGCCAACGATATGCGGCTGTGTGCGGAGCAGCGGTTGATGTACGGCCCGCGGGACTGCTTTGAGCTGCATCGCCGTGCGGCCCTCAAGTTCATCGTGGAGCAATGCGTTCGCCTGCAGGCTGGGCTGGCAAGTGGTCAACCATCTTCCTCCGTGGCCGACGATCTGCGTTCGCATTTGGGCAGCTTTGACTTCAAAGTGCATCCGTTTTTGAGGGCCGTGCGACGTGAGGAATCCGCTCTAGGCGGTAAGCACCGCAACTGGTGCAATCTCCACCTAAGCTTCGGCTATCCGGCGGATTAAATAGCGGGACCTGAAAACCTTGAGAAAAAGCTCAAATCAATCTACCCCAATAGGATTACTTACTCTCTCTCGCCTCTTCCGTTTCCATCCGGAGACATAAAACCTAATTAATTCTGTAGAGGAAAAATTGTCTGGAAATTCAGGATTGCTTTCTGGCAGAATTTGTTATTTTTAAATGCCCGTCTTATTGAAACCTTCGAAATGAAATGGGTGTTTGCCGCCATAGAAAAGGAACATTTTTTAAAAACGGATTTGGAAACGGAAAAGGCTCTCTATCTATATACTCTATATGTGCGCCCCAAAGACAAGTTCAACTAGCCCGATATGACGACGGACCCGAGGGTCCACCAATTGCATTTCGATAGCTGTTAGCGTTAACCGTTTGACTCTGTTCTCGATGTGATCTAGCCAGATTTGTTAGCCTTATGTTCAGATGTACGTTATAACCAATTACCGCCATGCCATACACGTGTTTGTTGTTAGCCAATTTGCAGTTAGGTTTTCAATAAAGCCAACCAATAGATGACGAAGGTGGAGCTTAGTGGGTGGCCAGTGGTGATATATAATCATAATGATTCTCATCCTAATCGTTTTGTATCGCCTGATTTGCCGAGCATATTTTTTTTACTATATGTCATGAGCAAATCAAGTGGAACTGCATTCCCAGTTCCAAGATATCGATTTGTTAACAGCAGAAAGGACCGGCTAAAATGCATCGTATAGGGGTTTGTTTCTCCGAAGATTTTGTATCGTTTTTGTGGCGGTGCAGCCATCCCCATCCCCCAAATCGACTGGGGCTTTCGTTTTCGGGGGCCAGTGCGCATGTCAGGGATGCGAGATGCGAGATGGGAGATGGGAGATGCTGTCGAAGGCCCGAGATGACAACAATTTCAGCAGCGGACTCAGACTCGCCTGCCCGTAATCCCTGCCAGCTTTTCAGTGTGTTTCTGGAGCAGTTTGCGTGCGGCGGTGTTTTTTGTGCAGTGTTGAGTGGCTAAAGTGCAGGCTTGTTTAGAGCTTTACAAACAGTTTTTCGACCCGATTTAAAGTGCATATAAGTTCTACAAAAAAAACTTGAAAGTAATTAATGGGGTTTAATTTTTTGTGAGCTAGGGCTATGATATGATATGTGTATGTACGTTAAGGGTCTTTAAAGAGAGCATCGAGGCTGGTTCTGTACTGGTTCTGGTTAATGTGGGTGCTTTTATGTGCTCTTTGTTTGGTTTTTAAATATTCATATTCGTTTTTCATCGGTGCCTTTTGCATTTTTTATCTCCTCCCTACCTTCCCTACCATTTTCTTTCTACCCCCTAGGGGCGTGGGCCCAAAACTGCGCCTCAACCGGAGTTTGTTCGTGGGTGTGAGGTGTTTAGGGTGCGTGGGTTGCTAGTGGCAAGTCTGTTTATGCGTTGATTATGAGCTGCAAAGTGTTGTGCCATTGTCTTTGGGCCCTGCTGCCTCCGAGGACCCCGGTCTCGTCCAGTCCTGGGATGTGTGTACACATACCTACTCCGGAACACCTGACCCTGGGGTGCTACGCCTGCACATGTGTAGATAACTCGAAATGGACACACCTGATGATTTTGGGCCAGTGTGTGTGTGTTTGTGTGTTAAATTCCTTCGGCCATGGGAACTACACTCGCGGCCGCATTAGTAGGCGCTCCTGCTAATTGGCATAAGCGGATTAGGCACAAGAAGGCTGACCTTGGCTGACCAGTGCAGGTTTTTAACAGAGTTAGCCGGATTAGGTGGAAAACTAGAGCTTAACCAGGTCATTCTAAGAGGAAAACGAGTTCTTAGAAAATAATTAAATATAAGTTTTTTTTTAGAACTGTATTGCGTGCATGTGATAAGTGCCAGTAATAAGTGAGTAACGGTAACGGTATGTATGTAGCGCACTCCCATGGCCCACAAAGGTATGCAATGCATGTACGCCCAGCGGATGTGTGCTAGAAGCATGTGTGTGACTGTGTGCGTGGGTGGGTGACAGTTCTGCAGGTGCAGGTGGCAACTCAATAAGCAGCCGATAGAGGGCGATACCGTTCGATACCACCGCAGGCCTTTTTCATTTCCGGTTTCCCGTTCGCAGGCATCCCACACTGGGCCGAAACTTTATTTGCACTGCAAGCGGAGCAACGTGCATGCATATTTATAAACGGATTGGGGGGGCGTGGCAGGTCGGCGGCGGCGGCGGACAATGAACCAGCCCACGCAGCGAGGACAATAGTTTTCAGACTGGATTGGCAGGGGATGTCAGCGGAGGAGCGGCATGAGTTCGCCTTCTTGGAGCTATGCCAGTTCTGGAACCGGAGCGGCCCTAGAATCCACATCCACATAACTGCACGGCGATAAGTAACGATAAGAAGGCAACAATAGCCGGAAATGGGCAGTCTGCCGAATCTTCACGAGCTGGAGGAGGCGGAGCGCAAGCGGGAGAAGCGGCGGGAGTACGAGCTGCTGCTGGAGCAGCGCGCCCGGGACACCAGTCGGGAGCGGGAGCGACTCTCCGCCTTCGCTCAGCAGCGCAAGGTGAGTACCGATCCTCCGCGACCGGTTATTGATAACATAAAGTGCGATCGAAGCGATGCAAAAGATGCAGAGCCATTTCATTTATAGCGATATAATTTTGTGACTCCCCCATAGCAATCATCGTATAATGCTCACGTAATGGCTGGTCTGGGCATTGGCGGAGGAGGATCCTCGAGCCTCAATGCAGCCGGAGGAGCAGCCACCGGAAACGGAGAACTGCCCAGTGGCAATGGCACGAATGCCGGCAAATCGCAGAACCAGTCCATCCAGGGAGCTGCATCTGGGTTGGCCACCAGTTCGGGTGCCCCGGTGGCCACCAGTGGCTTTGCCCTGCTCGGCATGGGCAAAAAGTATGCCCCACACTCGCACCACCATCAGCATCAGCACCACCAGCACCATCAGCACCGCCATTCTCTGACCACCAGGCACCGAGTGCTCCGGACCCGCAGCTCTGGAGGAGCCCAGAACGTCTGGGACGAGCAGATGATGGAGGTGAGTGTACTGTAATGGCCAGGCAAAATTATGAGCGATTCACGGAACAAAGCGGATATCAATTTGTTGTTCAAAACACATTTTTTTGAGTGTAGCAGCACTTGCCATCCGTGTATTAATAGAATCAGAGTGCAGCATTGGGGCAGAGCTCTCGGTTGCCTTGGTCACTTGACCAACTTGTGGCTCAATGCAGACAAAAGAGGTGGTCGCTGGCCAGGGGATAGTGATTAGCAGTGGGTTGTGGGTGGCCAGATGTCAGAGCTTGCAAATGGATTATTTTCCCAGTTGCACAACAAGTAATTAAGTCGAACCTGGCCCCATGGTTTCCGGCTGGCACGCTATTTTAATCCTGATTTAATCCTTGCATCCTTGTTTATTCCTGGAAGATGTGAGTTCGTCCTGACGTCACTGAAAGCTGTATTGCGTTGTTGGTTCCTGGTAGATTAAAAAGCATTAGTAAAGACCAAAATAGAATTTTCTCTTTCCTATTTGAGCGGAAACGTTCTTGAACTTAAGAGTAAAATACTTAGGAGTTCGTTCAGATGAAAAGCTCTTGAAATAGAGATTTAAGTAGTGATTTGGTTTTTCGATTTCAGATTTTAGTAAAAAACTAATTTTTTCGAGCTCTTTCGAACGTAGTTTTCCCAAAGACCAACTGTTTTGGAAAGTTCGCTACATTTGCTAACGATCTGAATTATTTGTTGACCCATTTTTGCAGTTCTTTCAGGGGTCCCATCATGATTTTTTGGATTTCAGATTTTAACAAAAATAACTCTTTTTTTCGCGGGTTTTCTATCCAAGTTTATATATATACATATGTTTGTCTTAAATTTCCAGCAGCATCTGGCCACATATTCGCCGTCGCCTATTTCGACCAGGTCGCATCGCATAAATCCGGTGTCTTCGTACCAGGTGCAGGCTGCCCTGGCGGCCTCGCGTCGTCGGGAGTCGATAAACAGCTCCATTGGGGCCACCTCCATCCGGCGGCTGATAACGCTGAACAACCGGAATTGCCGGCACAAGGTGCCTGCCCACGTGCGGCAGAAGGTGTGGCGCCAGTTCAGCTGCTTGAGCCTGGCCCACGGACTGATGAACTGCGTCCTGCTGCCGGTGATGGCGCTGCAAGGCTCCAATGCGGTGTGGCACCACCGGGAGCAGTGGCTGCCCCTTGGCCCCGAGATTGGATCCCTCCTGCTCAGTGCTCTGTTCCTGGTGGCCGCTGGGATGAGCCTGCCCAGTGTTCGACTGATGAAACGCTATGGCTATGGCCCGCTCCTGGTGGCCAACTACATGGCGGTTGTTCTGTTTCTCCTCTCGCATCTGTACGCCTCCATATACACCCTTCTGCCAGCCTATTTGCTGCTCGGCGTGACCATGAGTGGATCTGCAGCCTCCAAAGCGTCCCTGATCGTCCACTTTGGCGGAAAGCTGAGCTGCTCCTGTGACTCCCAGCAGTCGCAGGCAGCTGTGGACGTGCTGCACGAGGAGCACAAGATGTTGTGCAATCGGGATCAGAAGGTGAGACGTCTGGCCAGGTGGTTCAGGGTGTCCCAGGACCTGGGACTCATCGGAGGGGCCCTGCTGGCCTCCATTCTGCTGGCCTGCAGCGATGGCGACTTCACTGGCGATTGCTCGGGACTCGTTTACTACGGCAACGAGAGCTGGCCACCGCAGCTGAGGGACTTCTACAATAGGAACGAGCATGGCGACAGGATCTGTGGCGCCGACATGTGTCCCCTGAGGGTGCAATCCCTGCTGGCAGGGGGTTGGGCCAATGGCAGCTCCATACCCAGCTCCATCTATGCCGGCTTCATCGAGAGTGAGCCCCGGGTGGCCGGACAATCGCTGCTCTGGCTGTATGTCCTCTTCGCGCTGATATCCCTGGTCCTCTCCCTTGTGATGATACTGGACAAGGTCCAGGCCACGGGATCATCGCGACCGGAACGACTGAGGGATGTGAGCATCACGGATACCCTGCTGTTCGCCGGTCCCTTAGCCTACTTTGTGGGCACGGAACAGGCCTACATGCTGGGCGACTTCCTGAGGGCTTTCGTCACCTGCTCCCTGGGCATCGGCATGATTGCCGGCGCCCTGATCGGCATGGGTCTGATGCAGCTCATCGTCTCCTGCACCCTGAGCATGCTGCTGAGGCACGTCAAGAGGATCGTAGTGATTTGTGAGTATAGCTTGGGAATGCCATCCCTGATGAGCTGCTGACCTGGTTGCCTTTTGCAGTGGCCGGCTTCTTCTTTCACTCCTGCCTGCTGCTGGCCCTGTCCAGTTGGAAGCCTTCCAGCGACGACAGTGCGCTGTTCTACGTTATTGCCGCCTCGTGGGGCGCCTGCAACGGGATGTGGGAGACCCTGCTGCTCTCGCTGGTCACCCTCAACCACGCCAGCCATGTGACGGAGGTGCAGGCGCCCCTTCTGGCCCTGCGATTCCTGGGCCTGGGTCTGACCTTCGCCGGACACGGCTTCCTCTGCGAATCGATGAAGATCATTGCCCTGGTGGTGCTGCTGGTGATCAGTGTGCCGCCATACGCCACCCTGGAGATCCGCCTGGAGGCGCAGCGCAAGGCGACGCTCGTCAGCTTATGACGCAGCATCTTCAGCTAGTCCCGACGGATGCGACGGGATGTGGTGGCCCGGACGCACACCATGTGACATGTTCCGGACACGGACACGGATGCGGAGGCGGACACACAGCCGCAACCGGATCTCCTGCAATCGCAACCCGTCAGTATTGAACGAGAGCCACAAGTCAAGCGACGCCAGCTGCACTTGGAGCTCTGCGGGCAGAAGTCGAGGCATACGGATAGGGATACGGTGTAGGCCGGGCGATCAGCATTCGGCATCTTTAGAGATCCGGGAGCGTCAACGGATACATCCCATCGGTTCTTGACCTCTGCCCGCCGGCCCGGGTATAAGACTAGTTCATAAGATTGCTCTAAGCCCAGTCACAGAGGGGCCTCCCTCGATGTGGGTGCGTTCTCAATTCGTAGCATTTGCCAGTGCCAGTAATGTTGTTCCATGTCTATAACTATCTATCAAATAGAAAGCAACCAGGAGAGGGGAAAGGAGCTTTATCAGCCACAATAAGCATGTAATGTAGCCCGTAGGACGTTGTGTGTGTACGCCTATGTAAATCCGATCTGAGACGATACGATACCACTGCTGTGTCCACATGTGTGCTTGCCCCAAGAGTTGTGTGCCCCCAGTGTATCGGAGTGTATTCATGGAGCCACCACCTAGATCGAAACTCCAGTTTGCAGCTCCCAAACCGAACCGAACCGATCCGATCCGGTCCAGAATCAATGTGTTACTTATGTGTTGTGTCGGTGTTATGTGCGTTACGTAGGTTTCGAGACCCTCCACTTTAACTACCCATGGGCAGACGGCTCCCCTGTCCCCCGATTCGGAGAGAGCCAGCTGCTAGCTGTTATGATAACCAGGTGAAATCCTAAGGTCTAGGTCCAAAAACAACAATGTTAACATTTTGAGAATTTTGAGAGTAACCATTTTGCGGCCGTTCGAGATTTCGTACATCGGGCTAAGTATTGCATGCTAGCCATATACTATACATATATACACATAGGCATAGTATGTATTTTTTCCCAGCGCCGGTTCCATCTGAATATCGAGTAGAGCAAGTCGCAAACGAGTCAAGCCGCGGAGAGAGATGGGATCGAGTTCTACGTGTGCTGGATGTGTATTGTATATTGTAGGTGTCCATCTCCAGATCAAATAAACAATCCAAAGCAAGTGTATCGCTGGTTCGTATTGGGCTCTAATGGGCAATTAAATACGCTCGGGTCTTAGCTTGATTACAGACACGGCGTCTGGCAAAGCTTTTACAGCGGAGCACAGTGGGGCGAACAAGCCAAAAAAATGCCTAAAATCGTAGGAGCGCTAGGGGCAATAAAAGGTTCAAGAAAAACCCATTAAGTACAATTTTTAGTGAAGTTTCTTTTTTTAATTTAAAAAAAAGATTTACTTCAAGTAATATTAAAATATAAATAAGTTACGGATTTCCAGTTTTCATAATAATGCTATTTATCTTAGGGCCTAAAACTATTTTGATTTTGAACATTGAAAGTACATGTGTATCGGGAGAACTAACCATAACAGACTACAATCTTGATCTGGGCTCAATCTTGATCGCCCCACAGTGCAGAGCTTTTATTCTCGCCGATCGGAGCGAACAAAGACCATATTTCATTCTGGTTGTGTGCGGGCTTGTTAGCTTTATCAATTGGTGTACTTAGCTAAGTTGTTTGCTTAGTTAGTGGCTTTTTGCGGCCCCAGAGAGACGCGTTCGTTGCGCCAATGGATAAAGGTGAGGGCACACCTAAGGCGGATGAGGAGTCCGCGCCGCAGCCAACCTCCTCGTCCGCTGAGTGGAGCGACAAGCTGACGGAGCTGGTCGCCTGGTTCGAGGGCAACCCCAATCTGCCCGAAAAGATCGGTAAGTAAGCCGGGAAAATCGAACCCGATTATGCCTCGCTCCGATGGTTGGCCAGTCAAGTGCGAGACGGAATTAATGGGCGCGCAATAACCTGATACGGCTAACGATCCATCAACCTTGTAACTGGGCAGTAGCAAAGGTCAAGTGCGCGGCATAATCTCAGTGAAGATATATCGATGTCCCTTTCTTTGATTGGAATTATGTTGTACGCCATTCTTGGTATAATTTTTAATGTAAAATGCCTTGTTAAAATATCTTTCCCTTCCACTATCTCTAGAGATATTTCTCTACATATAGCTTGACACTTCTTGGTTCGATTGGAACCATATATCCATATATTCCATAATTAGTATCATTTTAAATCTGAAGAAACCCTTTAAGAGTACATTCCCCCTTCCATGACACTCCTAATTTTTAATCTAAAATATCTTTCCGCTCCACTATCTCTGTATACATTTCTCTACATATATCTTGACTCTTCCTGCTTTGACTGGAACTATGTTATATTCCATAATTAGTATCATTTTAAATCTGAAGAAACACTTTTAAAGTAACTTCCCCCTTCCACGACACACTTAATTTTCCTTGGTATAGTTAATGAATCTTTTCTGCTTTTCTCATACAACTGCCTCGTCATTTTAGAGCCTATAGTTATGCTACGATTCCTTAAGTGCATGGCCTTTGATGTGGAGCGCACCAAGACCCTGGTGGAGCTCAACTACAGTATGCGAAATAAGCATCCGCATCTCTTTATGGATCGCAACATGGAGGACGAGATGACCGCCAAGGGCCTGCGGGTATCGTAAGTGAAAGATGAAGCATTCGATAGAAAACCATATGTCATTTGTATTACACATTTTAGGGACCTTCTGATACTGCCCGGAGTTACGCCTCAGGGAAACAAGCTACTTTTCTTTCGCATGGCCGATCTGGATCCACATACGGTCGGTATCCCACCTTTGGAGCCCATTGTTTTACTTTTCTAAAAAGCATACTTTTGCAGCGAAATTCCGTGGAGGAGACCAAGATCTTCTTTATGATGAGCGATGCGCGATTCACCATGCCGGATGTGGAGCGGGGCACTGGAAGCGGAGAGGATTACGTGCTGGACGAGGCGGATATTGCGCAAGGCGATGTTCAAATCGTGGACATTGAGGGCTACACCATACGCCACCTGGCCTACGTTTCCATTTTCGTGCTGCGTATTTACATGAAGTTCCTTCAAGAGGCTTACCCCTCCCGTCTTCGGGCCATGCACGTCATCAACTGCCCCTCCTACCTGGACAGGCTCATCTCAATGATGTCCCCCTTCCTGCGGGAGGAGGTTCGGAACATGGTAATGCAGAATATTCACTCTTCGTTTACATCACCTAATGGAATCTGTTTGCAGATCAAGTACCACACAGAGGGCCTGGAGAGCCTCTACAAGGAGGTGCCCAGGGACATGCTGCCGGAGGAGTATGGCGGCAAGGCGGGCTCCGTAGCCGAGCTCAAGGCTCGCGGCGTCCAGTCCATCAAGGACAAAACGTAAGCTTGCAAAGTGTTAACCAAGATTACCCCCTAAGTCACCCAACTGTCTTTCCTGGTGCAGTGCCTACTTGAGTGACGAGCGTTACTGGAAGGTGGCTTCCCAGAGCAAGAGCCGATGGTCCTGGTTCTGATCCTCTGGAAACTTCCACGTGATATATTTTCAAATGTGATCCAGAAGCGCGCCTTGCCAAATCGAGGCTGTCGTTAGCCGGGGAAGTCCCAGAGACACACGCCTACAGGGTTCTGAAGCTCAGTTTGGCGTTTCAGCAGTATGAAGCTGCCGCAATGCAGAATTTATAAATACTTTCATATTCTACTTTATTTGTTCCATTTACGTTAAGTGCGTTTTTTTCTTAATCAAATAAGGGGCTTGCTATACCAATAAATAATTTTAATTGTACTTGATGAGATTTTATTACACCCAAAAGAATTTTTGATGGACGTTTTCCATTATTACTTTCTTTAAAAAAATGTCATGTCGTAGGAGAACATTTCTTATACTTGTTAGCTGAAAAATATTAGAAAAATGTTTATTTGGCATTAGTTAATGGCCAGTAAAAGAAACCTTTTCTTTTTTGTTCAAATAAAGGAAAAATTGAGCCGTGTTTGCCAATGGCATTTGGATGCGGCACACGACCAGGTGATTAGGCAGATCCAGAAGCTGGGGCGGAACGTATTTAGGCACTATTAAGCGTCGTCCAAACGACGGCCCAAAAGCAATTATGAATTACGTGTTTTTAATCGCAGACGCAATAGCATTGGATATGCAAAAACTAAATCGATGAGCCGAATCGATGGGAGTCGCTCAGTCAGTTGTTCGCCTGGCCTCAAACACGGCGGTTAAACGGTTCAAAAGCGATTCGAAAGAGTGATTTTCGAAAGTGATTCGGAGGCGATAGCTGCGTCCGATTGGCGATAGACACACCAGGTGGCACAGAGCAGGAGCAATCGATAGCCAGGCCGGAGCACCAATGAGCCGCAGAAGTGGGCTAGAGACGGACGCGGGCGGTGCGGAGGAGCAACAGCGGGAGAGCACTGCGGCGGAACCGCTGCAGCGGAAACGGGAGCGGGATCTGAAGGAGCTGCTCGAGTGGTTCCGGCAAAATGACAAGCTGCCCGAGGAGATTGGTAAGCGAGGGGCCCCCAAAGGGCGATTGGGCGTCTCACATCCGCTCCGCCGGTCAACACCACCCACTGGCCATCCAAAACCATCGCCAGCCACCCGCCTCCCTATAATGAGGTCGTTAGTAGGCCAACCCACTCGCCGCCTTACGTCACTGCACTGCAGTGTATATAAACAAGCGGTGCCCCACAGTGAGGCCTCCCTAAATCCTCCCTTTTTCATCTATACAAGTATAAAGTAATATTTAAAAAGCGTACTCCTTATGAGAAGCATTAAAAAATATATTATAAATTTAATTTCTTAAATTAGTTTTATGATGATTATTATATTTTCAGAGCCGCTGTTGCTCCGGCGCTTCTACCAGTGCATGTTTGGGGACGTGGCGGAAACCCAGAATCTCATCGAGGTGAACTACGCCCTGCGCAACCGGCATCCGCATCTGTTCATCAAGAGGGATCCTCTGGACGCGGACAGCAAGCGCACCTTTGATTACGCGTGAGTCCTTGTTGACGGGATCTATTGGGGTGGTTCCAGTTCCTTTTGAATCCCCAAGTTTCTTGAGATTATTATTTTGTTATTTTTTTAGCACATCCCTTGAAGTTAATAATGTGGGGATGGTTTTTCTATTATGTTTCTAATGCACAAACATTTTTCAGTAACATTCTACCGCTGCCGGGCCTAACGCCGGACAAATGCAAGGTATCCCTGTACTGTTTCCGGGAGTTCGAGGCCACCAAGGTGAGTGGTAGTCATTTCAGTGTGGAACAGAGGCCTGCACTCCAGCTAAATCCCATCCGCAGATGCACCACACGGAGGACACACGCGCCTTCTTCATGGTCAGCGACTGTCGGTTTGTGACGCCGGACGATGCCGACAATCCGGATGTGTTATCCGAAGGAGAGGTGCAGATTTTCGACATGAAGGGCACCACCATGCGGCACATTTCGCGACTGACGATCAGCACTCTGCGCGCCTACATCAAGTTCCTCCAGCTGGCCTATCCCGTGCGCCTGCGCGCCATCCACATGATTAACTGTCCATCCTACTTGGACCGAATCGTCAGCGTGGTGAAGCCCTTCATCAGCGAGGAGGTCTTCAAGCTGGTGGGTATATGACCGTAAAAACGGAAATTATAAAGTGCCAGTTCAGGGATCTATCTCATTACCCTTGTGCATTTCGAATTAGTCTTATTAAATTGTTTTTAAGAATTAATAACAAAATATATATCACCCTTTATTATCCTCTCAGATCCGCTTTCACACGGTGAGCATTGACACTTTGTATGAGTTTGTGCCCCGGGAAATGCTGCCGGAGGAGTACGGCGGAAATGCTGGATCCTTGGAAACACTGCGGACCCAGACCCAGAAGAGCTTGGTTGAGCATCGGTAGGTTTCGGATCTGCAAGTCGGACCACTTAGTAACGCCCTATTGCCTTTTGTAGCGACTATCTGATGGACCCCAAGCACTGGGTGGTGGAGAAACCCGAGAAGCGTAACGGCAGCTCGTGGAGATTTTTCAAATGATTGGCAGGGCACAATAGCCGGGTATTATTTTTTCACAGGGGGGTGAACAGGAAGTCTTTTCCGACCAACGGCGGTTGGAATTGGCATTGATGTACTGTTCAATTCCCACCCAATGTGGTGGAAAGAGATTTCTGTTGCCCTTCAGGTAGACTTAACATATGTGCCTGTGTACGTAAATGGTTCCTGCGGCATTTCGTCTCTTTACTAAAGCTCTTATTGTAATAACATAGGCTAATTTGTATGTTGAAATTGGTCAAGGATATTGAAAAAATAAACTTTCTGTCTTTCAAATTTCCTCATTTCCGACATAAAGTGGCTCAAACAATTTATTTTGGGAAAACGAATAAGGATTTATTTACGTTTCATATTTTGTTTATGGGATTGTAATATTTATTGATTTAAGTAACAAATTATTTTCAAATAAAAATCCAACTACTTTTCACGAAAATACCCTGTTCGCACTTTCAAAAAGTGGCGTCCAACGGCACTGGAAACACCTTAAACGCAGAACCTATCGGAGTGCGGTAATCGTTATCGAAACGCATTATTGGTGGCATTATTTATTTTTGCGATTTAATAAGTTTTAGTAAAATACTTGTTGGTTGGATAAGTTGAGCAGCACGCAAAGCAGATTTCAGCCATGGAGCGTCCACAGAAGATGCCCAAGGTGGCCAAGGTAAGTGTGGATGTGGGCATCGTGCCGAACCCAACAACGCAACTAATCCAATCCCACATTTCACCAGGTGAAGAACAAGGCGCCGGCAGAGGTGCAAATTACAGCGGAGCAGCTGCTCCGCGAGGCCAAGGAGCGGGACTTGGAGATCCTGCCGCCGCCGCCGAAGCAGAAGATTTCCGATCCCGCCGAGTTGGCCGACTACCAGCAGCGGAAGCGCAAGACCTTTGAGGACAACCTGCGCAAGAACCGCATGGTGGTCAGCCATTGGATTAAGTACGCCCAGTGGGAGGAGCAGCAGCAGGAGATACAGCGGGCACGCTCCATTTGGGAGAGGGCGCTGGACAATGAGCACCGGAACGTTACCCTCTGGCTAAAGTACGCCGAAATGGAGATGAAGAACAAGCAGGTCAACCATGCCCGTAATCTGTGGGACCGGGCGGTGACGATTATGCCGCGGGTCAACCAGTTTTGGTACAAGTACACCTACATGGAGGAGATGCTGGAGAATGTGGCCGGTGCGCGTCAGGTGTTTGAACGCTGGATGGAGTGGCAGCCGGAGGAGCAGGCCTGGCAAACCTACGTCAACTTCGAACTGCGCTACAAGGAGATCGACCGGGCACGCGAGGTCTACGAGCGGTTTGTCTATGTGCACCCAGACGTTAAGAACTGGATAAAGTTTGCCCGCTTCGAGGAGTCGCACGGGTTTATCCATGGCTCGCGGCGGGTCTTCGAGCGGGCCGTGGAGTTCTTCGGAGACGAGTACATCGAGGAACGTCTGTTCATAGCCTTCGCCCGTTTCGAGGAGGGCCAAAAGGAACACGACAGGGCGCGCATCATCTACAAGTACGCGCTGGACCACCTACCCAAGGAGCGCACGCAGGAGCTGTTCAAGGCCTACACGATACACGAGAAGAAATACGGCGATAGGGCGGGAATAGAAGATGTCATCGTGTCCAAACGCAAGTACCAGTACGAGCAGGAGGTGGCCGCCAACCCCACAAACTACGACGCCTGGTTCGATTACCTGCGCTTGATTGAGGCTGAGGGCGAGCGGGATCAGATCCGCGAGACCTACGAGCGGGCTATCTCCAATGTGCCGCCCGCCAATGAGAAGAACTTCTGGCGGCGCTACATCTACCTCTGGATCAACTATGCTCTGTACGAGGAACTGGAGGCGGAGGATGCGGAACGCACGAGACAGATCTACAAAACCTGCTTGGAGCTAATACCCCATAAGCAGTTCACCTTCAGCAAGCTGTGGCTACTCTACGCCCAATTCGAGATCCGTTGCAAGGAGTTGCAGCGGGCACGCAAAGCCCTGGGCCTGGCCATCGGCATGTGTCCAAGGGATAAGCTCTTCAGGGGTTACATTGATTTGGAGATACAGCTGCGCGAGTTCGAGCGCTGCCGCCTGCTTTACGAGAAGTTCCTGGAGTTTGGTCCGGAGAACTGCGTCACCTGGATGAAATTCGCCGAGCTGGAGAATCTACTGGGCGACACGGAGCGGGCAAGGGCCATTTTCGAGCTGGCTGTGCAGCAGTCGCGCCTTGACATGCCCGAGCTCCTGTGGAAGGCGTACATCGACTTCGAAGTGGCCCTGGGCGAAACGGAGCTGGCCAGGCAGCTGTACGAGCGACTCCTCGAGCGCACGCAGCACGTTAAGGTCTGGATGTCGTTTGCCAAGTTCGAAATGGGTCTCAGACACGGCGATAGCGGACAGGATGCGGAGCTTAACGTGCGGTTGGCCAGGAGAATCTACGAGCGAGCCAACGAGATGCTGCGCCAGCTGGGAGACAAAGAGTCACGGGTCCTGCTGCTGGAGGCTTGGCGCGACTTTGAACGCGACGCCTCTGACTCGCTGGCACTGCAAAAGGTGATGGACAAGATGCCGCGGCGCATTAAAAAGCGGCAGAAGATCGTCTCGGACGATGGTGTCGAGGAGGGCTGGGAGGAAGTCTTCGATTACATCTTCCCCGAGGACGAGATGGCGCGGCCTAATCTCAAGCTGCTGGCCGCTGCCAAGATGTGGAAGAAGCACAAAGACGTCACGGAGGACGAAGCGCCTGCGCCACCCATTACAGCCGAGCCAGAGCCTGCAGCAGATCCGACTCCGGCGGAAACGACGGCTGGCGGTGACTGACTGGAAACCAGCTATTCCATTTCGCATTAGTCTTTACTTTTCAGCAAAGGAAACTATCTTTTCTTGGATAAATTTTCCCTTTATGGCCCAACATCGCAGAAGGAGAACCCACTTAATAAAACACCATATTGACATTTTAAATTTGCCTTGAAGTTGTATAACTTTTTCTACTGCAATTGAGGCCAACAACTACTACTGTTTTCAACAGTGTCCTACAATAATTTAATATTCTTTAAAGAAGATCTAAGTCATTTATACGCTTCTAATATATTAAAAGAACGTTAGTTCTTCTTTTTTCTCTCATTAACTGTCAAAAGTACTTGAGCTTATTGCCGTAATATAACTTTTTAAAGGATCCGTAATAGCTTGGAGCTCATCCCTCTCAGCTCACTTGGCCCGGAGCAACAAAGTGAAGGCGGAGTAGGTGAACCTAATGACCTGGAATCAAGTGCAAACATGCATTTTAACAAAGCAAAGGGCAAGTGAGGACGTAGAGCCGCACCTGCTCGAAGGTCTCCATCGAGAGAGCTATGTAGTTGCCTGCAAAGATGAGCGACGGCCTTTGGGTCCTGGCGATCGTAAAAAGCAGCTCGCGCTTGAACTTGGGCAGCTGCTCCACCCAGTTGCAAGCGTAGAAGGCATCACACAGCGCCTCGTTCTGCGTCCGCATCCTCTCCCCAAAGAAGCATATGACGAACACCTCCAGGGTCACGGCCGTGAAGAAGACAATCGAGATGATCATGGCGGTCAGGTCGTTGTCGTCCGCCATGTAGAGGAAGTGCATGGCCACGGTGCACTGGACGGCGGCAGAGCAGGCAAACTGGGCCATGCAGGGCACCGAGAGGATGCGCTGGATGATCTTCCTCAGCCGATGGACCCGCATCAAATCGCGGATGCACTCGATCAGCTCCTCGTAGACCTCCTCCTGCCAGGCCTTGTCATCACCCGTGAGGTCCTCGGTCCTAAAGCCAATGCGACGCACTCTCAGCTCCAAGGCACGCATGTGGCCCGTGAGCAGGCAGAGAAAGGCCGGCGGATACGAGTCGCTGGCACAGTTCTGCACTGCCTGCACCACCAGTCCGAAGAGCTGGTAGATATTGATGAGCACATAGTTCCTGGTGGAGTGCGTCCAGTCCAAGCCGAACCAGGCCGGATACAGGAGCTCCCGGTCCGGACGAATGACCAGCCGGACGCAACTCAAGGCGGTGCCAAACACAAAGATCCGGGCAAAGACCAGAAAGCTACCCCGGGCGATGTGCACTTCCCTTCTCAAGGCGGACAGCTCCTCGGGATCTCCCACCCGCCTGGCCCGTGCATCCATGAGCCGCAGGAGCGAGCGAATCTCGAAGAGCTGCGCTTTCACCATATAAACATTCGCAAACTTCAAATTGGCCACAATATCTGTGATCGTGATGGTCAGATTCTCGCACATTCCGGCCATGTTTGTGGTGAACAACAGCCTGGCCAGCAGGCTGCAGGGAAACAGCACGGTGACCACCACATTGATCGCCACGGCGTACACGCGGTAGGCCAGGCGGGAGATCCCCGGTGGACGCATCAGGCCAGTAAGCTCCCAGACTCGCCAGTGGTAATACACAGCTCCGTGGGTGTCCAGTTGGGATTCCTCCTGCTTCGCCATGATCCAGCCTACTTTTGGCGCGACCCTGGGTTCCCGTTGCCATTTATACTCCTGCGATTACCTGTGTTGCGCCATTACACGGCTTGTTGGCCCAACTTTTCGGTTAAGTGGCTGGGAAACGTAACCACGGGCCCGGGTAATGATGCCCCATAAAAAGTTTTCGCAGAGCCATTTGTTTTTTGTTGGAAATCTTTCTTTATTTCGTAGTATTCTTCATTGTTGTGGGGATATGGGGGATGGGAGGTGTTCGTATGGTATCAGCTAATGGCTAGGACCAAAAGCACCTGACAAGCGAGGTCAAATTGGCGTATTTTAGAATATTTCCACTTAATAATCCCTATTGACCATTAGCTACCTGAGGGTCAAGTTTTCCTCACTGATTACTTGAACTATAGAGATTGGATTTCACAGTAAGGGGTAACTGTGTTAAATGCTAGGTTCAACCTCAACCAGAGGTTGGTAAACTGTGCCTTAGAATTACTTGGTTCTCCTCTGACCCCGAGGTCAGTTGAGTTATTGCTATTTGATGCTGTTAACTGATTGGTTGGTGCTACATAAGTGGCTTCAAAGGAGGTTCGAGTGAGCGTTAAGCAGGGACATTCTGTCTTCTATTGTGACTACCACTACTGACGACTACTGTTCTACGCTGTACGTGTGCCGGCAGGGGCTGGGCAGGCTGGATCCTGGATGATCTCCCCACGCCAGAGGATGAATACTACGGGTAAGCTGTTAACTGGTTTATAATTTGTGCTACTTTAACGTTTATACAATGGGCCCTCCAGCTGCGTGGAGGTCACTGCCTCTTCGAGGTCACTTGTCAGGTGGCTCTAGGCCCCAAGATCCAGGCGTCATAATTCTACTACAGGTGGGGAGCCAGGGGGAGTGGGGTGGTCGGGTCAAGGGTCAGGGAAAGAGAACACAAAAACAAATCCGTAGATGCACACCGTTGAGAACACGTTCACAGAGTGATCTTAATTCGTAGTTTTTAAGAATTAATTTAAAAATACAATCAAGCGGTGTAGTCCAAGGCTTACAGAGGGATTATGCCCGGGTGCTTGGCGTCCGGTATCTGCGATCCGACATTGTGGCGTCTCAAGCACCCGGGCAGCGAATATGAAACATAGTTATATATATCTCAATATATATGCATATATATGTGGCTAAAGGTTTATCATAATGTGTACAAATAATCGATATTGCTGCATCTCTAGGTTGAAGAAAAGGTTTTCGAATAAGGAAAGTGTTACGTTACGGTTACATTTCAATACTCTACTTTACGTTACGGTCACAATTAACAATCATCGTTAGACAAGTGGATCGTTATGCGTTATGCGCTATTCATAATCGTAATCATAATCATAATCATAATCGTTATCTTTAGAACTTCTCCCGCACAATCGTCGCTGGGATCATATTGTATTTGTTTCAATATTATCGATACTAAGCTCAGTTCTCAGTCGCAAAAGCAACGTGTGACAAAAGCACCTTCCCGCGAGGAGGGTGTGTATAGTACGGCCGATCCTCTACCGGGTCTGGTCTTGAGTGTCATACGTCTTCGATTGTCAGACTCTTGCTCTTGCTCGCTTTTCTTTGTTTCTTTAGATTTAGTTTTAGTTTCAAAGAGTTTTAGATTCAGTATTAGTTTTAGTTTTAGGTTCTGTTTCTGTTCTGTGAGTCGACCCGATCTTGATTCGGTTCGATTCGATTTGATTCGGTATTCGGTTTCGGTTGCATTGGCTGCCTAGGGATTTGGAATTGTTGCATCTTTAGCGCCTTCGGCCTGAGGGGCGGCGCTCTGATTTGAAATTGCGTTTTTGTCTTTGTCTGACTTGGCATCCTGCAAAAGAAATACGAGTATTGCCAACGGGTTCTTCTCTTAAAAGTGTGTAAATGGAGCTCTCAGGTCTGTTCTCGTTTTCGAATCGAATGAATGTTGCGAGTTTCTCCAGCCGTTCTTCAAGGAAACTGGCAAAATTCCGTTCGTAATCTTAAGTTTGGAAAATAGTTAGACTTTATGCCGGCCAAAAGTGAAAATGAAAACAGTTCTAGGCTTAAACACTGAGGCTCGTCTGATATATAAGTAATTTAAAGTTAAGTAAGGATATTAAGTTGTTAGACGATGCAACTACGACGGCCACTTTTCAGATGTTTTTCAAATTTAACACAAAGTGGCAGCCAAGGGTCGTCATAAATTGCAAAAAATACTTTAATTTATTCGGATTGCAGTCATAAATACTCCTGTTGACCTATAAACATATGTACAAATGCCAAAAAGATATTTCTCTTTTGCGGATTTACATTGGTGCCAAGGGAACCGAAGGTGAAAATCGGTGTGGTCGGAACCTGCTGCCTCAGAGCTCCTGGATTATGGGTGCAGTGCAGCAGGTTGCGGCTCACTCTCTTGCTCGCCCTGCTCTCTCCTCCTCGCACTTCCTCCTGCCTGGCAAACGCAACAAAGGGGGACGGGGCTGTGGGTTACGATGGATCGAGTCAGGGTTGCAAATCGATTCCAGCTCGAACCGCAACGAAACTGTACCCGGAATCGATGTGCAATCCTGGGGAGACGACTTAAGGGGGGACACCTGTTTTTGTTCGGGGGAAAGAAGAGAGGACTTTGGGGATGCACTATATGCTCACCTTGGCCTTGACGCTGGCTGCCTCCTGCTTGAGATACTCCTCCCGTGCCGCCTCGTAGAGACCCACAAACTTGTCGCGCTGGCCCCTGTACTGGGCGAAGAGTTCGTCGTCCTTGTGGCCCTTCAACCGATTCTCGATGTCCACCTTCTTGTCGTGCTCGCTGCGTATCTCGTCCGTCACCCAGGGCTTGTCGATGGGATACTGATTGATCAGGTGCTTCAACGTCTTAATGCTGCTCTTCCCCTTTACCGCCTGCTTGATCAGCTTTGGGTTGGGCTTCGTGATCCGGCCGCCGTTCATATTCATAGGTCCTCCGAAGGGTCCCATCGGAGGCATGCCGCGCGGCGGCATCCGTGGACCCATCATATGCATGGGCGGTGGGCCGCCCATCATGGGACATGGACCCGGACCGGGTCCATTGCGGCGCATGAAATGCGGTGGTGGCGGCGGCGGTGGTCCACCCATGGGTCCCATGGGCCCAGGACCACGCATGCCAGGCATGGGCGGCTGGAAAGGCATCTGCGGGTAAGGTCCTCCGGGACCCATGGGGCCAGGTCCACGTGGCCCTCCGGGGCCCATGGGACCCATTGGTGGACCCATCATGTGGCGTCCCGGCGGACGGTTCGGCGGCGGTCCTCGCTGGAATCCATTGAAGCCACCGCGATTCATGTTGGGATTGTTTCCTGGAAAGCGATGCCAGTCGCCTCCGTTCATTGGGTTGTTAAAGGGCTGCTGTTGGTTCATATGCTTGTTGCTCGGGCTGTTCATCTTGCCCTGCTGCTGGTTCGGATTGAGATGCTGCTGCTGCTGTTTGGCGCCCTTCATGGGCTTCTTCTTCAGGCCGTCCCCTTGGTTTTGTTTGTTTCCCGGCGCCGGACTGTTGAAGTCGATGTACAGGGGATCGCTGGGCATCTGGCTGGAGGAGAACATCATCTGGTTGTTGCCATTACCATTGCTCCCACTGCCATTCCCGTTTCCGTTCCCATTTCCGTTGCCCCCTGGTCCGCCGGGGCTATTGTTGCCCGGACGGAAGGGCTTCCTGTATGGAGCTGCTGCTGCCCGGGGATTTTGGTTATTGTTAATATTGTTCAGGTTGTTGCGCGGCTGCTGCTGCTGCTGGTTTAGCTGCTGCTGGTACTGCGGTTGCTGCATTTGCTGCGGGTACTGCTGCGCCTGCAGCCGGTTGGGCTGGAATTGGTTCTTGGACACCATCGCGACGAGCGTACCAAAGTTCAGCTAAGGAGATCAGTATTCAAGGAAAACGAACGACACACATACAGCGAACGACTCTAGAAAAATACTCGCTTATTTTGCTAAAAAAATCTATAGAAAAATCCGATTCCAGTGCCGTCAACCGATAACACTACAGTTGCAACAATCGATATCACCGATTGTTTTCCCACTTTGCTTAAAAAATATCTAACATATTGTCAAAAAAAAAACATCATTGCTAATAAAAATATTATAAATTACAATTTGGAAAGGTTCGTGAAACTAACACTTTTCTTTCAAAAACAATTAAATAAATTTTGACCTCCGACTTACAACCTGTTTCCACCTTGCAGTCAGTGCCATCGCGCGCGCTGTTATCGATAAGCCTGCTATCGGAGATGCACGTGTGATTTCAATGTTTATTTTTTGAACGGAATAAATATTAATATTATTACTCCGTTAATAATATTGGATTGGCAAAAGAGACATGGGCAAGAAGGTGCACAATGCCAAGGCGCGGCAGAATCCGCAAACCATTGTGGACAACTCGGCCGTGAAGAAGGTGGGCAATTCCCAAATCCAAACGACTATATCCCGCTTCCTTTAACAACCAATCCTCTACAGATCCAGATCGATGTGGATGCAGTGGGCGGCGGCAGCCAGGCGGGCTACGATGAGGCCAACGCCCTGGTGCTGCCCTCCGAGAAGCGGGCCACCAAGATCAAGGTGGACAAGGTGCAGCACGTGAAGATCCTCACCAAGAAGCAGCGCAAGCACCTCCAGGCGATCGTGGACAAGAAGAAAAAGAAGGAGGGCGTACGTATCTCTTGTTAATTGCCAATAGACTCTTACTTAAAATCTATTCAATTTCAGCGCGCCCAGCTCTTGGGCGATCTGGCGGCCGTGCAAATCCCAGAGGCAGAGCTGCAGCAGTACACTTCCATCAGCCAGGTGCAAACGGTGGGCCTCAAGCGTCTGCCCACCCTGGATGAGTATCTGGCCAAGAAGAAGGAGCGGCAGGCGCAAGCACTGGCCGAAAAGAGCTCGGGCTCCGGGCACCGCGTGAATGCCATTAAGGGCTCCAAGCGCAAGCTGCTTGCTGAAGAGGAGGAGGAACTTGAGGCGAAGCGCAAGAATCCGAATGTGATTAGTTTGGAGGAAAATGACGAGGAAACCTCTGATGACGAGGAAGAGGAGGAGACGCCTCCAGCCCCACACGCTCCTGCTGCCATTCCCACTCCAGTCGGCTCTGTGCAACCGAAAATTGAAGTTAAACCACCCACGGAGAAACGAAAACCGGAGCCTGCTCCACCTGCCAGCATACACCAGACCGTCTACGTGCCCGTACATCGCACCACGGAAGTGCAGGAGGCTCGCCTTCGACTGCCCATCCTCGCCGAGGAGCAGCAGGTGATGGAGACTATCAACGAAAATCCCATCGTGATCGTGGCCGGTGAGACGGGCTCCGGAAAGACCACCCAGCTGCCGCAGTTCCTGTACGAGGCTGGCTATGCCCAGCATAAGATGATCGGTGTGACGGAGCCGCGACGAGTGGCCGCCATTGCCATGTCCAAGCGTGTGGCCCACGAGATGAACCTGCCGGAGAGCGAGGTGTCCTATCTCATTCGATTCGAGGGAAACGTAACCCCGGCCACGCGCATAAAATTCATGACCGACGGTGTGCTGCTCAAGGAGATCGAAACAGACTTCCTGCTCAGCAAATACTCGGTGATCATTCTGGACGAGGCGCACGAGCGCAGCGTCTACACTGACATTCTGGTGGGGCTACTCTCGAGAATTGTCCCCCTGCGCCACAAACGTGGCCAGCCGCTGAAGCTGATCATCATGTCCGCCACGTTGCGGGTAACCGATTTCACGGAAAATACACGTTTGTTCAAAATACCACCACCGTTGCTAAAGGTGGAGGCGCGTCAATTTCCGGTGACCATTCACTTCCAGAAGCGCACACCCGATGACTACGTGGCGGAGGCCTATCGCAAGACTCTGAAGATTCACAATCAGCTGCCGGAAGGTGGAATCCTGATCTTTGTCACGGGACAGCAGGAGGTTAACCAGCTGGTGCGCAAGCTGCGACGCACGTTTCCGTATCATCCGCCGGCTAAGGATGTGGCGGAAAAGGATAAAGTGTCGGAAGAAGCAAATAAGGAAACAAAGGATGATGCTGCCGAGACTGCGGAGGATCCTAAGGAGTTGGAGTTCGACATGAAGCGGGTTATACGAAACATCCGCAAGTCTAAAAAGAAGTTCCTGGCCCAGATAGCTTTACCCAAAATCAATCTGGACGACTATAAGTTGCCAGGCGACGACACAGAGGCAGACATGCACGAGCAGCAGGATGACGAGGATAACGAGCGCGAGGTATTTGAGGAGGACCAAGAAGAGGAAGACGAACTAGGCCTGGAAGAGGAGTCGGGAATGGCCTCCGGCCAGAGGCAGCCCCTATGGGTTCTGCCCCTCTACTCGCTGCTCTCTTCGGAGAAGCAGAACCGCATCTTCCAGCCCGTTCCCGAGGGCTGTCGCCTGTGCGTCGTCAGCACCAACGTGGCGGAGACCTCACTGACCATTCCACACATCAAGTATGTGGTGGACTGTGGTCGCCAGAAAACCCGCCTCTACGACAAACTGACCGGAGTGAGTGCTTTTGTGGTCACCTATACGTCCAAGGCTTCGGCGGACCAGCGGGCTGGACGAGCGGGTCGCATCAGTGCGGGCCATTGCTATCGCCTTTACTCAAGTGCCGTGTACAACGATTGCTTCGAGGACTTCTCCCAGCCGGATATACAGAAAAAGCCAGTCGAGGATCTAATGCTGCAGATGCGCTGCATGGGCATAGATCGCGTGGTGCACTTTCCTTTCCCCTCACCGCCGGATCAGGTGCAGCTGCAGGCCGCCGAGCGACGATTGACTGTGCTGGGTGCCCTGGAGACCACCAAATCGGAGAAGACTGACCTACCGCCAGCCGTCACCCGTTTGGGCCAGGTTATCTCTCGCTTCCCCGTGGCGCCGCGCTTTGGCAAGATGCTGGCCCTGTCCCACCAGCAAAACCTGCTGCCCTACACCGTCTGCCTGGTGGCTGCTCTCTCGGTCCAGGAGGTGCTTATCGAAACAGGTGTGCAAAGAGACGAGGATGTAGCGCCTGACGCGAATCGCTTCCACCGTAAACGCCAGAGCTGGGCGGCCAGCGGCAATTACCAACTGCTAGGAGATCCCATGGTCTTGTTACGGGCCGTCGGAGCAGCGGAGTACGCAGGATCACAGGGCCGCTTGCCGGAGTTCTGTGCCACAAATGGATTGAGGCAGAAAGCTATGAGCGAGGTGCGAAAGCTGCGCGTCCAGCTAACCAACGAGATCAACCTGAATGTGAGTGACGTTGAGCTGGGCGTGGATCCCGAACTGAAGCCTCCCACGGATGCGCAGGCGCGGTTCCTTCGGCAAATTCTACTGGCCGGCATGGGTGACAGGGTGGCCAGAAAGGTTCCCCTGGCCGATATCGCCGACAAGGAGGAGCGGCGCCGACTAAAGTACGCCTACCACTGTGCCGATATGGAGGAACCAGCCTTCCTTCACGTCTCTTCCGTGTTACGTCAAAAATCACCCGAGTGGGTTATCTACCAGGAGGCATACGAACTGCAGAACGGAGACTCCACCAAGATGTTCATCCGTGGGATCACCGCTATTGAGCCTGAGTGGTTGCTCCTGTACGTTCCTTTGCTATGCAATATCCGGGAGGTACGCGAGGATCCTGCTCCCAGATTCGACGAGGCATCGGGCAAGATCTACTGCCATGTGGACGCCACGTTCGGCAAGTCAGGCTGGGAGCTGCCACTTGGCGAGGTGGAGATGCCGCTTAGCGAGAAGGCCTGCTGGTAAGTGTCGACTGGAGATTGACTTTCGTATCCGAACGAATTCATTGAGTGTCCTCGCTTTTCCAGCTACTTCGGAATGTTCCTGCTAGAGGGCCAGGTTTTCTCTGCGCTAGCTCCCTTCCGGGGCAAACTCAAGTCCACGCCCGCCTCCGTGATCAAGAGCTGGTCCAGCATGAACGACAAGGTGCTGCGCTTCAAGCGAGCGCTTATCACAAGGCAGATCCACAGCCGCCAGGCGTTGCTGGACCAGTGGACAAGCGATCCCCACTGTGAGTTCTATATCTATGTCTTGCCATCACCCTATTTGATTACACATCAACCTTCTCTCCTTAGTCCTTCTGGAGGAGTACCAGAATCTGCTCTACGACGTGGCGCTCAGCGAACTGACTCCTATGTGGCCCCCTGTGAACAAAAAGGAACCAGCAAGCCAGTCAAAAAGCTAGTTAGCGTCGGGTTTTTTGTATAACAAGTTTCATTTATTATTTATTTAATTGATATATATTTATATAATTTTTTATGTATAATATAAATATGAAATTTGTTTTAAATGGAACTAAAAAAAATGGAGTGGAGTGAGGGGGAATAAAAATGTTTGTTAACAGCTAAGTTTCGATAAATGTTTAATACAATCCATATATGTACATAGAATTAATCAATATTCATTGTATTTTGTATTTTGTTTGTTGTCTGTTGGTTTTCTCTCCTGGTAAGTAGTTGTAAGTTAATCCTTCTGCTGGTGGTAAGAACTTAGCATTTACACTTGAGTTAATGAGAGATTTGGCTATTTGGGCATGTGGCTATATAGTGGGTATATGCCTCGGTTATATACGCATCGAACGAACGAACGGAACGGAACGATCGGATTCGGATTGGCCGACAAACTGTAGCTTTGTTCGCTTAGCTTCGCTCTTCCCTATATGTACATGTAAATCGCTAGTAGGGATTGGGATTAGGACTCCGTTTGCTGCAGCTCCTCCTCCCCAGGCAATGGCTGGGACTCCTCGAATGTCATCCTCCATACGTCTACAAATGTGTGTGTAGAAAAAATCAGTCTAATATATTAAGGCAACGTGAGAGCTTTACATGTCGTCATTCCACCTCATTCTCGTCCTCATCCTTATCCTCATCCTCTTAATCATCTAGGAATTGTGTGTAATATCTTAGTTTTGTAACTTGAATCCTGTCCGAAGTTCGCTTATCGCTTAGGCTAGTTTTACGCGGGATCTTTATATCATTTGTGTACTCTTTAACAATCAATTTTGGTATGTTTTGTGTTTGTGTCTGTGTGTCAGTGAGTGTGGGGCTCGTTAACTTTAACTTTAAACTAATTTGCGTAAATATACATTTATAAATTCTTTAGGTTTGCTTAATATTTCTGTATTGGCTAGCAAGAGGAGAAAGAACAAAATAGGTAATGTTTGAGAAGCATTTGGTTTTCCGTTTCCGTATTATACAATTCGCAAGTTACAACAATTAGTTAGATATTTAACTTATGATCGATCTCCTGTCCGAAATCCTGCTCTCGATTTGCGCTCTTTTCCTATATACTGAGTATAATCTATAACTTTCATTAATACTAAAAATTGAATTCTTTGTTTTTTTGTTGTTTGTTTTTTTCTGAATTATTGTAGTTTGCTCCTAATCCGTATACATACACTAAACGCAGTCGTTTTATAAACTTTACTTTGATTTCTTGGAAGTGTTCTCATTTGTTGTTGTTTGTATGGTTGTTTCTGGCCAGGCTTGGATATGGGCACAATGCGGAAGCCCGGAGCAGGGTCGTCTGCTCTCTGTAATCCTATCTCCAATATTCTGCTGTTTGCTGATATGTATTACAAGGTTGTGTCCATGTCCATGTCCACCTGGGTGTGATGCCATCCATGCCTTTGTGGTGTTTGCTTGGCAAACAAATGCAAATCTATGTGAAGGCAGGTCCATCGCTGTCCCCTCAGACCGTTGTCCCCGTCTCGCTGTCATCATTTCCATGGCTTGGGCTTGGTGGGCCATCGGAGGCCAGTACAACGGTCTGCACTGGATCTACTGTTTCCTCCTCCTGGCTTAGAGAGGCGGAACTGGGGGTATTGGCACTGGAGATGGAGCTGGCAGCCTCGGCAGGAGCGGGACTAGAGGGGGGTGTGGGTGGTGGTGGAGCTGGCTGCTCCTCGGGATTTGAAACGGTTACCTCTTCCAGCTGTGTGTGCTCCTTGGGTCCCGCTACTGCTTTATCCTCCAGCTCGGGCTTCTTTTCTACTTCCCCTTCTTCACCTTCATTGGCAGTGACTGTGGCTGTGGCTGTGACCTCCTCCGTCTCCTTGGCGGGCGCATCTTGCTGCTGCTGCTGAACGGCATCGTCCAGCTTTTGGAGCAGCTCTGGCGACAACTCACCCATGTCGTAAAGTCGCCGCTTGTTATTGTCCAATATTATCTCCTTCCACATGCTCACTAGGCTGGTGAAGTTCGTCAGGTCGCCAGGATCGTCGTGTGGCATCGGTATGGAACGCGTGGACGACGTGTCCTCGTCCTCGGAACTGCTGCTGCTCACGGCTCGGATCTTCGCCTTGTGGGATTTGGAGGCGTCACTGGTTGTCGACGGCCTGACCGTTGGTAGGCCCCCCAGATTGAGCTGAATTTTGTACTCGTGAAACTCTCGCTGGATGGAGCTGCGCCGCGAGTTGGCCATCTCCTCGGTGCTGCCCATTATCTGGTTGTATTCCCTCAGGCCCAGCTCCTCCACTGGTACGTAGTGGTCGCCTATCTCCACCAGATAGACGTAGCGGCTGACGTGCGAACGGAAGCGTTTGTCCTTGTGGTTGGGCGTCCAGCAGTGAACCACATGACCCACCATTCCGGCACTCGGCTCCCAGTCCTTCCAGGACAGCCTACCGCCATTTCTGCGCATTCGTTCTGTGGGCCACACAACGGCATCAATGATGTCCAGGCAGTCATAGATCTGTTCGTGTTGAGCGTGATTAGGCTGGATTAAAAGTTCTTATTTTCTAGGTATTGTTATTTGTACTTACGCCCGTGTCATTTACTATGATGACCTTCTTGAAGATCTCAATGCGCGGCTTCCTAATGATTGCACCTCCTCCAGTTCCGGCTGCTGTTCCCGATCCAGCGGGCTTTTCCTCTGCCACAGAAGCACTCGTTCCCGTCTCGACGGTGGTAAGGCAAATCGGTCCCTTGGTCTTCCGTGGATAGTCTCCTGGCGTGGTGATGATGTTGCCGAGGCCCACGCCCATTCCAAGACCCAAACTGCCCGATGAAGATGAGAGCTTTGTGCTACGCGGACTTGGTTCATGTTCAACTTGAGTTTGAGGCGTGGCCGGATCCTTTCCAGACTCTCCGCCCGCTCCACCGCTGGCAATGGGCAAGGTGGCCCGGCGCTCGTGATCTCTACCCCGATTGCTGCCAACCTCAGCCGGTCTTCGACTTCGCACCCCGCCACTACTCGTGGCCCTGGTGGTGCCACTGGCTCCTGCTCCTCCAACTCCGGACGTTTCCTGATCCCGTTCTCTGTTGAGCAGTCCGGCGATCAGAGTTGTTGAGGTTGGTTTCACTGGCATCACAGCCAGACCGCCACGCACCACCGCCAAACTGTCGCTCACATAGCTCCCGCCCAGATTGGCGGGGATGGCACCGCCGGGAACATTTCCCGGGCGCACGTTGTAGTAATTGTTTACGGTGAGAGTGTTGTAGAGCGGGGCAGAGATGAAGACGGGCGCTAAGTCACCGGAATCGCCACCCGTGCTACTGGCGGTGCCGGGAGCGACCACTCCCAGACCAGATCCAGCCGAGGCACCCACTCCTGTGGCCGTGGAGGCGGCTCCGACGACACTGCCACCGCTTCCAAAGTTACAAGCACCCAGCTGAACGGGTCCTGATCCCGGATGCGGCTCCAGAGCAGATCCAGAGCTGCAGCCTTGGCGACAGCGCTCGCGAATACGGTGCCACCAGCCGAGCACTGTGTGCCGTATGGTGTCCAGCGTGATGGCGCCTCCAATCACCTCGCACAGCTGAGCATTTGTATCGGCATAGGAGGTGGTAAGTGGAGAAACGTAGATGGGGTACCCAATCGGCTGATCGCAGCTCGAGTTGATGATATTGCGCAGTGCCTGCTTGGCATTTTGGATACTCCCGCGCTCCGGGTTCCGATTCCGCAGGTAAATCAGCTCCTGCTGCTGGCCAGCCCACAAGCCACGGACGCACTCCCGATTCAGCTTGATCACCCGAAAGCTGAGACATCGCTTTGTGAGGCGTATAATGCGATACTCATCCGAGCCGTCCTCCATCACGTGCCGCAGGGCCAGCAGGTTGGGTGCACCTCGCAGCACGGCGCTTCGCCAGACGGGATCCGCCTCGTGCGAAATGACTAGCTCATTCGAACAGTTGTCGATGGCATCATACAGGGCATGTGGATCTAGAAACTCATCGGGGTTGGTGATGTGGTCCTGCTGCAGCTTAAGAGCCATTTTAACAGCTGGCGCCACCACGGAATGAAGTAGCTCCATGTCCGCAAAAACCCATTCGTCGCGCGGTGAAGTGATCCGGAAATCCCCCTTGAACAGGGCATGAAGACCGTGCAGGAAGAACTCCACACCGGTCAAGGAACTGTGCGAGGCGGTTGCCAGAGATCGCCTGGCCAGAAGGCCAAGGGCCAGGCAGAGGGAGACCAGCGGTGCATCCTTTCCCACGCTGGCCAGCTTCAGGCGAAGTGCGGGTTTTTCCTGGCTTTCCTTCCGGCTCACTGGTGCTCCCGCTCCGGTGGCGGTGCTACTCTTGGCCAGCTTCACAAATACATTTTGATCCATATAGGTCACATAGCCTCCCAGTCCGGGGGCACTCTCCGACGTCTGCCGGGATATATTGGCAAAGCTGTGGGAGCTGCTTAGCTGCGGATCGCCGCCAACGGTGCCTGGACCTCCTCCTGGGCCAGAGGCAGCACCGCCTCCGGCACCCACTCCTCCTCCGCTGCTCTCCTGGGCAACATTCTTCTGCGGGCGGCGCAACTGTTGCTGCGACTGTGATTTTGACTGACCCGAAGCCGGCCCCGAAGATCCGCCGTGCGCTGAAAGATTGGGCGTGCTCTTGGAATCATTGTGGGCGGGCGTTACCGGTGGCGGCGGAGCAGCTGCCGCCGAGGCCGGGGCAGAGGATGCTCCTCCAACAGCTGTCGATACTTGCGCAGGTGGTGCAGCTCCCATTGAGGTAGCATCCCGGCGCATATCCACGCAGTAGTTGATCCATTTCAGGTACACATAGCAAAAGCTGGAGCGCGTGATGCCCACCGCCCGGAAGTCAAAGTCCTCGTCCAAATTGAAATTGAAAATGGGATCCAGGTCGACGAACTGGCGACTCAGAGTGTGCTGCAGGGCGTCCTGGATGGGACCGGAGGCCAGCCACTGCTCCAGCTTCGGGTTTTTCACCACATAGTAAATTATGCTCTGAAAAATTACACTTTTAGATTAGCTGGAGAGTTAGAAATTCCAGAGCGCTCACCTTAATGTAGTAGGTGATGAGCACCTTGCGGTACTCGAACACCTGCAGTGTGGCACTGGCCAAGTTATCGGAAATTGAGTAGCCCTCGATGACGTACTGGGCGGCGACCACCTGCCAGGCCAGCCAGCGGGTGGAGAACATGGCGTTGGCGCTTAGCAGGCGCGGCAGGTGCCCCGGATCGCAGCAGCAGCAGCCGTCGTTGTCCTCCACGTCCTCGGTGATGGCCTCCACCTCGCGCTGCTGGCAGTAGGTGCCGCGGAACTCCAGGCCGCGCATCTGGAATGTGCACAATCCGTTGCCCAGCTCGATGATGTGCACCAAGCAGTTGAGATCGTCGGAGGCAAGAACTGCGGAATTAGCTATTAGTGTCTTGTTCAGCAGGACCAGGGTGTTGAGCTCTTACCAAAGCAATCTCCCTGGTTGACGTTTCCCCATCGCCCCATCAAGAGATCCCCGCACAGCGAGTGCTGCAGAGATCGCGTCAAGTGTTCGTAAAAGATGCTGTTAAGGTTGTTGTCATCCGCTCCCAAATCCCGCTCCAGTTGGGAGCTCAGCCGCGTATTGGAGTGGTCTATGCGACGTGTGTTGTAGTCCCGCTCCCAGAACTTAATGGGGCGCACATACGAGGTGAGGAAGATGGCGCTGCCCAGAAAGGGATTCAACGGGGTGGAGAGCAAGGCGGAGATGCCCGCCTGCAGAAATAGCATCGCCGAGTGGGGCACACTGAACGGCTGGGCGAAGGCGTGAAAGGCGGAGCCCCAGGTGATTTGCCAAGGAGCAATGTAGGTCACGATGAATTGCAGCTGGGGAAGAACTTGGTTTAGCGAGGGGTTTAACTTTGGGCTGGTGGAGTTCTCACCTTCAGCAGAAAGTCACAGCACTTGCGGAATGCCAGGGACACAAAGAAGTAGTCAATGATGAAGGTCTCCGTGGCCATAGTAAAGTCAATGCGGAATAGCAGAACCGTAAAAATTATGATCAGGTACTGGTTGGTCGGATCCGAGTAAGCGTTCCTTACAACTGGGGATCAAGATTAACATGAAAGTGAGAGAGATGGAAGAGTTAAAATGGCTGATCTTCGCTAGTATTACTTTAATAACTCACACTTTAGAGCGCAGATGGCCACAATGAGGGTGCCCCAGGGCAATCCAAACTTGGCGACAATCAGCTGAGAGTCCGCCGTCAACGAGGAGATCGCCAGCAGCGGAAAGAGCACGTTCCGCTCCAGGACACTTAGGTAAATGTATAGCTTTTCGAACCACATGATCTTGGGAGCGTTGAGCACCTCGAACTGGCCGAACTCACGCTGCCGGAGGAGTGGTCGAGCGAAGCAAAGCCAGGGCATGTGCTTTCTCATCTGGGGAACGATGTAGTGCAGCAGGAGTCCCAGTACGCCGATGAACGAGTACAGCACCACGTTGAGGTCCGGCTGCAGGGCGGTGAACACAGTGCTGCAGTGCAGCCCGAGTACGCTGACCGCAAGCAGGGTCATCACCACCAGGTCGTTTTTCAGCCGGGTGGTTACTGTGGCCTGTAGTTTTCGAGGGAGCGGATCGGGAAGGTCATTGCTAGTTCCACTTCCATTGGCGTTTCCATTGACGCCGCCACCACTGCTGTTTTCACTGGCTTCGGTGGTTCCAGTTCCCGTTCCCGTTCCCATATTTCCCTGCTGTTGTTTTTCATCAGCAGGCGCTTCTCCTTCTGCTTCTGGATCTGCCTCCAGGCATGCAGGTGTGGCATCCGTGGTAGCTGTGCCCGCTCCCGCTGTTAGCGTGGACATGTCCCCGGGATTTGTGGCAGATGAGCTGGAGACCTTGTCGTCGGTCTCATCGGCTTTGGCTGCTTGGTCATAGGTCTCAGCCAACTCGTGTTTGCTCGCCTCCTCGGCGGACAGCACATCTCCTCGCTGATCCTCGCTCTCTGCCGCCTCTCCGGCGACCACTCCGGCCTCAGCAGCTGGTTCTCCTGCTCCAATGGAGGTACACGAACTGGAGGCCGTGATTGCTCTCTTGCTGCTGCTGATGGTCTTGGCCAGGGTCTGCTGGCTGCTGCCCAGGGACGAGGCCTTCGACTTGCTGTGCTTCTGTTGCAGGGGCAGGTCCTGCTCAGCTTCCAGTTGATCATCCGTTCCGTGCTCCTTTTCCTGCTGTTCCTCGTTGGCGTTTAGTTTTTCCAGCGAGCTTAGCTCGATCTGCTCCTGCTCCGTCTTCAAATCCGTCTGCCGTCGCTGCTTCGGTGTGCTGGTGGCCAACTGGAGGCCAGTGCTATTGCCAGTTGCTGTTCCTGTAACTGCTCCCGCTGCCGCCACCTGTTGCACTTGACTGAGATCCTCATCCTCGTCATCCCGGTACGTGCTCACAATGCACGTCTTTATCAGCCGCCAGAGGTGGCTGAAGTCACTGGCACAGCGGGAGAGGTGGTAGCCCAGGGGCACCAGCATAGCGCAGAAGATGGAGAACAGGATGTACTGCGTGCCGCGCTGCTCGTCCAGTGCCCCGTACAGAGGTCCGTACAGCAGCATCACGGCAAGCACCGACCGCACCACGCACAAAAATGAGCCTGTAAATTGCTCAGAATTAGCCCCATATATAGGATCAGGATAAGAAGAAAACTCACCAAGCAGACTGCTAGCAGCATTTCCGCCGAAGACATGCATGTCGATCTGCTCAAGCAGGTACATAAGGAACGTGTTGATCTGCGGACACAGTCCCACCGAGAAGATGATGGGAAAGCACAGCAGCAGGATGTACAGCGCGTGCAGCATGAGGGCCACCACGTCGGCGGGCGAGTAGCGCATGCCGAAAAAGACCACGGGGTCAGGTGGCTGTACCCCGTAGTCCGTATCCAAGCGCTTGAGAAGCAGCAACATGCCCCCGCCCAGGCAAAAGTATATAGCCCGTGAGTAGGCCACCGTCTTGTTAAAGCCATGAACTGGCGACGCTGCGTCCGGCTGCACACTCTTAACCAGCGAGTACTGAGCTCCCGCGATCACCGCGCAGAAGAGCAGGGCGCAAAGATCCTTGTAGTGGTCGTGCTGCAGGATCGCCGCTCCCAAGCAGGCCACCATGGTGCACAGCAGGCTGGCCAAGAGCACGTGCATCCAGTGGAGATCCCTGTCAAAGAGGGCCAGGAGCTCCAGCCGGTCCATGGCGATCTTGAACTCATGCTCCTGACCGCACCACTTGAACCGGTACTTGTAGAAACTTTTTGGAGCCGCTGGCTTCTCCGCCGCGGACAAAAGGCACGCTGGCCTCCAGTAGTCGCAGTAGGGCGCAAAATGGCCGTCCACATTCAGCATGGGTTGGCTCATCTGGCTGATCTGACTGATTTGGCTGATCTGGTTGCTGGGATGATTGGCCAGTCCCAAGGCGCTTAAAACTCCTCCTCCGCCACTTGATGTTCCGCCTCCAGCTCCGGATGCTGATACGGACGCGCCCTCACTAGCGTTTGCCGCCACTGCCGCTGCCGCATCGCTGAGCTGCTGCAGAGCGTCCAACTGGCTGCGCGCCACCTGGCGCTCGTTGCGGATCACATTGATCAACCCCTGGACCGAGAATGGAGCGTTCGATGGATGCCGCGAACTGGAGCCTCCGCGCATCAGCATGCCTACCTGGTGTTGCGTCATCTGCTGGGTCGCGAGCGAAGGTCCCCTGACTCCGGAGTTGGCCTCCGCAGCCGCTGCAAGCTGCTCGCACATCAACTTGGCATCCAGACGCAGCTTATCCCTGGCCAACGCTCGCTCAATATTCGTCATGTGTTCCACACTGGAACCGGAAGTGGGATGGGCACCCTGGAGCGCCTGAATGGCATCCTGGTAGAACTGAAAGTGTGCGTTGGACATGTTCGGCGGCACGAGGCTGCTGCTCGCGGGAATGGGAGTGCCGTCCGCCGAGATGCCCGTGATGGGTCGACCCCGATCATCCACAGCTCCGCCGTGCATCAGCCAGAGCATCTTATGGATGTCGGCCGTGAGACTGTCGGTCAGGCTGATGCTGTGCGTCGAATTCGAGGAGGAAGAGTTGCGCGAGGCCAACTTGGTCTGTTTGACCAGGGCAAACTCGTTGCCTACCTCGGCCGCATCCGCCGGGGAGCCTCCTCTTCGTCTCCGCCTCAGTTCGTCCACTTCTCGGTACTTAACCACCTTCGGAATGGCTCCCAGGCTCTTGGCTGCCATTTTTGAGGTGCAGGGCTGTTCCTCGTCCAGTTGACACCTCTGCGGCTGCTGATGCTGCTGCTGTTCCGACTCCATGCCCGCCAGCAGCTGATCCTTGGAGCTCGCGCTCACCTGCTCGCAATCGCTGGACGGGCAGCCGGAATCCGCCTCGCTGCGGATGGGAGCGGGAGCAATGGGAGCTGGCATTACTGCCCCAGTTTGGTGTGATAGCTCCTGGCGAAGTTGTTTGTCCGCCTGGATCTCTCGCAGGGTGACCTGCTGGCGATTGCGATCGCTGAGCAGCGGAGACCGCGATCCCGTATTGTTATCCTCCGTCTCCTCGTCTTCGTCATCATTACCGCCACTCATTCCTACTGCCACGGCTCCAGACGTCGACCCTGCGCCCTCTACGGGTGTCTCTTTATGATGCTGGTGGTGCAAATGCGAGTGATGATGGAGATCGTGGGTTTTTAGGTCGTCGTCCAGCTGATTGTGCGTCTGCTGCAGCTCGCTAAGGATGTGCTCCAAGTTATCATCGAAATCTTTGAACACATCCGTGTCAGCGCCGTCGTCGTCCGCCAGTAAACCGCCCACATCTGACTCGACACTGTAGTGCGTTTGGCTGCAGCCCAAGGCCCGTGTTCTTCTGCGGATCGGAACATCGTCCACCTCGTCATCATCGTCCGCGTTGCCTTGACCGATTCCTAAGGAAACGTCTTCGTGTTCCTCGTGCGCCGTCTTCTCGTCACAGTGCTCCACTATGGGGTACACTGGAGGCTCAATAAGCGCCGTTGTGGAGCCGCAAGCGCTGGAGCTGGCGAAAAAGAGACTGCTGCAGGTGCTACCGTTGCCAGGTACTCCTCCTCCGGCCGGTGGATTTGCGTCGCCAAAGCTTTGCGTAGGATACAGATTAAGGTGCTGGTTTCGCACCAAACTCTTGCTGGGAGGTGGCAGGGGATTCCGCATCTGCTGTTGGCCCGAGATGGCCTCCACACTGTTTGGATGCGGGCTGAGATTGGACACCGAGGGCTGCGGGCAAAGAACCTCCAAGGCTGCGCTCTTGATACGCCTCACTCCACTTCCTCCTGATGTACCTGCTTCGCCGACCGGGCCTCGTCCGCCTACGCCGCCCACCAAAGATGATTTGTTGCCCTGACCCGAACTGTGCTTGTAGCTGGTGGCGTTGGAATGTCTGCGTCGCTTCATCCCGGTAGCAGAGCCACCTCCTCCTGCTACTCCACTTCCGCTTGTTCCCGATCCTCCCGCTGCCGGCGGTGCGCCTCCCGCCAGCTGAAGTGCAGACATTGTGCTGGTAGGGTCTTTGCGGATGATCGCACCTCCCAGGTGATGGTGCAGGTGGTGGTGGTGGTGATGGTGATGATGCTGGGCGCGGAAAGTCGGCTGGTGCGGCTGTTCGATGCCCAGATCCGATTTGGTGTAGCTATCGTCCTCCAGGTACACATCCGGAAAGGGATCTACGTGGGCAACATAAAGATTTTAGCGAATTGATACACGCAACTAAATCCGCAGGCATTAAAACAAATGGCTCACCTAATATCCAGGACTGTAGGGCCCGGCTGCAAGCATCGGCCACTCCCCCGCTGCCCGCATTCCTGGTCAGACCGAGCTCCATGTCCTCCACATCGTTAGCGGCGCCACTGCCTCCCCCTCCGATCACAGCCAGCGCTCCAATGCTACTGGCTGCACTGTGGTGTGGGAGTTGCAGGATTGGCTGGAAGAGGCCGCCGCGGCTCTGGTGCTTCAATCGCTCGTCGTGCGTCTCCGAGCTTCTGTGGCGCTGCAAGCGCGAGGAGCGTCCGGGATTTGCCGAGGAATTCGAGGCGGGGGCGATGACCACGACGGCGGTGGATGAAGACGCTGCATCTCCCCCGCCTACTCCCGCCGACGGGGTGCTGGCTATGAAGTGCTGGCGCGGATTGGTTTGACTGCGCGCCTTGTTTGTCGGCTGGGAGTGCAGGAACGAGGGCGCCGCTGTGGCTATCGTATCCGACTGGTTGCGCATCAGCTTGTGCTCTACGCTGGAGTTGGCAGCGGCTGCGGCTGTGTCCAAGCTGCTCTGGCGCTCCAGACGTCTCCGTTGGCGGCGACTAAAAACCTCGGAGCATTTCCGCGACAGATGGCCCGTACGGACGTGCTGGACGGGTGCTGTTCCCGCTCCCGCAGGTCCCAGTACACCCACTGCTCCGCCCGATCGGCTGTCGCCACCGCTACTGCCGCCATCGGCGCTGCCCGCACTGCTCCCAGCCGCCTCGACAACCTCCGGATAGACGGTGAGGTACTTGTTGAACAGATCCGCCTGAGCAGCGGCGCTGGTGGAGGAGTTACCGCCCGGTCCCGTGCTCCGGATGGACTTGCTGACGCTGGCCGAACCAGCCAGCGATTGTTGATCTTGCTGACTGCCGCCGGACAGCATGGAGGGGTCGTAGAACCTCAGTTCAATCGACTCGGAGCTGTTTTTGCGGTGCACATCGACCTTTAGATCTGAGAAGGTGGCGGATTAGACTCGCCGAGGAACAATGCACAAAACTCACCAATTATGCTGTTCACATTGTCGATTGACATTATGCTGTTCTCCTCGCTGGCCTCATTAATGGCCTGCTCGACGGAAATGCGCGAGCCGCCTGGTCGGATGACCTTCATCTCAATCCCGCCCTCGTCGTCATGGCGCGGCTCCGTCTCCTTGGTGACCTTGAAGAACTGTCCCTTGAGGTTCACTTCGGACATGGTCTGAGCGCGATCGTAGAGCCGGTGCAGCGCCAGGTTGACCAGCTTCACCATCAGAATGGTCAAGCTGGTTATCACGCAGTACAGGCACCATGTCAACCAAGTGCTCGGAAAGTACTGGAAGATCGGTGTGCGGTTAGGAGGGAGGTCTTTCCACGGTCAAGGAGGTGGGTCACACAACTCACCAGGTAGGCCACAAAGGGCGAGCAGAGCAGGTAAAGCCACAGGTAAAGGTGCACCACGTTGCAGAAGACGCCCTGGTGCGGATCGTAGAAGTAGCCGCCGGTCAGTGAGGCCCACACGCCCTGGCGCAAAATCTCCAAGGTCTGTGAACCCATGGTGGCCTATACTGCATCGCTCAGCCGCCGGATGGATGAGGATCCACGCTTCTGCTGCTCCAGCTTCCGGATTACTCACAGGAGGAGCTGCTGCAACTGCCCTTGCTGCCTCTCGCCGCTCTTCCGTTTCCGTTTGTTTATTTGCTGATTAAGCCTGGCGAGCTGCAGGCGGGGGGCGTGGTCCGCGGGCGGGGCCTGGGGGGCGGTGGCAGCGTGGGCGGGGCAGGGGGCGGAGCAGGAGGCAGGGCCAATGTATTTGCTTTTTCTGGGGGAAAGCTGTGCAGCGGGGCAGGAGGCGATGCTGCGGCTCCGCTGGCAACACTGCAGTCCTGGCCAGGTGTTCCGCCGTAGCTGGTTTTCCGGGGATCACGATGCGATGCTGCTGCGAACGGATAAATCGAATATCGCTCGCAATTCCTGCCGTAATTTTTTTTTTTATTTTTTAAATATTAAGTTACTTCCTTCCGTGAAGAGGGAAGAATTATTTGGCCGCCCCGTTGGAACGGGTTAACGCCACTGCCAATGTATGAAATTAAATTTCAAGAAAAACAAAATTTAATGGACAGCTATGTAAATATCGTGCAGTAGTTTCTGGTGATGTTATGATGACAATGAACGATGAGCGATGACGATGAACGATAAGCGATGAAAATGTTATCAATATGTGTGAGAAATTTTAATTTTGAGATTTTGTGAGTTGGTATAAGCGTGGATGGTGTTATAGTGTGTTAAATGAGCAGTGTGGAGTGTGTTGTATTAGATATTAATATTAGCAGCTCGAATGAAACTGGTAATCGATGTCCAATTTTCAATTGGTTCATTTCCAAGTAAACGATAGATATCGTTATATTTAAGTAGTGTTGGATAATTTTGTCTTGTTGGTGTATATTTTGAGCAATTTAACAAAATATGCGAAATGTCTTCATTAACGTTACACGAATCGCATAGGGCGTTATCGTAGACTTTCATTTTGGAAAGTGTGTATTTGTCAAAAGCATGTCCGCTTAAGATTCTGTTTAGAGTCTTCGTTTCTATACGGTTGAATAGGTGTTCTTTGTTTTTAAACCAAGGCTTGGAAGTGGTATATGGTGAGAGGAGAGAGTAACCCTTGTTACGCTCTAATGAGAACAGACTGTATTCACGCTCCCAGTCTTGTTTTATTTGCGCGAACATATGATTGATTGCGTCCTTAAGGGTCCATCTGACGGGTGCGAAAGAGCCGTTAATTTTAGCATTTTTAGCCGCTGTATCTGCGAGATCGTTTTCCCAAATATTGGAATGGCTTGGAATGTGGTGAAATTCTATGGATAGCAGGGTTGGGTTGTTTATGACTTTTTTCAGAATGCATTGAGAGATGCAGTTTTTGGAGTTCGTGTTCTTTATTGTCTGGATGGCACCAAGACTGTCAGTTAAAATTGCTATTTTGGAGAACTTTTTTGAAATACCGAAGTCAATGGCTTTTTCTAGGGCTGTGAGTTCAGCAGTCAGCGACGATAGTTTTTTGTCGGTGTAGAAACTTTTTATCGAATTGGAATTTAAGTGGACAAAGGCACCTCCTGTAAAATTTTCCGACACAGAACCATCCGTGAAGATGATTTCCATATTTTTTGAGGTTAAACTTCTTATTTTTTCTTTAAATAAAGAGAGAATTATAGTCTCGTTTGCCATTTTTTTATTTGTACAAGTACCTTTAAAGAAATTTGTGTCAACTGAAATCTTGCGTGTGGACAGAGAGTAAGGACAAATAGGAGCAATACTATCCAGGATATTTTTAAATTCAGCATAAATTCTACTGTAACTAGTATTTTTGGCTACAAAGGAGTTTGACAGAAGCGACGCAGATGGTAGTCCATGAGCGAACGTTTTGGCCAACTCCTTCGCTGTAGCGAATTTAATCCTATAAGCTGGAGGAAGTTCAGCTGCAAGATTATAAATAATATTAATTGGAGTCGATTTAATAAGTCCTAAGGCCTTTCTAAGGTGGAAATTAGCATGCTTATTTATATTGTTTTGTACTGATTTTGATATGTTTGAAAAAGAGGAGCAGGCGTATTCATATCTAGTTCTAATAAATGCTTTATAAAAGAGTAGTGACTTGCTTGGATGTACTCCGAAGCGGCAACCACTGAGCATTTGAATAAACATATTCGTTTGATTCGATTTAGAGATCGTTTTATTTACATGCTGAACAGACGAGTTGTTTGAACTTATGACTCTACCTAAATAATTTATACTATTTACATTTTTTAAAATAATATTATTGCACAAGATACTTAAAGGTTTTTTTCTTAGATTAAAATGAATGGTGGCTGATTTGTCTGGATTAAAAGTAAGATTATTAATATTGCACAGTTCCATAAACCTATTTACTTTTTGTTCTAATTTCTCTTCAGCCATCGAAAAGACTTTGTCATAACAGACTAGAAAGAAGTCGTCAGCGTACTGGAACAGAATACTGTCATGGTCATTACTTAAGCTGTGAAGCTCAGCTGTATATAAATTAAAGAGGATTGGACTCAGACAACTACCTTGACTAACTCCTTTGTTTACAGTTATCTCTGCAGTACCCATAGTGAGAACTCTTTTACTAAGGAAGTTTATAATGAAATAAATATGATTGTGGTCGAAACCCAAACTAACTAATTTGCTACCCAGAATAGGGATATTGACGGCATCAAAGGCTTTACTTAAGTCTAAAACCGCTGCGGTAACGTGGAAACCACGAGCTTTTAGGTTGGCTATGTTATTTATTACATCGTTGATGCATTGGGCAGTAGAATGGTTTTTTCTGAACGCATAGGATCTTGGTGGCAGAATTTTATTTTTATTAATGTACTCTTCCATCCGCAATTTAATCAAACCTTCTAAGCACTTAAAAGTCACACTTAGAAGGCAGATAGGTCTGTTGTTGGTAATAATTGAAGAGTCTAGATTTTTTTTGGGAACAGGTATAACCCTTATTTTCCGCCACTGATCTGGAATAAACCCATTGTCTAAAGTAATGTTTAGCAGGGATACCAGTTTTTCTATTTGACTTAAGGGTAGAGATAGAAGCATTCTGTATGAAATGTTGTCAAGACCCTTAGCCGAGTCTGGGTTACGAGAGTTAAGGAAGTCAAGAAGTTCACGCGCTGAGAAATTAGAGTTGGTATATCTATAAAGCAGATCAGGAGAAAAAGATACGTCAGGACACATCGCAGTGTTGGGAGCTGTGGCTATTTGATTGAGAAAATCTCTATGTTCTGAGTCAGATATTGCACTGTTTGACGGTTTAATTTGTTTAAAAAGTTTAAGATTTTTGATTTTGTTCCACATATCTTTCAGAGAAGAGGGGTTAGAAATGTCTTCTGCTAGCTTATTGAGGTTTTCTTTTCTCATTTTATAATAATAGTTGTTAAGTTTTTTATTACTGTTAATATAGGCAATAGCATCAGATTGTAGTTTGGATTTAAAATATTTTTGTCTGCACGCGTTTCTTAATCTAAACAATTTTTCACATACCTCGTCCCAATACTTTTTTGGAACATATCTATTGTTTGTATTTATTTTAATTGAATTATTACAGTGTATTGTTTGGGATAAGTTGGAAATGCTATCTAACGTTGTAATTTGAATTTTGGAAAAGTCTTTGATTATTTTATTATGGTTAAATTTAATAATATTAGTCGAAGCAGAAATTTGGTCTATTTCAATTAAGATTGGGAAATGATTGCTATTTGATATTTTAGAATTTATTGAGGACCAGTTAGAACAAAGATTGCTACTATTAATGAAAGTGAGATCGAGTGTTGAAGTATAGGATGGGTTATGGGAGTAAGTTGGAGAGCCGTTGTTAAGGCAAAAGAAACCGGAGTGTAAGAGGGAATTTTCTAAAATACCGCCTCTGACATCTTGAGTATTATTACCCCAAATGCTGGATTTGGCATTGAAGTCACCACCTATGACAGTTAGACCACTCGATTGAGCAGCAATAGTAAATAGATCATCGCAGCCTTGTTGAAAAGAATTAATGTCTGTGCTGGGAGCAGCATAGACACTGAAAATATTAATATTATTTCTTAGGTTAATTGTACGGATACCAATGACTTCTAAGCTAATATCACAGTTGATTTGTTTAAAGCGTATGTGTTTTTTTAAGTAAATTCCAACGCCTCCATAACCATCGTTACGCGGCTTACATACAAAATTATAATTTGCCAAGCTACACATGGAATTATTGGAAATCCATATCTCTGATAAAATTGCTATGTCTATGTTATTGTTTACTAAGAATAATTCTAGTAATTGTTTGTTATTATTAGCAGTTAAGCTCTGAATATTATACTGTAGGATTTTTATTGTCATTTAAATAATATAACTTTATGTTTTATTTTCAAATGAAAACAGATAGACAAATGAAAGAGAAAAGAAAAACGAATAAATAAAAAACAATTAATTTAACAGAAAAAAAAAAAAAAAAAAAAAAAAAAAAAATCAGAAAAATAAGTAAATAGATAAATAAATAAATAAAAAAGTTATTATTCAAAATTAAACAAGTTGATTAATTTTGAACAAATCAATTTTTGAGTTTGTAAGTGCTATTCTGTTTCTTAAATTCTCTAAAAAGTTTCTTGATTCAGGTACTAAATTGGTTGTTTCGTTGACTAGAAATGAGGATATTTCAGAAGCTAATTGATTTAAGCTATTCTCCGCAGCTTCAAGAGCTGGATTGTCTAAAAAAGGTTGACTAGAGGGTGAGGAACTAGGTGGATTAGAATGAATGAGAGAAAACTTTTCGTTTGGAGTGTACTCATGTTCATAAAGAGCAGCTTTCCAGCTGATCATAGTGTCGCGTGAATTTTTATCTTCGTTTTTCTTGTTAAGAGAGTTCTTAACAACCTTATTAAAAGGGTTTTGTGCAAATATTTGTTGGGTAGCTATTTTGGTATTATTTTGTAACACTGGATTGGCAGATTTTCTTTGCCATGTTGGCTGGGGGAAGTGGGTTAAGTCGTTGGTGTCGACTTCATCTAAAATTTGGAAGAGAGAGGGGTACCTAATCTTCGTTTCATTTCGTGATAAATTCTCAATAGTCATACATTTCTGGATAGCGTACGCTCTCTTACGAGCAGGGCACTCAAGAGAGGTGGCTGGGTGATTTTGTTTGCAGTTGGCACAAACGAGTTGATTACATTGTTGTTCTCTTGAATGCGAAAGAGAACATTTACTGCATTTTTGTTCAGTTTGTTTACAATGCTGAGCAAAGTGATTAAATCTAAAACAACGAAAACATTGACTAAAAGGAACATATGGACTAACATTAATTTTGGTGTACAGGAAGACAATCTCGTTGGGAATTTGAGTACCTTTAAAAAGAATCTTAACCCTAGGAGTGTTAATAAAAATATCTTTATTGTCTCGGTCCTTAGTCTTCACACGAATTATTTCTTGAATAGGTACTGGAGAAGAAATGTACTCCTTAAGTTCAGAGTCGGAAAATTTTGTCGGAATATTAAAAATAATACCCATTTTAAAAATGAAATGCTTAAGAATTTTAGGTTCGTAACCATTACTTTTAAGATTTGAGGACAGGATGCTATTAGCTGCCGTTGCTGACTTGCACTCAGCCTTGCAGCGCCCATAACCAATCTTATTTACTGAAATTATATCTTTAATATTTAATTTTAGCAGGACAGCATTTAGTTCAAGAGGATTTATAGGAACTCTTCTAGGTCGGTTTTCGCCATTGGTTTCACCAATTTTGTCTATGTAGACCACAAAGGGTCCCTTGTGAGCGCTGCTGTACGAGTATCCGTTGTTTTCCAAATTTCCACTTTCTCTCTTCTCTTCTTTGCTAGCAGGATCCGTTATAGCTTTACCACTTACTTGGCTGGTTGGACTCGGATGACTTACAGGGTCAATGACTTCTTTCATCACAACTTCTTCGCTTTCCGATTCTACTAAATTGTTATCCGTAGGTTTTTTCTTTTTATTTAAGGGCGATAATTTCGGCCTTTTAACGTTGCTCAGCTCCGAATAAGGGTTTTTACCCTTGGCCTCGGAGGAGGCCATTTTTCTTGGAGTAACTTTACCCGTAATTGATTGTTTATTTAACCAATAACAACAGACAAATATTTATAAAAGGTATTAAACGTATATATTACGTTATATTTTTGTTTTGAAAAAAAACAGAATAAGTAAAAATCGGTATCACACACTGCTCAAACACCTCCGTTGCATGCAACAGTCAGCACGCGAGGCCTGCCGTAATTTAACTTTTTTTCTTTTGTTTAGAGCAGTGTTATAAAGGTGGTAAACATCGATGCCAGCATCGATTCTATCGTTGCCTTCGAAACATCGATAGGTAATTAGTCCTAATACGGTCTGTTTAAAGTGACAGGTGGGTGTCACAGCTAAGATAGCAATGTCGCAACCCTCACATTTAGAGTTACCGTTTGGAATATTATGTGATAAATTGTAAAACAATTCAAATTAAACTTAAAAATAGCTTTTCCCGTAAATTATTTAGTGAGACCACTCAATCGCTGCAGCCCATTTTTGGCATAGCCTTTTTTACGAAAAAGAATTAAAAAAGTACGTACGTTATCAATTGTTTTCCTTTTCTTAAGTGTGGGGAATTTCATAAGAAAATATATGGTGACATAGTCTTAATTTGTGATTACTCAGTTTATTAAAAAGGGACCACGTATATCACACAATTTAAAAATATATGATTCATTACAGTACTCATCATATTTTGGTTGTTGTAGTTATGGATAACTTAACGCTTTGAAAATAAGTATTACAAAATGTTTAAACTCAGAGACCATTTCAGATTTGTATGCTGCAGAATTTTTTAAATTGTTAGATAGAATAAAGGTATTAAAAATGCACTACAATAAATGTATTTTTTGTTCAGAATGTATTTATTGATAAAAATACTCGTCTTTCGATAGCAAATAAAACCAAGTCCCCGTACCTAACTTTTGAAAAGCTTAAATCATTAGGAAATGGCAAAGCTGAAACCCAAATATAGATAAACCTGGCTGTTGTAGATTGCTGCCGTTTATGCGTTCTTAAAGTAACTAGCTTACTCCTACCTTCATGTCCATTCTCACTTAAGCTACGATTTAGGCTAGACAAAAAAAATAAACAAAAAGGGTGCGTAAGTATCTAGGGAATCACATGGAGTCGGGACCGTCCGGGCGATGGGCCCACGTCCGCGATCGGGTCAGTCTGCGCCCCACTCTGGGCGCTGCATAGTCAGCGCTCCTCGCTGCTGCTCCCATCGCCTCCGATGAAGTCGTCCCGCAGGCCGCCCCTGTGCTCGTAGTTGTGGTGGTGGTGGATGTGCTCCTCCTCCTCCTCCTCCAGTTCCGGCAGGGCGGGCGGCGCCACCGACGGCGGAAGTGGGTGGTGGTGCTCGTGGTGGTCATGGTGATCGTGGTGGTCGTGGTGGTCGTGGTGGTCGTGCTTCTCGTGGTGGTGGATGTGCTCCTTGGTCTGGTGTATCTGGATGGGTCGGTGGTCCTCGTGGATCACCTTCTTCTCCTCCTTCAGGACGAGCGGCTTGTGGTGATGGTGCACGTGCTTCACCACCGTGTGTATGTGCTTCTCGATCTTCTTGTGGATTGGCACGTGGATCACGATTTTCTTCTTTTTCTGGTGGCTTCTGGAAAAGTGCAATAAAAAAATATTATTGTAATCCACTCTATATTATGCTAGGGCTTGGGATATAACAATTATCTGCCATTTTGCTTTCGGTATGTATGATTGTATGATTACTTTAAGTGCGAAATAATAAGGCTGAACTTTCTTTAGAGAAACCAATCCTAATAATCAAAAAACATTGTTGTATCTTTGCTAGGCCTTCATCCAAGTTTTTAGTTATCCCCGGTAATCCATACCCCGCATCCGTTTCCGGCACGCAGACGAGCAGCAGCACCAGCGCCACCACAATCGAGAGCCTCAGCAGCTGCAAGAAAAGGCCCCGTTTATTGGGCGTAATCCTCGGGTAATCCTGGGCACAAGGCCCGCGACGGGCACTCACCAAACTGCGGTTATCCATGTCGCTTGGCTAGAGATCCAGGTGCAGGTGTTGAGGTGTTGAAGGCTCAGACGATGCGGCTGCTTTGATTGCTGCCCCACTGCGACCATTTTATTTATACAGGCCCACGGAATGCGGTGGGCATGGTGGCTATAATGGAATACCCCGGCGCCAGTTGGCGGCGCTTCCGTGACGCAGTCCATCGAAGCTATGGGCAGAGCCATGGGTTTTCGTTTGCTTTGCCTCGGTGAAGCCTCTGCGCACGCGCCGCGAACGAAAAGAGCTGGCTGCGCAGAGGAAAACCTGCAATTTTCATTCATTTCGGATGGCAGCGATCATCGTGTCATGGCTTGTGGGTGGTTTTCAGCCAGGTGGGGACTAACTACTCCTCACCCAGGCCCAAATTAGCCCTAATTTGTGAAGTTTACACGGCAAAAAAATATTTTATTTTTGATGATTGAATTTATTGTGATCAAAGTAAAATGTATCAATTGAATAAAGGTTTTATATTGTATTAATCTATTGTCAACAAATATGGCTTCCTGTCTTCCGGGTTACCCTCGTCGGTTTCCAATCATTAAAAGCCATCTTCAAGAGCCGCCCAATAATCAGATAAATGCGATCCCCTGACTTCGGGTTTTCCCCCAATTTGCAGGGCATGGGAGCTTCGTCGCATTGATGGGCTTACCAGGTTTACCATTGTGTTCCTCTTTGTTTTTCCGTTTTTCCGTTTTGTTTCGGCTGTGTGTGAACTTCTTCTAAAGTTTTTGCTTTATTTTTTCAGCAGCTCACGCAGACGGAAGGCACGGAGTACTGCGCCCGAAGCCGAGGCTCCAAAAGCTGAAGCCCAAAACTCAGTCAACGGAAATAGCAGGAGTGCAGCGTGTGTTTAATACCCACATAGATATGTTGCATGGCTGTCCAGCCCCTGGATCTCGGCTCCCCGCCCCATCCCCGGCCTGACTCAAGTACATGGCACGTAACGCGAGAAATAGAGAAATACGTTACAAATAGATCGCATGCACATAGCGCATATTTGTATAATACCTACACTATTATGCAATAGTACAGACGATTTGCCAGATTTGCGGGTGTTATTTAATTGCGAATCGCGAATTTATTCGTTATTTAATTCGTTTTCAAATGCGATCACGGTTAGAATGCGGAGCCTATCGATATCGTTGGCGGTCATCGGTTGGAGCAGCGAGAAGAAGAAGCGCGATGAGGAAGAGGAATGAGGAAAGAGCACAGCGGAAAAACAGAGAGAAGAGAAATAAAAGCGTCACCACATCACGGTGGGCGTAATCGAGCACTTAGCTTGCTAAAATGTAACCTTTTAATGATGCATTCTGATTCCATCTGAAATGGAGATATTTATTTTATTTAACAAGGTAATATTTGTCAGTTTATTCTTATCTCATAATATAGCCACAATTTTTTGCGACTTTTAGGATTCTGACCATTTGTGACCAAGTTACACTGATAAAGGTGAGAGGGAAAAATCAAATTTTCACCAAACAACTAAGATCATTATTTTGCTGCCAAAAAATGAGTATTTTGGTAGAAACAAAAAAAGGTAATGGTCGAAATTTTTTGCAAAAATTTGTCAAAAAATAAATTTTTAAGGTGTGAATGCCAATTGATTGGAAATTTTGTTACGAGCTGAGCAAGGTATGAAATTCCAATTTTGGCCCATTACTTTTGTTGTTACGACCAAAAAAGTGATATTTTTTGAGCAAAAAATAAGGATTTAATTTTTTGGCGAAAATTCTATTTTTTCTTCGTCCTTTTCTGCTGTAGCTTGGTCAAAAATGGTTCGATACCTAAAAGACTCACTGTTTTGGACAACTAACAAGCGCTATAATTGATCGCAGTCATTTCCCAACTGATTCTGAAAACTAAAAATTTTCTCAAATTTTCAATTTTTTGACAAGGGGTAGCATCGTCAATTTTTGCGAAAATTTGTCAAAAAATAAATTTTTAAGGTGTGAATGCCAATTGATTGGAAATTTTGTTACGAGCTCAGCAAGGTATGACATTCCCATTTTGGCCCATTACATTTGTTGTACATGCTGTGGGAGGCGACGTCCTATAAATTTGTACTTCTTGCAGATATGTTTTTGATGGATATCAGAAGTTTTTGTTTTCAACCTCAATCAATTTGAAATAAGTACTGCCAGTGTGACCAGAACTGGATCTCGCCCACTGTGCGCTCAATCGATCTTTTCTAGTGAGAAAAGGGAGAGAATAGATTTCATGCTCTTCCGCACTCTCTTTTCGGAGACCGTACGGCTGCTTACGTTTCCTTACGTTTGCCCACGTGTGCCTACGTTTGGCTACGTTTGCTTGCGTTCGAACGAAAAATCGAGCGCGAGCGACGTACAATCGAATGTCCCCGCCTCACCCCCAAGCCCCAAAGCGCCAAAGCTCCGAGCCCCAAAGAGCGGAAAACAGAAAGAACGGAAAGAACAGTCGGGCAAGAAAGTTGGGGCGCAGCGAAATCGAGCCAGACAAAGTAAATAACTTAGCGTACATATACACGGGGTCCCCTCCGAATCGGTGAACTATTCGTATTATTCGCGACGAACACTGGTACCGTGTTTTTAGTTTAGTTTTAGTTACCTGCTTTTTTCCACAATTGCCCTTTCTTTTATTTTTTGTTTTGGTGCATGTGTCTGTGTGTGAACCAATTGTTGCTGCGGCACTGGTATTGGTGGCGTGATTAATAAATTCCCAGTGACAGAGCCCAGAAGAAAGAGTAAATATGCAACAATGGGGCGATTAAACTTTAAATAAAGATCACGTTCGGGAGATTTTCCGCTTGATTTTAGAGAGATCTCGATTTTGTAGTGTGTGTGTGCGTGCGATCACTTATCCCAATTGGGGGCAGCAGAGGCGGCAGAGGCAGCAGCAGCGCAGCTCCCATTTCCCAATTGGAGACCCCATGGGAACAGTTCCTGGCGATCAGAGACCTAATTGGACTGCTGCGCTGCAGCACTTGTGGAGCTTCTGATAAGAGCCTGCCGCGATCAACCTGTTCCCATCGAGCGCGTGTGTGTGCAGCATTTGCTAGAATCGCTGGCCATAAAAGGCCACAAAGCGCGAAAGTCAATAAACCCCAGCCCACATCTCGAGAATACCTCGGACCGGGCGTGGAGAATGGCGAAAATCAATCGGAGGCAAATTCCATAAGTGGCGGACGTACATCACAAGTATTCCTCTGTTCTCAGATATGTATATTTAGATACTCATCTGGCAGCCTGGCGTCTGGCAGCGAGTGTGCGTGCAGTGCAGGTCTGAGTCCAGAAATACTTCTGGAGGGTGATGCGTACGTGTGGCGGGGGGAGACCTGTTTCCATCCGACCCAAAAATGGACCCTCCCACACGTAGTGGACCCAGTCCCCAGAGCCAGTTCGCCTCCGTGGAGGAAGTCGTATTTTCAATGTCTTTGGCGCGGATTTCCCGCATTTTCCATTTCCCATTCCTCACCGTTTGCCACCTCTGGCCGTAAATCATGGCCAATTAAGGTCCGCACCCTTGGCCAGTTAGGGCGCCACCACGGCCGCTGCCAGTTCCACCTCCAATCCGCCAAGCCGATACCCAATATCGACATCCCCCAAAAGTCTGGCGAGTGACCTCACGAGATGCGTCATCGTTATTAAAGCGAACGCCACGGCAAGCAGAAGTGAATCAACAGAACTGTCTGACAAATAACAACACAAGATACGAGACAGCAGCAACTCCGGCGATAAGTGGTTCGGGCGAAAAGCAAACCCTCGGGAACTCCCTCTCGGAGAAGGTTTGCCCAGTCGCAGGAGAAAGTACTACTACTACTGCAGTCTCCAGATTCCCTGTAACACACACCCCATGAGCGGTGTAGTTTACTGCAGGCTGTAAACCATTCATTTCAATGTTCCATAAAGTATCCAGCAAATTGTTCGGATCTTGAACTGACAGATACAACGTGCTGATCAATTTACATGGGGCTGTTTCCACATCGCTTTATCGATTGCCAACCAGCCTGCAGATGGCATGCAAGTTAATTGAAATGTGTTTTTTATTTGGCGCCTCCAACGGATACTTTGCGCCTGAGCAGGTCCATGATCAGTATTAGGTTGCCTTGGAGGCGTATCAGGGTGGCGAAACACGGTTACTTTCGGAGGAAACTAGAGCAGCGCTGATTAGCTTATCTGACACTTTAGATGGCATCCCGGGAGATAACCCATTTGGTGATCTCAGTTTTCGTGTTTCTTTCTTCCAGTTAACTAGAGACCTGGCCCGCAAGAACGGAGAACAGAGAAAGGGGAAAGAGGAAAGCAGCAACTCCGAGACACGCCAACTGAACAAGAGGGAAGCGCCAAGGAAGCCAACATGCCAGTCTTCCACACGAAAACCATCGAGAGCATACTAGATCCTGTTGCCCAGCAGGTAAGCATCCTTCGCAATGGGGTCTACGCTTCGGGCTCCACACGGAGACTGAACCTTCGTTTCAAGTGAATCTCTTGTCCGCATAGCTATAGCTAGTAGGCAAAGTGGCGCCCAGGAAGGTAACGTTTCATGGTTATTAGAATGACACCTTGTGACACAAAATGCAAATGTTCACTGAGGAAATATTGGTTTAATGGTCGAGAGATCTCCTAGGAGATATCTACGCCTTAAGTCATAGCAGACCTTGATTTATATGGGCCTTCAGCTATTCCAAGTGCCACTTACAGCTTGTGAACTCATACTAGGTATATATATGTTTCTCCGGTTTTGATGTTGAGACGAAGTTCTTGAGACCGCAGAACGCTTTTCCTCAGTGTACGTTTGCATAGTAGAAGAACACCGATAGCTGTTAGCTTTCACCTGACTCCACTGCCCCTTGTCACCACCAAAACTCACCGATCGATGACTGGTCACCGATCTCTGATGCCTGATCGGTGGCTGCCGAGGGCCATTCGCACCTGACATCTGTGCGGCATGTGTTGGGTGTTGTGCCCTGCTGTGTGTGTAGTGCCCCTTGCCGACCCCCCCGCTCCGATCGCCCCTCAGTGTGGACCCATCTATGTGTGTTCCATCAGCGGATGAAACAGACTCGCGGAGAGGAGGTGATCAGCGGGCAGTTGCTTTTGTTTTTGGCGTTACTTAACGGGTCTAAAAATAAATGAGGTAGGAATAACAAGAATAAATGTTGATCGGAGGCCAGCGGCCAACCTGAGCTTCTGAGGACAGGCAGAATTTTAATTTAATAACGCGAGCGCAACAAATGAAAATGAAAAGTCAGGCGGAGCAGAGAAAACAAATCGGAGGCGAGGTGCGGGGCATAGGTTTTTTTGGCCGTCCTCCAAAAATAGCAGCATAAAATACGCTTAGTAAAGTCCAACAACGGCGGCAACAACATTCGGCACCAGCTTTTTCGAGAGGAAGCAACCAAAATAAAAACATTTACGGCGGACAGGCCATGAAAATGAAATCATGGCAGGGGCAGAGGCGGAACCTATGATGCCCAGAGGTGAGGACAGAAGGTGTGGGAGTAGTGGTGTAGCTACACCACAGACCAAACACCGCACGCCCGTCCCGGCCTGCACCCCCACCTATCCGTCGGATGCGGATGAGTGGCGATTGTGGTCTGAAAACTGTGCCAAAAAGCAGGCCCTGTGCATTAGTCATCCGCCGTGGGGAGGATCTTCTGTAGAGGGAGCTGGCAAACAAATGAATCAAAACGATCATTCAGCCCATCAGTCAGCACTCGGACACACAAGACTGTGTGATTAGTCGTTGGAGAGCCGACTACCAGGGCTGCCTAATGGCATAATTAGTCAATCAAGTGGGCCAATTGCGGCTAATTGGTGGCGTCCAGCCGGGAGGGGCGATGCGGTGCGGTGGCTAACCCGCTAATCCCCGGATTACACCAGTTAAGTCTCAGGCCCGGGGGTCTTGGGCCTTTGGTTTCGGTTTAGCGCGGCTCAGGGGGCATTAGCGACGATGGCCGCTGCTCACTCTCTATAAATAGTCAAATGGCCAGAAACACCTTGAGCAGGTGCCGCTTTCGGCGCTGATGTCAAGTCCGTGTGCGGTGCACCATGTGGCGCTCCAAGGCGCCGCCCACGCAGAGTGCCAGTTCGGGTCCGCATCCAAAAGCGAGTCGCTCCATAAAGCCGAGTGGGCTCGCAGTCGGGCGATCACGCAGCAAGATCATTAACGGTTCTGCTGCCATAAACAACTCCATCGGAATTGATTGATCAATCAGCGCGCTTGACTGCGCCAGTGGCGGAACGGAGCGGGAGCGGGAGCGGGGATGGGAATGGGAATGGGAACGGGAGCATTGAGTAATCACAGACCACCAATGGAAGCCCACTCTTGTATCAAGATCTAATTGTTTGTCTTGGGTGCAGGGGCTTCCATTGATGAAGCGAATGTGGGGCTGGGAGGGAAATGATTGATGACTTTACCATCATTGCATAGATAAAGAAATAAGTATTAGCTACAAATGGATCAATAGATAGGAGCAGAATCGGCAGAGGCTTAGTGCCTGAATAGATATGGGAAAGGGTAATAGTTCCTCGCTGATCGGGTTCCCCACAATCCCCTAGCAACCCCTCTTGAAATCACACACATCCTAGAAATAGATATAGACATAGATTTGTGGATGTACATTGTACATGGCTGGATGACCAATTACTAAAGTCTGTGTTGTTTCCCCATCCTCCCACCCAAACCCACCGCATCTAGGTGTCTCGGCTGGTGATCCTGCACGAGGAGGCCGAGGATGGCAACGCGATGCCGGACCTCAGCCGGCCGGTGCAGGTGGTGTCGGCGGCGGTGGCCAATCTGGTGAAGGTGGGCCGCGAGACGATCAACAGCTCCGACGACAAGATCCTGCGCCAGGACATGCCCTCGGCATTGCACCGCGTGGAGGGTGCCTCGCAGCTGCTGGAGGAGGCGTCCGATATGCTCCGCTCCGACCCGTACTCGGGTCCGGCGCGCAAGAAGCTAATCGAGGGGAGCCGCGGCATCCTGCAGGGCACCTCCTCGCTGCTGCTCTGCTTCGACGAGAGCGAGGTGCGCAAGATCATCCAGGAGTGCAAGCGGGTGCTGGACTACCTGGCCGTCGCCGAGGTGATCAACACGATGGAGCAGCTGGTGCAGTTCCTCAAGGACCTGTCGCCCTGCCTGAGCAAGGTGCACCGCGAGGTGGGCGGCCGCGAGAAGGAGCTGACCCACCAGGTGCACAGCGAGATCCTGGTGCGCTGCCTGGAGCAAGTGAAGACCCTGGCGCCCATCCTCATCTGCAGCATGAAGGTCTACATCCACATTGTGGAGCAGCAGGGTCGCGGCGCCGAGGAGGCCGCCGAGAACAGGAACTACCTGGCGGCCAGGATGAGCGACGAGCTGCAGGAGATCATCCGCGTGCTGCAGCTGACCACCTACGACGAGGACACCAGCGAGCTGGACAACCTCACCGTGCTGAAGAAGCTCTCCAATGCGATCTCCAACAAAATGGAGCTGGCCAACGAGTGGCTCTCGAACCCCTACGCCCTGCGCGGCGGCGTCGGCGAGAAGGCTCTGCGTCAGGTCATCGACAATGCCACGGAGATCTCGGAGCGCTGTCTGCCGCAGGACTCGTACCCCATCCGCAAACTGGCGGACGAGGTGACGGCCATGGCCAATACGCTGTGCGAACTGCGCCAGGACGGCAAGGGCCAGAGCCCCCAGGCGGAGTCCCTGGCCAGGGGCATCCGCGATCGGCTGGGCGAGCTCCAGTCGCTGGTCCACCAGGCGGTGCTCGGCGTGGACAAAGCCGGCGTCCAGCAGACGGCCCACACCATCCAGGGTCGCCTGGAGCAGGCGGTCAAGTGGCTCCAGCACCCGGAGATCAACGACGGCGGCCTGGGCGAGCGGGCCATTAACCTGATTGTGGAGGAGGGCCGCAAGGTGGCCGAGGGCTGTCCCGGCCACCAGAAGGCCGAGATCCAGCAGCTGTGCGACGAGGTGGAGCGCCTCAAGCGCCAGGCAGCCGGCTCCGGGCCGGCGGCCAAGCAGGCTGCCAAGCAGCTCACCCAGAAGCTCTACGAGCTGAAGGCGGCCATCCAGAACGCCCTGGTTAACCGCATTGTGCAGGACTTCATGGACGTGAGCACGCCGCTCAAGCAGTTCACGGAGGCGGTGCTCCAGCCAGAGGGAACTCCGGGCAGGGAGCAGAACTTCAACCAGAAGTCCAACAACCTGCAGGCCTTCAGCGACCGCGCCTCGAAGACCTCGCGAATGGTGGCCGCCGGCGGAGCCTGTGGCAACAAGAAGATCGCCGAGATCCTGCTCTCCTCCGCCGCCCAGGTTGACTCGCTGACCCCGCAGCTCATCAGCGCCGGCCGCATCCGAATGAACTACCCGGGCAGCAAGGCAGCCGATGAGCATCTGCAGAACCTCAAGCAACAGTACGCGGACACCGTGCTCCGCATGCGAACCCTCTGCGACCAGGCCACCGATCCCGCGGACTTCATCAAGACCTCCGAGGAGCACATGCAGGTCTATGCCAAGCTCTGCGAGGACGCCATCCATGCCCGTCAGCCACAGAAGATGGTGGACAACACCTCGAACATTGCCCGGCTGATCAACCGGGTGCTGCTGGTGGCCAAGCAGGAGGCGGACAACTCGGAGGATCCCGTGTTCACGGAGCGCCTGAATGCCGCCGCCAATCGGCTGGAGCGCTCGCTGCCCGCCATGGTGGGCGATGCCAAGCTGGTGGCCACCAACATAGCCGATCCGGCGGCGGCCGCGGCCTGGAAGAACTCCTTCCAACGACTTCTGGGCGATGTGCGTGAGGTGCGGGATGCCATTGCGCCGCCGCAGCCGCCACCACTGCCCACCTCCCTGCCGCCACCCATTCCGGAGCTGAGCGCCCTGCATCTGTCCAACCAGAATGGTGAGTACCCAGTCTATGGCTTCGCTACTCCCTAGCTGACAATTTCTTCCTTCTTCCTATCCAGCCGAGCGTGCTCCACCGCGCCCACCACTGCCCCGGGAGGGACTGGCGCCAGTGCGTCCGCCACCGCCGGAAACGGATGACGAGGACGAGGGTGTCTTCCGCACGATGCCGCATGCCAATCAGCCCATCCTGGTGAGCTGGGCACAGCCTTGTGAGATGTGTCCGATGTACTGACTCCTGTCCCCTTCCCCTTTCCAGATTGCCGCCCGTGGACTGCACCAGGAGGTGCGCCAGTGGTCGTCCAAGGACAACGAGATCATTGCCGCCGCCAAGCGCATGGCCATCCTGATGGCCCGCCTCAGCGAGCTGGTGCTCTCCGACTCGCGGGGCAGCAAGCGGGAGCTGATCGCCACCGCCAAGAAGATCGCCGAGGCCTCCGAGGATGTGACCCGCCTGGCCAAGGAGCTGGCCCGCCAGTGCACCGATCGCCGCATCCGCACCAATCTGCTGCAGGTGTGCGAGCGCATCCCCACCATCGGCACCCAGCTGAAGATCCTGTCCACCGTCAAGGCCACCATGCTGGGCGCCCAGGGCTCCGACGAGGATCGCGAGGCCACCGAGATGCTGGTGGGCAATGCCCAGAACCTCATGCAGAGCGTAAGTCTTAGAGTCTTGAGAAGGCGTTTAGTTGCTTATATGTAGGGCCATTAAGGTCGGAGTTTTCCCTCTGTCCGATTTTCCATCTGTCTGCTCCCTTGCCACCACTGAATCCCCAACTCTTTCCATCTCGCTTTCCAGGTGAAGGAGACGGTGCGCGCCGCCGAGGGAGCCAGCATCAAGATCCGCTCGGACCAGACCAGCAATCGGCTGCAGTGGGTGCGTCGGCAGCCGTGGTACCAGTACTAGGCGCCATGGGAGCACCCCACCTCAGAGTGCTGGAGCCAGGGACCAGCCTGGCGAAGAGCCTCCGCCACCTGCCACGTGCCTTGTGTAACATACAAAGCTAAACACTAATCTTAATGATTTCTATTCTATCTTAATGTTAATCCCCTAATCAGTTCCATTTGAAATTCAGTTATATAAGTGCCTGCAACTATTTATTATGTCCTTGAAAACTCGTGCTCACGCCCGCCGCCCCTCTTCCCCGTCCCTTTGTCGGTAATTGTAAAATTAATTATTAAGCGTGCAATAAAAAGCGAAAATCCATGAAGAAATGTACATACAGGCAGTCAGACTTAAGTGAGTGCAGTGTATATAATAAGCGACCACGCGCAGGGCCTACGTGTGCCCCCCGAGGAACTTCGATCGCTCCCGCCTCCCCTGTATGTGTAGTGTACTAACAGAAGCATTTATCGCACCCCCCTAAACTTTTGAGGCCAGTTTTTGTTTGAAACTAACTCACTAAAACAGCATGCGGAATGCGAAGTGCCTCTGCTGACGGATGTGCAAGGCGCAAGCGTGCAGTCCATAAACGATGTGTGTCATGTTCAATGCAAATATAATTGAAATAAAACCGAATTTCGAGTCTTAGTTGATGGACTGGTGGTGGGATACTTCACGGAAATTGTTTCCCAACAGTTTTCCTTTCTTTTATCATCAACTTTACGTTGCGTATACGTAATGCACTTACGCTGCGCCGGGAAGTATGCTACCATTTCCCCGCTTCAATAACCCACTGCGCCGCATTGCGTATACGCGGGGCGGGCTTGGGGCAAATGGTTGCCTGCTTTCAGGCGCACGGTACAAAAGCGCATTACGTATACGCCAGTGGCATGGGTGTACGTTAAGTATCCGCAAGGTGGCTTATAGTTATATGAAAAAGAGTAAGACAACGTTCGAGCTACATGCATATCAAAACAATTTATGACTGACGTTGGAATGATGACAATACAAATATACTTAATTATACTTACCAAAAAACCACCACTGCCCTTAGTGGGTTAACCACAGTGGCTAATAAGAGGCTGGTGTTTATGCCGCGACGGCCGCATATCCGCCAGCTGTGCCTGTCCAGCGAGCAGTCGAGAAATCCGAGAGCCACCCGGACTATAATTAGCTGTCCCTCCGCGAGAAGCGAGAAAACTCGCGCGATCAGAGAGTTTCCGCAGTGCCGGCGGTCAGTTGCGTTTCGATTATCGGCGGCATCGAGGGAGAGTTGCCTTTACAACGGTCGCCATGTCCAACGGTACCCCTGATCGCCCCGAGGAAGGGCCGAGGTCCTCCAAGCAGATGGCCATCAGTGCCTCCACGCAGGAGCTGGCCGAGCTGATAGATCTGCACCTGGGCGAGCTGCGGCCCAAGCAGCCCTCCTGGCGGGTGGCCGACTCACCCATCTCCGGGCGGGGCATCTTCGCCACGCGGGACATAGCCCCCGGCGAGGAGCTCTTCCGGGAGCGCACCTTGCTGGTGGGTCCCACGGCTCATCGGTCCACGAACCTGCGCACCTGCACCCTTTGCTACCGTCTGATTCCGGGCTCCACGGACGCGCAGGCCCTCTGCCCGGCGGGATGTGGCCTACCGGTTTGCTCCGAGTGCCGGGACTCCGCGCGCCATGCGCTGGAGTGCAAGCTCTTCCGCAAATGGAAGCCGCTGGAGAGCCAGCGCATCGAGCCGCGCGCCCTGCGCATCCTCAGTGTGGTGCGCTGCTTCTTCCTGGACGAGGCCGGGCGGAAGCTGCTGTACGCCATGCAGGCCAACATGGACCGGTACTACATGCAGGAGGTCCAGCGGGCCGCCGACTGCTTCGAGCACTTCCCGCGGGAGCAGGACATGCTGGACTTCTTCTACCGCACCATCTGTGCCTTCAACACCAACGCCTTCGAGAGCCGCAGCCACGTGGATGGCCACGAGGTCCTGGTGCGGGCGCTCTTCCCCCTGGCCGGCCTCCTCAACCACCAGTGCACCCCGAATGCGGCGCACCACTTCGAGAACGGGGAGACCATCGTGGTCTGCGCCACCGAGCGGATTCCGGCCGGCGGCGAGATCACCATGACCTACGCCAAGCTGCTCTGGTCCACGCTGGCCAGGAAGATATTCCTCGGGATGACCAAGCACTTCATGTGCAGGTGCGTCCGCTGCCAGGATCCCACGGTGAGTTGGCTGCTTAGATGATTGCCTGCTTTGGATGGGCCACAGCAGCCCACACGGGCATTGGGCGAATGGGAGCGAGAGTGTCGCAAGCGGTGGAAAGTGCCACCAAAATAGCTTCATCGGCTGGGCCGCAAGAAATGCCATTGCAGGGGCGTCGCAGAGGGGGTTTTGGCGCAGTAAATGCTGGTACAGCTAGGTTGTGTCCTCAAACTATCTATCTGTTTTCCCTAACATCTGCACTATCCAAAGAAAATAGTTAAAGACTCCTTTTAATTAGAGAGTAATAATGTTAGGTGCCTGAAAATATACTCGTATGTTCTGGAGAATATATTTCTTCGGAACCTATGTATTTACTGCTATAAATAAACCCCCTTTATAAGACGCCCCTGAATTTAGGCCAGTGCACAGAGTATCCGAGGAGAAATAAGACAGCGCGCCCAAGTGAATGATTTGGGCAGGCCAGCTGGCCGAGTGCTCAAGAGATCAAGATGCTTACTAGATGATTAGATGATCCCCAAAGAATGGCCGGCACGTAGTGAGTACTCTATTTGTTTTCGAGAAAAGCTCACAGACGAGTGATCGGGATGACCTATTTGCGGGGGGACACACGTGAATGAATGCATGACACCACATACAGGTACCCTTTCCAAACCTGCCCATGCCCACTGCACTGCGGGGGACACTATCATCCCCCCATCTCGTCCACCTGCCCATGATACAGTAAGCGCGGGCTTTATTGTCCGCCTGGTGCGCTCGGGCAGGGTGCCAATATTCTCGGGGCTGAGGCGCCACAACTAGTCCACCCAACTAGAACCCCCACACCGCACCACGTTCCATTACTCATCTGCTCGAACTCGGGCACTGTCAAAGATCGCATATCGCGTCAAAACAGCCTCCCTCCACATTCCGCCTTTCCCCAGCACCCCTTTGACCCAGTCGCACGTCACTCCGCCAAATCGTTTGTTTCCCTGCCCCTCGCTTTCCCTCGCTCTGTGGGCCTTTAAATATAAGATCTGCGCACGAATTCTTCAGAAGTGAAACGGAAAGTCTAGAGAGCGGCCCGACAATGGGGAATCATTTCAAATTTTTCGAGTATTTCGGCGGGCATACCCTGTCCGCTTTCAGGCAGCTGCACTTTTTGTCGAGCCCTGCACAAAGTCACATATCATGTTTTTTACCTGAGGATCCAAGTCAGAACCCTAGAAAATGATAAATAATGAATGTCATTTCGCACTTGCCCGGCAGGAAAATTGTCAAATTGCTGGGTTTCTTACTTTTAGGCACCAGGCAAACAGAAAGGCTTAGCAGGTGTAAGAACGATCAGCTGATCAGTCTATCTGAGCTTATCAGAAATGCCCTCGTGACTGCTCTCCGCTGTCACGGCCTGAGCAAATGCATGCGACTTAACTGCTATCCCGTGACAAGATCGTGAAAACTCGTGACGAATTAGTGACGAATTCGTGAAACTGTCATGGCTGAGCATCCCTAGTCTGCGCTTTGTTCTCAAACAACGGTTCTTTCCAATGGAGATCGCTTTCTATTGGTTACTTGGGGGAGGGGAAATAGTTAAGGGCAGCGATAGTGGAAAGTAACTGTTCTTTAACTTGGGTTTTGGCTACTAGCTGGCCGCTTGCTATGTTTTCTGTTCGCCTGGTGTCTGGGAGCCGTAAATCCAGCATTTTGACTGAAAATATATTGCGGAGCCGCTCAAAATGTTTAAGTAAAACTATTAATTCCTTATTTCAGACACCAGGCGAACATAAACGTTTAGCAGGTGTAGAAACGATCAGCTGATCAGTTTAATATAAGCTCCCTTGGAGATGCTCCTGTGATTGCTCCCCCTTTTCACGGGCTAAGCAAGTACATGGGATTTATTTGTTACTTCATGATTATTGTGACCAGATAGTGACAACCTCGTGACGACCTTGAGAAACTGTCATGGCTGAGCATCTCTAGTCTTCGTTTTGCTCTCAACCAACGGTTCTTTCCAAGGGAGATCGCTTTCTATTGGTCAGTTAGGGGAGGGGAAATAGTAAAGGGCCGCCATAGTGGAAGGTAACTGTTCTTTAACTTGGGTTTTGGCTACCAGCTGGCCGCTTGCTATGTTTTCTGTTCGCCTGGTGTCTGGGAGCCGTAAATCGGGCATTTTGACTGAAAATATGTTGCGGGGCCGCTCAACTTGTTGAAGTAAAGAAGCGATTTTTTAATTTGAAGCACCAGGCGAACAGGAAAATAAGTAGGTGACCAGCATTCAGCTTGCAAGGCTTTGTTAGAGGTGTGCCATTTCAATAAAGTCATAAGCCTTTGATGCCGATCAAGCGATTGCCCATCTCTGGTCGGCTTACACTAAGCTAACTGTATCCTTCCAGTAAGAAAATGTTAACGCCCACCGTCTGCTTGCTGCGCTTCATGTTGGCCTGGTATCAAGGGTGGAGAAATTCGCCGTGAAGCTCGCAAGAGCAGATAAATTTTGTTAGATAAAATTCTTCTCCTTAAAATCCTCCAGCGCCCAGAACTAGGCAATGAAAAAAAGGTACACTGAAAAATGGTGTAAGCATGATAACTACTTTATATTAGTTTAGCCATTTGTCGGACTCAAGCCAGTTTACAAAATAAGAAATCGATTGATTATAACAACTGCAATATTCCTTATAAATTGTAGTAGCGGAAGAATGTCAAGGAAGCGTATTAACAACATAAACCTATATTATAAAATAAATAGTTTAAATACATTGGCCTTTGAGTATTCAGCCCAAAGTGCTTACTAAAGGGTATTTTCCCTGCGATCTATTACTAATACCATTCAATTTTTCAATTTGTTTTTTACGCTTTTTAATATTGGCATTCAAGTGTGTTCATTCCGTCCGCTTGCCTTCCGTTCGATTGGACCAATAAAACGGGCGTAAAAGCGAAAATAGATTTGGAATGTAGGCAAACTATACGGCGGCTTGGTGGCATGGAAGGGAAATGGGGAACGGGGGCCGAGAGTCGTGAAGGCTTACCACTGATTTACGTATGTCCGCAGCGGAGGGGCGCGACCGGAGGAGCCCACTCCGCCGCAGGACATGTGACAATGCGTGACAGTCGCGGTGGAAGGTGAACAGGTGGGCCAGCTGGAGTTGGGAGCGGAGCCATTCCCACTCCCACCTGGTCACGTGTCACGGCGCTCACCTCGTTTGCGGCGCTCCATTTGTCCCTGAAACACGCAACTCCTCGCCAGCGGTATCTTAATTTATGTCCCGGCCACACGCACCGCCGTTTTTAGTGGCACCGCTGAAAGTGGGCTACACTGTCCCAAAAGTACATCAAGTCCGGAAGAGAAATGAACAACACTTTTAACGCTTATTCTGCCAATTACTATGCGATCTTATTTATTGTTGATGAGCTCTTAAAAATAATTTCAAATTTAAGATTTTGAAACAAAAATCATACATTTTAACATTTTTCCACAACTTACAAGTTTTTAGTATACGTTTTTTATTGATTATTTTGGTTGTCCATTACTTAAAATATCCAAAAAATTAAAAAATCTCTAAGTGACTTGTTGATTATTAAAAATTGATTATGTTGTTGATTCCTCAGCTCTTCCAAGCGCTTTTTAGAGTTGCACGGGCATTTTCTTGCAGTGTAGCAACTGCGAGACCAAAACACGCCTGTATCAGTGGCGCTGCATCTCCGCAAAGAATTCTTCCAGCTGCTCAGATTGCCGTGTAGGGTGGCGCCGCCAGAAATCAGATGGGCATGGGTGGTGGGTGGTGGGTGTTGGGTGATGGGTGGTGCTCCTATGGCTTCGCCTCACTTTATGGCATCCATAACCAACCGCAAGTAATCCGAGGAGGAGCGGGAGGGGCCGGCGGCGGCCGGCACACTGAGGTGTTTGGCGAACAAATTGACAGCGGGAAGCGTTCTTCGATGGCTGCATCAATGCCTCTCCCTTTCTACGCGCCCGCCCACCCCTTCAGCCACCCCCTTTGGCGAATCGAATTGAATGCAACAATAGCAACCACAGCGGCGACAACAACAATAGCAGCAGCAACAACAGCTCGGCACAAATTGAATAAGAGTCAAAAGCAAAATCCGCTTTGCGTCGTCCCAGCCGAATGTCTCCATTTCCCAGTGGCGCACCAAGTAGCTCCTGGTTCCCATTTCGAAACCGTTTTGAAAGCGTTCGCCTCCCGCCCAAAAATAAGGTGAGTGTTTTGGCCGAAGCAAAGCAATCGGAAACCTGATTTTGCACTAAAAACTGATGGTATTTTGGCCGAAGCAGGTAAATCAACGCGGAATTTATTTTAGCGAGTGTACTAAAACATTTAGCTCTAGTTCCCGTGATAATTTGTATTACCAAAATATTTGCCTTCGTCGAATCCGAAAGTGGGAACAGGGCGGCGAGTGTGTTTTCAGTGTGCGTGTGCCTTGGAAAAAATCATATTTGACTGTTGACGCTGTCGTTGTTGTTTCCCCGCCCTGCCCCCACTACTCCCCCTTTCCCCCGCCCCTGACCCCTCCCTCCCCTCGAATCCCCCTGGTGGATGCCTCTAATTTGTGTTTTTTTAGTTGTGTCTAATGCTCTCCGAGGGCGTCGGCGTGTCCACGTCATAAGCGTCGCTGCTCTGGCGGCTTGGTTCCACTGTCAGCAGTCAGTTGTTGCTGTTGTGCTGGGTGTTGCTGTTGTGCTTGGTGTTGCTGCTGCTGCTGCTGCTGCTGCTGCTGCTGCTGCTGCTGCTGCTCATGTTGCTGTCGTCGCTGTCGCCGAATCGCTGCTATTCCCGCATAGACCGCCCAGCTGCGCGGAGACATCTTCACTCGCTGAGTTGCCGCGCGTCGCGTTGGTTCGCCGCAGTTCCGTCCGCCCTCCGTCCTCCGTCGCGATGATGTCCACTCTGCCCCAGTCCCCCGGTCGAGCAGGAGGAGGCGGCGCCGGGGGAGGAGACACCACCCTGGCCGCCCTGGGCGCCCACATGGCCCCCTGCCGGGACACCACGCCCGAGCAGCTGGCCCAGCTGATAGACGCCCACCTGGGGGATCTACGCCAGGAGCAGCCCAACTGGACGATCAGCTCCTCGAAGGTGGCTGGTCGCGGTGTCTTTGCCACCCGGGACATAGCCGCCGGCGAGCTGATCTTCCAGGAGCGGGCCCTGGTCACGGGACCAACGGCCAGGAAGGGCCAGCTGAGCAGCTGCATCTGCTGCCACGAGACCTTGCCGCAAACGGGATTCCTGTGCCGGCACCGGTGCACCCTGCCCGTCTGTGAGTCCTGCTCGGACTCCGAGGAGCACCAGGCGGAGTGCGAGCACTTCCGCCGCTGGCAGCCCAAGGATGCGGACGCGGCCGAGGAGCAGGTGAATCCGCTGTCCCTGCGAATCCTCACCGCCGTAAGGGTCTTCCACCTGGGCAAGGAGCAGCGGCATCTGGTGGACGCCATGCAGGCGAATGCGGAGCGGGCCTACCGGCGGGAGATTATCAAGGCGGCCCAGTGCTTCCGCAACTTTCCCACCACGGACCGCGGGTTCATGGACCAGCTGTTCCGGATCGTGGGTGTCCTCAATACGAACGCCTTCGAGGCGCCCTGCCGCTCCGGCGGCAACGAGACGCTGCTGCGGGGCCTGTTCCCGCTGACGGCGATCATGAACCACGAGTGCACCCCGAACGCCAGCCACTACTTCGAGAACGGGCGACTGGCGGTGGTGCGGGCTGCCCGGGACATTCCCAAGGGCGGGGAGATCACCACCACCTACACCAAGATCCTCTGGGGCAACCTTACGAGGAACATCTTCCTCAAGATGACCAAGCACTTCGCCTGCGACTGCGCCCGCTGCCACGACAATACAGTGAGTAGGGACTTGCATTCCTGCGGGGATCTTCAAGGGAATGCTTCCTTTGGAATGCCTTCTTTAGAATGCATTCCTTTGGAATGCTTCTTGGAATGCTTTCTTGCTTCTGCCGAGCTTTCAGCTACTAACGTGGGAAAAGGTGATCCTTTCAACCCAAGTAACAATCTTAAACCTTGGAAACTGAACGGATTACCTTTGCCGTACTACCTTTCGATATTGAAACCTTTTAATCTACTCAACACCTGTCTTGTGCCAGATATCCAGGCTCCCTTGATATTTATTAATATCTTTACTTTGACCTCAATTACTGCAGTAATTTATAACTTTCCCTTGACTAAAGCTGTTGGCTGATGTTGCAGCCAGAGCTTTGGTGGGATCTACATTTTAAATTCTAATTTTGCTGAACAAACATTTTTAGTACGAGCTTTTAATGGATATAATTATATATGATGGCTGAGGACATAGAAAACGACTTCCCAGGTAGTCAAATTTAAAGGAAGTTTTATTGGAGCCTGTATGGCAAAGTTTTGGCTTAAGATTTATTAATAATTTTATTTCCAAGATTATTCAAGGTCTCAATTATGAACTCTTAATACGAAATTACAAACACTTTTTACCCTAGTAATGACCAAACAAGAAAGGAAGAAAGAGCGCCATGAGAACGGTGCAATCTGTCGGCCTCGAAACGAAAAGCAATTATTGAAATATGAAAACATTTCACTTGAATTTTGAGGAATTTTTCTCGGCCAACGTCGATGTCAACGAGGTCCGCCCAGACCACGGGTGTGCAGGGCTGTGCGGGAACGGGTGTGTATGCACGATCCACATATCCGGCCACATCTATTTATGTGGCCGCTCTTCTGCCGCTCTGGGATGAGCAGAATAATGGCCTCTGGCGTTGGCAGTGGCCGCTGGCCAGGCCACCTGACACACATGCGTTCCCTAATTAAATTAGTTCTATGATTCGCATCAGCCGGGCCCAGGGGCGCACACAAGCTGCCCTGGAGGGGCGCTAAGTGGCTAAAAGGGGGGCGAGGTATGGCTCACTCTTTGGGCCCTTAAAGCGGTTATTAGGTCGCCCTGATGGATTTGTAATATGGTTAATTGTGCGATGAAAAATGAAAGGGGCACGCATGCATAGGGCGAATGGGAAGCATAAACAATTGGTTTTCCTGGCGAAAGTAAACTTTCTCACCAGCCAGATTTTCTGATTCCTCAATCTTAGATATATTATTTATACATAAGCATTATTCTTTACTACTAAGGACTCTTCATAAATCACTTTAACTTTCGCGATCTCTTGATCAGCCGCACATTGATCCGTTCCGAAAGTGGGGCACCCAAAGTTCCCTGCTACTAACACGCACACCCCGAACTTCCATGAGCATGACACACCGAGGGGAATGAACTGAACGCCGTGGATGGACAGAGGCGGGCATTGATCTCGGAGACCTCCTCCTCCTCCGCCACCCATACTATCCAGATTCCCCCCACTAGCTCACTGATCCGCCCATCCACTGACCATTGCCTCCTTGCAGGAGAACGGAACCTACTTGTCGGCCCTCTTCTGCCGGGAGCAGGGCTGCCGCGGCCTGGTGATCCCCGTGCAGACCAAGACCCTGCAGCCGGACTGGCGGTGCATCACCTGCGAGAACGTGTTCCCGCACTCGAAGATGGCCAAGTACCAGGACTTCGCCCTGAACACCATCAACAACAGGATCAACTCGTGCAGCGTGCGGGACATGATACACTTCATCAACGAGCTGTGCCCGCGCTTCTGTCCCTCCTCCAACTACGTGCTGATCGAGGCCAAGCTGAACGTGATCTGGCGCATGACGCGGTTCGACCGCGAGGAGTACACCCCCGAGGAGATGGGCCACATGGATCGCTACCGGGAGGAGGTCCTGGCCATTCTCCACAAGCTGGGCGCCGGCGAGTGCACCCTGAAGAAGCTGATCACCGGGGAGATTCAGTGACTCGTAAGGCTCCCGAACTTGTGAATAACGTTTTTTTTTCATTCAGGTGTGCGTGAGCGAGTGATTCTGTGAATGAATGGGTTTTTTGGGCTCGCCCTTTGTTGCTATTTACTTGGAACTGCTATTTACCTAAGGAACCAATAAACACCAGACTATGTCTCTTATCAAATCCCTCTGCGTCTTATTAAACCCCTTTGGGCACACCCCTGTCCTTCTGGGCAATAAATATGAGGAGCCAACCAGCCACAAAGATCGCCGGCCTGCGATTGACCAACAAGATGAAAACTGCCACGATACAAGTTCTGAAGAGTGACTATGCTGGGCTCTCTTTCTGTTTAATGTTGACGTTTTTTTGGCAGGCATTCTTTTATCCCACAATCTCCTGTCGAGAGGGGATAGACATTATCTGCATACCAAAGGAAAACCTCTGCAAACTGAGGGTGCAAGAATACATCAATTAGATCTCTAGATAGCATGTAAAATGCTTTACAGGCCCTATTGGACATCTATATTAATTTATTACCGATCAAATTAAAACGTAAATTAATAGAAATTACATGTTCGACGTCACGTCGAAAGCCCGTCAAGCAAATTGTCAAATTGCCAGATTTCTCAATTTCAAACACCAGGCGAACATAAAGTTTCAGCAGGTGTAAAATCGAACAGCTGATCAGTTTATTCCAAGCTTAATAGAGATGCCCTCGTGATTGCTTCCCTTTGTCACGGCCCAAGCCATTGCATAGGACTTAGCTGTTATTCCCTGCTAATCGTGACCAGACTGTGACAAACTCGTGACGAACTCGTGAAACTGTCATGGCTGAGCATCTCTAGTCTGCGCTTTGTTCTTAACCAACGGTGCTTTCCAATGGAGATCGCTTTCTATTGGTTAATTGGGGGAGGGGAAATAGTAAAGGGTCGCCATATTGGAAAGTAACGGTTCTTTCAGTTAGCTTGTGGCTACCAGCTGGCCGCCTGCTATGTTTTCTGTTCGCCTGGTGTCTGGGAGCCGTAAATCCAGCACTTTGACGGAAAATGTGTTGCGAAGCCGCTCAAAATGTTTAAGTAAAATTATTAATTCCTTGTTTCAGACACCAGGCGAACATAAACGTTTAGCAGGTGTAGAACCGATCAGCTGATCAGTTTAATATAAGCTCCCTTAGAGATGCTCCTGTGATTGCTCCCTCTTGTCGCGGCCTAAGCAAATGCATGGGACTTATTAGTTATTTCGTGCTTATTGTGACCAGATAGTGACAAACTCGTGACGAACTCGTGAAACTGTCATGGCTGAGCATCTCTAGTCTGCGCTTTGTTCTTAACCAACGGTGCTTTCCAATGGAGATCGCTTTCTATTGGTTAATTGGGGGAGGGGAAATAGTAAAGGGTCGCCATATTGGAAAGTAACGGTTCTTTCAGTTAGCTTGTGGCTACCAGCTGGCCGCCTGCTATGTTTTCTGTTCGCCTGGTGTCTGGGAGCCGTAAATCCAGCACTTTGACGGAAAATGTGTTGCGAAGCCGCTCAAAATGTTTAAGTAAAATTATTAATTCCTTGTTTCAGACACCAGGCGAACATAAACGTTTAGCAGGTGTAGAACCGATCAGCTGATCAGTTTAATATAAGCTCCCTTAGAGATGCTCCTGTGATTGCTCCCTCTTGTCGCGGCCTAAGCAAATGCATGGGACTTATTAGTTATTTCGTGCTTATTGTGACCAGATAGTGACAAACTCGTGATGAACTCGCTAAACTGTCATGGCTGAGCATCTCTAGTCTTCGCTTTGTTTTTAACCAACGGTTCTTTCCAATGGAGATCGCTTTCTATTGGTCAGTTAGGGGAGGGGAAATAGGAAAGGGCCGCCATAGTGGAAAGTAACTGTTCTTTAACTTGGTTTTTGGCTACCAGCTGGCCGCTTGCTATGTTTTCTGTTCGCCTGGTGTCTGGGAGCCGTAAATCGGGCATTTTGACTGAAAATATGTTGCGGAGCCGCTCAAAATGTTGAAGTAAAGAAGCGATTTTTTAATTTGAAGCACCAGGCGAACAGGAAAATAAGTAGGTGACCAGCATTCAGCTTGCAAGGCTTTGTTAGAGGTGTGCCATTTCAATAAAGTCATAAGCCTTTGATGCCGATCAAGCGATTGCCCATCTCTGGTCGGCTTACACTAAGCTAACTGTATCCTTCCAGTAAGAAAATGTTAACGCCCACCATCCGCTTGCTGTGGTTTATGTTGGCCTGGTATCGAACATCAAAAAATAAGCAGTAAAACTAGGAAGAGCAGTTCCATTTCCTGCAGCGCCCAGATGTAGGCAATGAAAATGTTTAAATTCAGTAGCGGTATTAGGGTATCCCGAGCATTTCCACTTATAGAGACATAAAAAAGGTAAGCATGTGATAAATATATATTTTTTGGAACTGTTTCTTTTTGGCATTAAGTGACCAGGCATTATACTATCTTAATCGTCTTTCTGAATAAATTTTTATTATATTCACAATATATCGTTGCTTACTTTTAGACGTTTAAACCAACTTTAAAGAGTATTTCAAAAGCCCAGTGGCTTGTGTGGCACTCCCCCATATACCCAGCGATTAACGTTTGCAAAGATAGGGTGCAAAATGAATTTTATTAATCATTAAATAAAACTCTTTGCTAGAAAAAGTTATTAAACTTAATAATAGTGTGTTTCTACCAAAAAAATTGTGTCTTAACTTACCTCTAAAACGCATACAAATCTCATTTGAATGTCCTCATTTGGTTTTGTAGCTAATCGATTTCAAATAGACTTTTAGTGTTTTTTTTTGGTTTGGTTTTTTGTTATTTTAGAAGGCTTTCTTTAATGGCGTATACACAGACACACGCACAGGCATACAGTCGTATTAGAATAACATTAATTTCTCTAGTACAATTTGTACATATACGTACATATAGGTATACATTTGCAATCGAGGTTGTTGGCATGGGAATGGGAATGGGAAAGGGGTCGTGGGTCGTGGGGTCAGGGGCCGTGGGTAGTTGCCTATACATAAATAATCAGATACGATATGCTCCGGCTGTGGCATACACACATACATACATGTCTGGCCTAGGTCTAGGGCTTAATCTAACCAAATGTCGTGTGCATCAGTATATAATAGCTATGTATCAGCATATATCTATTTCTATAGTTACCATAGAAAAAAAAAACAAAAAAATTGGAAAACGTGATACACAAAAACAGGGGGCGGACAAGGGATGTGGGTGGACTAACTTAGGGCGAGGTGCTCCGCGTGGTGCTTCTGCCCCGCCTTCCTCTCCCGCAGGCGCTGCAGCGGCGGAATGGCGAACATCACCACGCCACTGATGGCGATCATGAGGCCGGCCATCAGGAAGGCCGGCGCATACGAGTCCGTCAGGTCGTACATCCAACCTGAAAGAAGCAGTGAGTGTTACATTCCATGCTTGATCCTAAACCCTCCAACTTGAACCCACCTCCGATGGGCGGGCCTATGAAGCTGGCGATGCCCTGGAAGAGCAGCAGCAGGCCGAAGGCATTGGTCAGCTTGTCCAGTCCCAGCAGGTCCACCAGGATCACCGAGGTGAGGCCCACATAGGCTCCGATCGTGAAGCCGAAGGCGATGCAGTAGAAGGCCAGCGACTGGTAGTCATGGCACAGCGGCACCATGGCAGTGGCTAATGAAGCACATAGCAGGGAAATAATAACATAATAACAATATAGCCCAAGTTCTAACTCACAAACTCCACAGGCGGTGAGGCAGACGTTGTAGACCAGCAGGCGGTTGACCCACGGCTTGTCCGATATGTAGCCCAGGATGATGCGGCCCACTGTGTTGGCCACTCCGATCGTGGCTATCAGGTAGCTGGCCTCCGACTTGGTGATGTTCAGGGTCTCCGCGTAGGCGGCCACGTAGAGGTAGGGCACGTTGAAGCCAATGCTCGTGCAGAAGTTGGACACGGAGAAGATCACAAAGATCACGTCCTTCAGCAGGGAGAAATTCATCATCTCGGCAAAGGTGTCGCGGGTCTCCTTGGAGCACGTGATGCAGCCGCAGCACTTTGCCTCCTCCTGAAAAGATGGGGAGAGTGGGTGGGTTAATGGGTCAGCTCAATGCCGCGATAGTTCCAAGGATCTTAATTACTAATCATCACGAGAAGGATTATAAATTCCCGGAAGGCAGTAAGGTAAGCAGTTCCCCAAGGTTCACAAAGGCATCCCAAGTAATCCCAAAAGCCTTTAAACACTATTGGAGGTATTTTGGATTCTAGTTGGGCCAACATACAACAATTTTAGAGCAAACACGTGTCGAAAGCCCCTAGGGTCAGCCCCATGTAAGTTTTGGCACAGGTCGGTTGGGTCGCTGCCAATTGTTCTATCACCATGACTTGAATACACATGGATTGACATGGACATGAATGGTAATGACGGCTCATGTTAATCAAATTGGATCGCCAATGAATATGCGTGGACTGGCTCAGTCCGATCGGTAAAGCGGATTGACCCACGAAGCCGGCCTGCAGTGAGCTGTGGGCTCTGGTCCGTGGATAATCAGAGGAGATGGAGGAGTTTTTCCAGGACAGCGAGATATTCGTGACGGGCGGATCGGGAGTGGTGGGCAAGGCGCTGATCGAGAAGCTGCTGCGCTCCTGCAATGTCCGCCGCATCTACGTGCTGCTGCGTCCTCGCCGGCAGCTGTCGGCCCAGGAGAGACTCCTTCGCCTGCGCCAGGCGACGGTCTTCCATGTGCTGGCCGTGCAGAAGCCACAGCAGCTGGACAAAATAGTGGCGGTGCCGGGGGACGTCTCACTGCCGGGGCTGGGCATCGATCCAGCGATGGTGGAGCGCATGCGAGGCGTTTCCCTGGTCTACCACTGTGCCGCCACGGTGCGGTTCGATGAGCCGCTCCGGGTGGCACTCCGCCTGAACGTCGGCGGCACCTTGGAGGCGCTGAAGTTCGCCGAGAACCTACCCCAGTTGCGGGCCTTTGTCCATGTGTCCACTTTCTACAGCAATCCCTATTTGAAGCGGGTGGAGCCCAAGGTGGGTGGGTTCGGTTGGTGCCCTGGGTATTGACGCCTAGTGACTCTCCTGGTCTGATCCTTGCAGTACTACTCCTCGCCCATGGACTGGCGACTTTGCCTTCGCCTGCTCGATGAAGTTCCAGACGATCGAATGCTCAACGCGCTCACAAAAAAGTAAGTGGGAATCAAGAAAGGCAATACATTTTACCATCCTCGATGGGAAATACACCTAAAATACAAAGTAACCCAAAAAATCTAAGCTATAGTGACCTGAGACATAAACTTTCTATAATGCTGTGTCCCATGGTGGTGCCAGGTTGATCGTGGGCTTCCCCAACACGTACACATTTACCAAGAACCTGGCTGAGTCCCTGGTAAATGACTACCGCCACCGCCTGCCGCTGATAGTGTACCGGCCATCCATAGGTAATCAGGGATGCCCAAAACATATAGCTTTTTGCAGCGACTTATAAAGCTCACTCCAGTACTGTTTGCGGTGGACGATCCTTCGCCTGGTTTCTCGCCCTCCTTGATGGGCGCCATGGGTCTGTTCGCTCTGGTGGGCGCTGGAATCCTGAAGACCGTGTACCTGGGCAGGGACATCCGACTGGACATCACGCCGCAGGACATCGGCATCAAGAGCATGCTGTGCTACACGAAGCGTGGATCCGAGATCTATAAGCGGGGTACGCCGGAGGAGCTGCCCGTCTACCTGTCCTCATCCTGTACCCACGTGCCGCACACCTTCACCGCGATCGCCGAGCAGATGGACACGCTGGACCTGTGGCGGGACGTGGCCTTTGAAAAGAACCTGATGATACCAGGCTGCCACTACACGGACAGGCGGTGGGTCTACCAGTTCCTCGTCTTCACCAAGCAGATTCTGCCGGCCATGCTCATCGATCTGCTGCTGAGGATCTTCGGTCAGAAGCCCGTGCTGATGAGTGCAGTGCGCAAGGCCTACCAGACGCTGGAGGTGATGCAGCCCTTTATGTTCAATAACTACGACAGTCCCGGGCTCACGGACATGGAGTCGCTGGCCAAGGAGAACGAGGGGTAAGTGGGTTGGAGCCTCATACACTTGGCATCCTACTAAATCCGTTTGATTCTAGCACCGCTTTCCACTTGGATGCCTTCAACCATCCGGATATCCATGGCCTGGTCATTCAATCCTGCGGGGAAATGCTCCTCAGCATCCGAACGCACTTGCTGCGCGAGGATCCAAAAACACTGGGGCGCTCTAAGATTGTCCTGAGAACGTAAGGAGTACATCTCTACCGCGGGATATTTTCATCTTTAAATCAACCTAATTTTTCAGTAAGGTAATACTCTACCGGCTGTTCCGCCTCTTCTTGCTCTACAAGATCGTCTCATGGGTCTGGAAAAGCTATGTGTCGCACCTCTTCTAGCTCACTTTTTTTTTACAATACTATTATCTTTATATAATTATTTTTTTTGTAATCCAAGTAGTGTTGAACTTAAGGTCAGCTCATTAATGGCAAATAAAGTTCTGACCAGTCAGTCCTTTTAAAAATATTGTCACTTTCTAAATTATGGAAGATCATAGGGATCTCCGCCGGAATATAGCTGAAGAGGAGGAGGGAAATGAGGAAATGGCGACACCCGCGAACCATCAGAAAAGTAACCCTATTATGATCATCCTGAAGCTGGTTCTTCGGTCAATCCGGTGGCTGTTGTGGCCCAGCGCGATACATAAGTTCCTGTTCAAGTGCTGGCTGTCGGTGGTGGTGATTGTCGTCTTCTCCATGCTCTTCGACGAGTACCAGGAGCGCACCATCGGGTGTCCCGTCGCAAACGATTCCTGGCAGGTCTGGCTAAAGGAACTCCTGGCGGAGCTGCGCTCCCATTTGCTGGAGGACTGCACACGCAAGAAGCGGTCGTTCTTCCTGCCAAGACCCAAGCCCGAGGACTGCAAGTGGTGTTTGCTAACCCGATTTCTTTAAAAATCTACCCTAGGACCCCTATACCCAGATTTCATATCCCACATTTTTCTTTATTTTACAAAGTTTAGGCTTAAGACAAGGGCTCTTAAGACAAGGGTCTATCTTATTTTGTTTTTAATTATAATTTATTCCTCTAACGAACGAACGAAATTTATGTTTCCAATTCAATTACAAAAAACAAACAGAATGCTAAACATATGAGCTGAAACATGGTGAGTCCTATAATTCGACTTCTAAAATTAAATCACTATCATACGAATATGCCTTCCACAAGGCTTACCTGTTTCATAAACTTCTCAAGGGTTGAATATCTATCGACCTACCTACCCAAATTAAAAAGTATCGCATTTCAAGGCAACTAATGATATATGAATCCTCCACTAATCATGAAATCCTTACACGGGGTGTTAGCTTGGTAAGTCTTATAGTTCCATAAATAATTGATACAATTCCAAGTTCTAGTTCGGTATTTTGTAAAAGTACTCTTATTTCCCTGTTCCCAATAGCTCACCTGACTCTGTGACACATTGTTGCTCTGGCGAAGGGATCCATACCGCTTGATAACGCCAGATCCCGAAATGGATCGGTTGAGGTCGTTCCTGGAGCTCACATAGTCGGGCAGGTTGTGCAGCGAGCCCTGGAGAGAGAAACACAGTTATAGTCAATGGATAGCCCCAGATCTCTGGATATAGGCTACACACCTGGTAGAGAGCATCCGGGCGGTACATGGTGCCACTGGCACTCCGCTCGCGGTGGGCATCCCTAAGAGGGGTCAGCTGCAGCTGGCTGTGGCACTTGCGGGCGATGTCATCGTTGCTGGTGCTCTTCACCACCGCCTGCGGTGGGGTCATCAGTGTGGGTCCCTGCCCATTGACGGCGCCGTTCGAGTTGTTGTTCTAATCACAAGTTATAGCTATAGTTACAGCCATTAAAGGGGCAAGATAATGCGTTCGCTCACCAAACTGGGCTTGAGGTTGTGGCCCACACTGTTGGATCGGCAGAGGGCACCGCCACCCGAGATCGGAGTATCTGTGCGCTGGGGCAGCTGCAGGTACTGATCCTTGGGCAGGACCTTCAGGGGCTCCAGTTCCGCCGGCGTGGTGTTCTCATCGATAATGGCCGACTTCTTGCCCAGCTTGGGCGTGCTCGGCGTGTTCGGCGGCGTCTGGGCGGACGGGGGCGCCAGCTCCAGGGGTCGGAACATCGCCCCGAAGATAATGCAGTTGAGTACGATGCCGCCAATGATCAGCATCGCCCCTCGCCAGCCGTAGTTTCCGATCAGGTACTCCGTCAGCGGGGCAAAGATGAAGGTGCCAAATCCGGAACCGCACACCGCGATGCCCGTGGCCAGGGAGCGCCGGGCCTCAAAGTACTGGGTCACACTCACGATGGCCGGCAGGTAGATGAGCCCAAAGCCCAAGCCAGTGCCAAAGCCAATCGTGATGATCAGCGTGAGGACATTCTGGGCGAACATGCTCACGATGATGCAGCTGGCGGCCAATATGGCTCCTGCTATGGTCACCGCTCGGCATCCGTAGCGATTCACGAACGACGAACTGATGGGTCCTGCGAACACATATATTTTAGAATAGTACCTAAGCATACACCATGGATTCTACTTGCCAGAAGAGAAGGTCACGCCCACCATTATGGAGGCAATCCAGGCCGTGTAACCCTTGCCCTCGTTAAAATATTCCAGGAACTCATTGTAGAAGATGCCGAAGGAGTAGGTCATGCCATCGGCTGCAGAAGAGAACAGATCATTTAAATATACATATGTACTTTATTAAAAGCCTAAAGGTAGGCCTCGGGGTTCCGAGAACCGAAGACTCCTGTCCAAAGTGGATTTCGTTCGATCAAACTGGTTACCAAGCGCTTGGCTCTTCGACAGGCCATAAATCAGTTTAGTTGGCAATTAATTACGGCTCCCAATTTTATCAGGATCGGTAACTATTTCCGTGGCAGGGCAATTACAGCCAAAACGGCGATAAGATTATCGCCCGAACACTTGGCCACAATTATCATCCAATTGATAGTTGTACCGCTCGAGTGGCGACTGTAGTCCACCTCCACTACAGTAAGCTCTCTGCACTACGCTTCACTTCTCGTAAATCAGCCCCATATCAGACATATCGGGTATCAGGACTGGACCTTGCGGCAGCTTAGGCCCTCCCCAAATCCTCCCCGGCTAAACACTCTGATTTGCGGCGATTAGAGTGCGTAAAATATTTACGATCCCTCGAAATATCCACGAAATACTCGAATACTTTTATTCCCTGACCACTTTGGTTGCCGGGTCAGTCCAAGGCTAGCGGGTTTGATTTATGGCAGCCGTAAAGGCCTTAAAAGGTGGTCATTAATGGCCGCCAGAGTTTCCCAACACGAGTTGCCCTCGTTTAAAAAAGAAATTGTAGTGAAGATTCATTTAGGTATCCCAAATTTAAATTGGTTTCCTATTACCGAAGTTATGGTATTTAGAAGAGCAGTTTTAGGGTCCCACTCTGAAACCCATTGAAAATACGGAAGAATTGAACATGAAAATGGGCTAAAATTTGGACCATCTTCAGATACAGCAATTTAAATGCAGAATATTAAAGAATTCAACGACGATTTCAAAAAGGTATCCCACGTCAAAATCAGAAATCTATAACTCAATTTATGGATTATTGAAGTGCAGATTTGGGGTCCCACTGTGAAACCCATTGAAAATTCGGAAAAACTGAACATGAAAATGGGCTAAAATTTGGACCACCTTTAAATACCGCAAATTAAATGCAGAATATTAGAGAATTTAATGACGATTTTATAGAGGTTTTTATAACTCTAGTTATGGAATCTTGAAGTCCTGTTTTGGGTTCCCATTATTAAAACCGTTGGTAATACGAAAAACCTAGCCAAAATCTAGTGCTAAAATCTGGGCACTCGTTTCAGAGACAAATTTTAATGTTGAATAATTGGGACGGTTTGGAGCTTTCATTCTTTGGTGGTAATGTCCTGCATTCTGTTGGACACCCCGAGGGGCAGGTGCGAGGTGTAATTGACTTTCACTTACTGACTATGTGTATCATGAAGGAGCCGAAGACCACCACCCATCCCCATCCGCCGTCCGGGGGAGTCGGCTGTCGCTCGAGATCCATTTCGCAGGTCTGCTCATGCTGCTGCTGGGATTTTCTGCGAGCTGGCGGGCCGTGAACCATTTTGCTGGGTTTGCTTGGGGCTTATTGCTTGGGTGCCCGAATGAACTTTGACCTGGTCTCCGCTGTTCTCCTCTGCTATGCTGGGCGTTGCACCTGCTGCTGGGTTACTTCCCTTAAAGCCAGCCGCTCATGTTGCGCAAACTGCAATATAAACATGGGACACAGTACATTAGTCAAGCCAAAACAGTGATTTAGCTGCCCCGGCCAACTTGAAAATATTAAAAACACGTGATGAAGAGGATGTTGTTGGGAGGTTGGTGTTGCTTTTGCTAGTGTGTCTGTCGTGATTATCAGCCGAGCTCAACCAAAATACATAGAACAAGCAAACATATTGGATTTCATTTATTAAGTTGAACACGTGTAATCTACTTGCCGGGGATAAGCTAAAAGTTATGTTGTTTAAAGATTTCACCCTAATAATAGATTTATAAATAATATGTTTAAGTTCATCACTATTATGATTGTGCACAATCGTTTGGTTAAATAAGTTAGATTTAGAACTGGAATAGAACGAAGCAAACCGAATTCAAGCAGTTATCAGGCTCCCGGCGACCTCCCACCCAGTCCGACCCTTCCTCATTAGCATTATCCCTATCTTTATTTGGCAGATTCCGAATCCGCTTACATTTCCATTGTCCGCCGTTCGTATAAACAAGAAGCGGACAGAGCAGAAAGGTGAAGTACCATCATATACAGTACACTTATGGATGTGCCTTATCAGGCGGGGCTCAGAAAAACACCCGACTACAGACTACAGAAGATCGAAGCTGAGTTGTTTGCCGTTCGGACCCCCAGCGATCAGCACGGAAATTCTTTCGTTTATGCGGACTAGAAGTCGCGAAAGAAGGTATTTTTTATAATAATATGTAGGGACATTTCAATTATCTTCTCGTTTTGCGGAGCAATAACCGCGAACAAGGGGGTTTTCTGTAATAATCTGTTGAGACATTTTAATTATTATTTTGTTTATGCGAACAAAAGTCGCGAAATGGGGAGATTTTTATAATAATATTTTGGAACACTTCAAATTTTCTTTCGTTGACCAGAAGTCGCGAAGAAGGTAGTTTTCTACAGTAATCTGTTGGGGCACTTCACCTTTTTTTCGTTTATGCGGACAGAAGTCGCGAACAAGGGAGTTTTCTATAATCTCAACATTTCAATTGTTCCAGAATGTATAACAAAAGTGTACTAAACACATATATTTTTCTGATAGGGAATTAGCGCGGCTAGGTCACTGTTAGGCACTTCAGACGACTCTAATCGCTGACCAAGGTGTGAATTACTTTCGTTTATTGAGCCGTGTTGTTTTACTCTCGCCTCTTCAGCTGCAGCACTCAAAAAGATACGGCATATCGAATATAAATCATACAATATAAGTATTCAGCCTATATGCGCATGTATCTCCAGAAATGCTGCCTGCTCAATCGTCGTTGTTATTGCTGCGTTTTTGTCAAGTGGAAACAAAGCGCAAAAGTTGCAACAATGCCGCAAGACAATTGTGACGTGATAGAGCAGATGTGAGTGTGGAGAGTGTGGGGTGGGTGGTGGGGGGTGGGTATACTCGACCCAGACCGAACAAAAACAAATGCTTTTTCACTTTTCCAAAGCCGTATCAGCAAGTACTTGATATGCACACACATTACAATGAGAGCCAGGCATGAACAAAAGCCAAACTCAAGCTAAAATTGATTAGGGGCGAACAATCGAGGCATGGTCGTCGGGGAGGGGCGTTACTAGATGATACTATTATGATATATATATTGCTCGTTCTAAATCAACAGGAAACGCATCCCCAGCATTCAGTGATTCATCCGTCGGCGTCGCTCTTTTGTGCAATCACAAACAATTAAAACAAAACAAATCAAATCAACGCAGAATGAAAGCCATTTTATAGAGCTTTTACCTCCTGAATAGAATCTCTAAAAACTCAGCATTATCACTCTGTTCGGCAAAAAATGACCATGACATTCGGGCTTTGTCTTGAGAACTTTTTTTTCCATTTGCCGACAAAGAGATTGCGCATACGCAACGTTGGCGGTGTTGATCAAAGGAAATTGTTGGTGTCCACATGGAATATTCCTGAATTATATTATTAAAATTATATTAAAAGATATCCTCATCTGAATGCGAATTTTCCACGCAATCATTGCCTCAAAAGTAAAAGATTTTGGAATAATTAATCGCATCTATTATCAGTGAGTTCTTTAATTAATTGTTTAATTGTTTAGTGGCCTGTATTTAAATACTCACATGAAAATAAAAAGTTATACGTTTTTGTATTTTTATGAGGTAATAATTAGGTGATAGCATTCGATTTTTAATGGTGCCGATTATTACTTTGTTTTTTTTTTCAGAATTGATCATAATTATACCCGTTACTGGTAGAGTAAAAGGGTATACTAGATTCATACCTAAAATATCGATTTTCGGCTTGTATATCTTCATTATCCCTCTGCTCCCTTAAGCTGAGTAACGGGTATCTAATAGGCGAGGCACTCGACTATAGCGTTCTTCCTTGTTTTACAGAAAGTTTAATGAAACTAACATTTGATTAAAACTTACCTAGTTTACATATCTAACTCACTTATATGTATATATATATTCATTTTGTATGCGTGTGTCTCGAACTCCTAAAACTATGTTCTGAACCGGTTGCTAGCTGGATCGTAATCGGGTGCTCGGTTCTATCACAAGGGTCCCCCATCCCCCATCCCCCTCCACTTGTTTATCTTGCACTTTCGCCTGGCAACGACACCAGTAGCCCTCTTCACAAGGCGATAGCACTCGGACTGGATGCACTCAGTCACCCTGCCATTGGATGGGCGGCACTGCGAGGAGACTTTGCCCTTGACCCACAGCCATAACCATCGCCGAGTGATAGCCCCAAAAATGTGGCAAAATGTGCGCAGTAAGCAAAGTGCAATATCAGCGGCAGAAAAAGCAACCAAAAAGTAGGAGCAACACGAACTGTTCGATTACGTGAGTGCACCGAGAAAATTTTCACATTTCCCCAGAGAAATTATCACATTTTTTTATATATATTGCTATTATTTTCTGCCCCCCATTGATATTTTTTAAACATTTATTTTTATGCACATATTTAGCTTTTCACATTATTTTGCGTGGTTTCCTTTATATTGTTCTTGTTTCTCGGCAAGATTGCAGCGTTTTGGTGGCCAGCAAGTGTCGTTGAACCAGCAGCAGCAAGGCAAACAAGAGGGCTACCACAGGTGATAGAGAGCGCTTGCATGTGGCATGCAGATTAGTCACCCCCTCCGCATAAGAGTACTCCTCACACCATCCCCTTCCAGTTCTTAACTCTTTAATTATGGGAATTATGAGGACGGCTCAATTGTATTCCCAGCAGGCTTTGTCGCCCAGAATTATATCTCAGCTGGAAAAGCTGTTGTGCACCGGTCATTCGCACTTTGTTTATTATGAAATTAATTCACTTTGCTTGGCACTAAATGAATTTCAGCTTTTGCGGTCACGGATTTTTAATTGCTTTGGCCTTGGACTTACAGACTTTGTGTTCACTTCCCAGTCGGGGTCCCCCACCGCACACGACCTCCCGTCAATCAGAGGCACCTGACCAGGCTGTTGAACCTGGTCAGGGAGAGGTACTGACCCACTAACCGGATTCTGCTGTGCATAGATTCAATTGGATGGATATTCCAGGGGGAAAGGCTTTCTAATTGGGCAGCCAAGGGGATGATAGGAAACACATTTCATTTTATAATGCACTATTTTCACAAACGTGCCAGCATTTCACACTTTAAATAACTACCTGCTTATGAATGCGAGCCTTACTCCATACCAAGAAGACCTCGGTAACCATCCCTATCACCATATTTACAGTACACCTCTGTTTGATATTCCCACTTTCCCCCTGATCCCGATCAATCTTTCTCAACGATCTTGTCAACACGGGCTTGGACCTTCGGATTAAGTCAATATCAATATGGGGAGCTATCAATATCGATCATGGCCACCTGTTAGGCGGCCAAGGGGGAAGGGTAACGAATGCACACTTTGTGTTTCCTCTCCCACGTTCTATGTCTACAGGCACACCAAACAAAAAAAACCGAAAATAAAGAAGAAAGTGCGTTTAAAGATAGTTTCGGCGAGAAATGCATTCTCGATATTTGGATGGTCTTTCGATTCGGTTTCACTCCAGGCCGATTGCCCTTTGCTGCGCAGGCAACCGTAAACCGAGGGATGATCCAATCAGCGATAAAAATTACGACATTCATCATTATGGCACTTCGTTCGACAAATAAACCGTAAATCGCCTTATCCTTATCTGATCCAGCTGACTTACCTTTCGGGTTGTAGGCTATGCTCGCCCTCTGCGAAGTAATTAATTACTGGCACCCTCTCGCGTTATTTCCTTTAATGTTTCATTTACTTTATTGCCAGAGTGTGCGAATTTTACGACTTTGTTGACAATTTGTGTTCTTCACGTTACAGTTGCAATTGTCCAATCGTTGAGATTATGGATTGCACGGGGCGTTGAGTGTTCAATAAAACTGAATGAAGTTGATTCCGATTGATCGTATCGCGCTCTAGTTATGGCAGTTGGCGTAGGAGGTCCTTGGCAACTGGCCACACTGGCCGGCTCCTTGCGTCTCTTGGCGCTTTGGTCACTCTGAGCGGATGGCTAAATACGGCTTGAGCGCGGACTTGGGCTTGTCACTTAACTTCTTGATGGTCTTTTGCCTGTTTCTGAGTTCCGCGAGCGAGATACTGCTTTTGGCGAGACGCAACCGATGTCGCTGTTAGCAGGCGACCAAATAAAATTAAATGCGGACTGTGTAAGAGCAAAACGCCGAGCAGACCGAGCAGACCGAGCAGAAGAAGGAAGGGAACGGCGGCAAAGAAAAAGCAAACACCGAAGCACTCTCCCTCTCTGCTGCGCTCTCTCTGCCGCTCTGCGCCCGGCTCTTCTTGGAACGGCACCCTTATCAGTGGTCAGCCATATGGAGGGTACTGCTATGTGGGGAGCTCTGGGAGAGAGCTACCCAGCGATCGGACCCAATCCGCCGCGAATTATAGAAACCTTATCAGTTTATAATTTTCTACAGGTTTTTTCTTCCAATTGTTGTCCACAGGCAAATAACACGGGTTTTTCGGTCGCTTCAGGGAGACGGGGGGACCCGAGGGGGGCTCTCAAATGCTTACGCCTTTCTGGGCTTAGTGTTAAATATTAATTAACAAATTTGCTCGAGTTGAACTGTGCGTAAAACGAAATCACAACGGCCATAAAAAGAAAATACAATCATAACAAAATGTATACGACGGACTATTTAGACCGTGCAGGGGACTACGATACTCTATAAGAAAAAGGTGTCTAACTGGGCTGTTCATCTCTAGTGGGACATTATTCGAAGTGGTTATTTATTTTAAAAATAATAATTATTATTCCTTACCCGAACTATACTCTGTATTCCGTAAATCAGTTCACTTTACCTGGATTTTAGAGTGTTTCATACTGTATCCGTAGGCGAAGTTTTAAAGCACAGTGGAGCAACAGTCACATGTTTTATGTGAGAATATATTAGCTTAGCAGTTTTAAAATGTATATTTCATGTGCAACTAAATTTATAAAACATTTTGAATCTTTTTTCGTAGCTTATCCTCCGTGAACTCTTTTTTTAGAACCCGTACAATGCAGTTTATTGCAGATGATTTAATAAGCCGAATGTAACTTCCACTTCACTGAAAAGCAATGGAAAATCAAGGTCAGCGACAAGACTTCCAGCTTCCTTGCAATCCACGGCGAAGCGTTAATACTCTATGTGAATTAAATGGAGCGGAGTGTCTAACTTTTCCCTGGCTCTTGAAGCACAGTGCACGAAGAGTCACACTTAGGAAATCCAGTGTCCATTGATCAACATCGGAGACCCGACATGACCGCGCTTCGCACTGATCGCATAATTTGCTGGGCAAATAGCGCCTCTGGAGCTATAAATAGACACAAGACCCCAAGACTAGACCGAAGGCAATCGGTCACAGGTTGGCCAGTGGTCGACCACCCAAGATGAATGGGTCGACCAACCCGTGATCCTATATGCACGCCCCATTGCCTCCTGCCCCTTTCCCTCCCAGAACCCCTTTCCCCACTGTCATTTGCGATTGCCGTAATGCGACAAAAGTGATAGCCGATTATACCAGGCATTGATAACGCCCTAGCCGCGAAGTGGACTATTCTATTTCCATGCACAGGAACGGGAGCGGACCTGGGATGGGGAATCAATTCCGCATAGTGCGTCCAAGGGTGGCCCAGCCACGCCCCATTTCCAGCTGATAAGATAGTGGAGTCCGGGTTAGATGAAATGGAGCGCTACTGCAGGCTCAACTGGTTGCAAGGAGCGAAATGGGCCCGAACAGGAATCTTTTCGGGCACCTATTTACCCAGGGGCCGTGCGTCAGATCTGACAGTGTCCAGGTGACAAGTGCCAGACCTCACAGACTTCCAAGTCTCACAACCGATTCAATATATTTAGGGTACGAAGCTCGTAAGTTAGTTTTACATTGGCTTTATCCCTTTACTTAAGGTGCAGAAACTTATATTGCCCTGGCTTTCAGTCCTTTCCGCATATATTCCTTAGTAATGGAGCTCTCTCAGCTGGAATCCCAATACAACTGGCGCAGGTCCGTCTTCGGCATGCGCGAAGAAACTTTTGAGAAGCCATGGAACTGCAACTACAATGGCCCTACCGATCCTGTCCTGCTCTTCCACTGGATATTATCCCTGGATCTGCCCATGTTGGAGGACGAGACACCGCCCCCGAGTTTCTATTACGACTTGGTGGAGACGCAGGACATTGAGCTGGACCGAAGTGTCTACAGCGGAAAGCTTCTCGTGACCCTCGGCAGTCAGACAGTACAGCGAGGAGTTCCGAGGCAGGAGTTCCCGAGTCCGATACCCTGGACACCGGAGGACTCGCAGCCGTCGACATCGCGAGGCATTAAGCCGTTATCAGCTGGCGCAGCTGAAGATAAAGTAACATCACCTTCTGCAAACAAGGTACAGATGCCAGAACACCCTATGTCTGGAGAACCTGGCCCTTCTGATGACACAATGTCCTCCTATTCCGGAGACACCATTTGCGTACTACCTTCACCCAGAGATGGCAAGCCCCCAATGTTGGTGGAAACTGGCACTGGTCCCGACGAGGCACACCAGCCCATGTTGGCGGAAATCGGAACTTGCACCGATGAGGCATATCGCCCCGAGTGGGTGGAAGCGACTTCTGGGTCCGATGCAGTTGCCACAGAGGATCTAGGACCGACAGCGAACCCTCAGTCGCTGGGCTTCTTCATTAAGACGGCCATCCTGACGATCTCCGTGCTGCACACCCTGTACGTGCTGTCCAAGATCGCCTTCGGGCCCTTCATTGCCTATGGCTGGGAGACCTGGGTTGCGCCTCCGCCGCCCATCGAGGAGAAACCCCTGTTCTTTCCCGCCAGCATTTGGCAGCTCGTGCTCGACAAGTTGGCGGAGCTGCGTTCCCTATTCGCCTAACTCCGCTCCTGGGATCGCCAGCACAGATAGTTTCGATCCGAGCGGGCTATTTATAAACCCATCGCGCTATTTTTACGCCTCGTCGAGACTCAGCTGCGGCACCAGTTGCATCCACAGTTCCAGTCGGTTCCTTCGCCGCCGACACCCACTGTCCATTGTTGTTGTTCCCGTTGTCGGCGACGCCGGAGATTACGAGTAACACGGAGTGCCCGAATATTCGGACGGCTGGTGCTGTGTACCCAAGACACTAGCGATAAGCCTCGGAACCTACACGAATCTCGGTCAATAGCTCGCCGATCCGAACAAATCCATAGTCAAATAAATACCCAGCTGAGTCCCCGATTTCAGCTCTTGCTCTCTGTCCATCTCTTTGGGAGTATGTAAAATATTCCATAGCGCTAGTTATGCTTCATCCCCCCATCCGCGGAGCCGACCCGTGGACAATGATCCGAGAGGCCCAGTCGCACCTTATCGGTGTCAAACACCTTTTGCTTATTGTACTTTAATAGGTGCATTCACTTGCCTTTCCCAATCCCGATGCCGATTCGAAACGGAACTCGATCCCCGCTGGCGTCATCGCCTACTGCGTATGGATGGATAGAAGCTTCCCGCAACTACATGAGCGATCGTACATGGAAGTCACCGATGACAAATATGAGGCATGACAATATATGATGACATGTATTATATAAAAGTTATCAGCATCCAAGAACCGATCTGCTTGGTTTTCGGAACTTTAAAACGTTGTTCAAAGTGTTTTAACTTTATGTAGGTTAATTTAGCTTTGAACCCGTATTCAACAGAGCAAGCAAGCTAAGCGAAAGCCTTCTTAAATTGCTCAGCTACCGGCTGCTTAAATCATTGCGATTTTCATATCTTTTCTGAGGGCCCTTTATCGGCGTTTTGTGGCCAGGCCACTTGCCTAGCACCAACTATTGATTTAATTGCAGCTGACGGCCAAGGAAACTTCTGGGCTGGAATCTTCGCTGCACGTCAACGTCAGACAGGCGAAAGCCGGAAAATTGAGCTGCCAGGGAAGGCGCCAAGCGGGGCAATGGCATAATGTGCAGCCCGAGAGTATGCATGCAAATTAGCTGACAAAACAAGATTGACATTCGGCAATCAGCGGCGAATTGTCTGCATCGGCCATTTTGTTATTTCACTTTTTTCCACTTCTCACGAAACATGCCGCATTGCCATTTTCCCTGCCACAGGCCAAGGGTCAACTATGAGAACTGGTTAAGGGGAAGGCAAATGCCAAGACCAAAGGCCGCGAAAATCCGAAAGTCGGAGAAGGGGGCAGGGAAGACGACCCAAAAGCACAGGATTTTCCACCAGCTATATATGTGATATGGATGTATAGTATCTGGGCAGGTCATTTGCTCTGGCGGCGCCTTCTATTTAACATGCACTCGTTGGAAGCGCTGGGCCGCATTAATATTGCAGCACTGGGCAGGACGAAAGCCGATCCAGGGGGCGGGACTTTCCGCAGCCACCTGTTGATTGCCCCTCCCGCAACGCGCCAACACCTCTGCTGCCCCGGTGTCCTTGTGTCCCCCCATCGGATATGCACAGGCACACACTGGCAAACAAGCAATGCAACACTCTGGGCCCAAAAGGACCTCCGATACCAGTGCTCATTTTACTAGGATCCATCACCAGAAGGTTGGGAACATTCCTCGAAACTGTTACATATTATCGACAAAATAATACCAATACTTTACCGAAAACTGATGGGCAGTCAATCTATTTAAAATCAGTTTGTGGGTATAAAGGTGTCTAAAAGTATGCAGCAAGAAATAACAGTGCCCCTCAAACACTGTTTTCTTGCATACTTTGCAGCGCCTTTATATTTTTTCCTGTTCTTAAAACACTTTTAATAAGTGTTGGTTAGGAAAAATAAATATTATTAGAAAAGGCTTGGGTTGAACGATCCGAAATAAAATACTTGTATACATATCCTTCATGTGCTAATATTGCGACCGCAGCAGTGGCATTCCCGTGTGAGTTCTCGCTAATTATGCACGGACTAATGAAAGACATGCGCTCTCGAGCGAAAACAGCTCAGTTTACACTCAAAACATCGATTCGGACTCGAGAGTCCCGGTGTGCGGGACTGTACCGGCACGTGTATCTCTTACATATATTCCGAGAACGATCAAAGGACTTTGAGGCTGTCCCAGTGCCACAAGTTCCTCACAGCATCCCATAACGTTTCATAAGCTATCTTCCTGGCTGTTGGCACTGTACTTTCGCTTTCACTGGGGGTCTTCCCACCTCCTTCCTGGACTGCCTTTCACTACTTTCTCCGGCTGGATGCGGTGCACGTGCCGCGAGTGTGTGTGTGACAGGTGGTTATATCAATGCACCGAGTTTGCCCCCCGGCGTCACGTTCTCACTCGGCTACAATGTGTTATGCATACGCAGTGATGGCAAGGGCGGCCCTGTTTTTTACTAGTTGCGACACTAGGCACTGGGATTATGGAAAACGCATGCCCGAAAAGGACTACATTTTATGGAAATCCCCTAGGGTCCAGGAGCACCATGACATTTGCTGTAGTACTTTGTGGTTCGCTTCGGCATTTAAAAGTACTTCATTCGTGTAAAAAGGTAAAAGGTAACAAAAGATTCTTCATGAAAAGCATATCATTAGATTTCACTGTTCTCAGTCGGTTTTTGGGGACTTGCTTTTTTCGTGGCGTAAAGTTAGTTGTATAACTCGTATTATTACCCTATCTGACACTAGAAATTAAAACTTTTTACTACGTTTAACGCACTATAAATAATAAAGTGCATCATACTGTATGTTTTATTTTATATCGCAGTATTGCTGGAGATATTTAAAGGGTATGTGTTAAGTCCGGAGAAGGTAAAGGTTTTCTAGGTTTAACGGACTAAAAATAATTCGATCCATTTCTATATATGTTCTATTCTATATCGCAGTATTGCTCGAGATATTTTAAAGCGTATACGTTAGGTCTGGATGATGAGGACTGAACTGGACGTACGTATGTACTGCCTTTCACTTGCACTTGGCCACTTACCCTTGCACTTTCCGGCGAACCGGCACGTGGCACGTGATGCGACCGGTCGATCCTTGGGTCACGGACACCGATGCGGCTTGGAATACGTGGAGGGACACTTCAGCCACAATAGGCGGCAGCCGGAGCAGTCGAAAATCGAACTTGGTCGCGTGATTAATTGGCAATCGCTTGGCCAGCAACCCGAATCCGTAATTAGCGAATGGGCGGCCATCCGCCGTCCGCTGTCCCTTAACTGTTTGCCGGACTGTCGAAACGCACCGAATCGAGGCGCACCGCGGCGGACGGGACGGGATTGATGTCGCCGCTTGGGCCAGGCCAGCCTGCCTGCCGCCTCAAAACATTATGGCCGCGTGAGCTTTGCCCGTGACTTGATTTTGAAATGCAGCGCCGATGTCGATGTCGATGCCTGTGAGCTTTCCAGCTTTTCCGCTGAGCTTTCGCGGAGGCAGCCCCCTTGGCTTGGGCCAAACCCATTCCCCACTCCAGGGACCCAGTTAACCACGTACCCCTCCCAAAACTTGGATAACATGTGCTTGGGGCATCCTTCCCTTCCGCTGTGCGCTCCCACAACCGTATAGGTGCCCATTCCACGACCACTTGTTGCCGCTGGTCACAAGGTCATAAGTCGTAAGCCACTTGTTGAGTGGCGCAGATCTTCGGGCGCTTAAGCTCCTTGTAAGGTGCCCAATTAGGCCTGCTCCTCTGCTATTCTGGACCAGCTGGACTGGCCGGTCTGTAATCCGAACGCATTTTCCCCCAATTAAAAGGGCAAATGGCAGCGGCAATTAAAACTGCTGCTTTCAGGAACATCATGTTGCAGGAAGGTTTTGCAAATGCAACCAATTATTTGATCCTATTCAGTTATCCAATATTATATATTATGAAATAAACCAAATGCTTATGTGAGAAAAGCGGAAAAAATAGATGTGCATTAATACGTAAGCAATGGGTTATTATGATGGTACAGAATGTGTTGACAAATGGAATGCGAATGGGCGGCCTTCTCCTGCAGCTGCGTTACGTTTGCATAATGGAATTGTGGACTCCTCGTTTTCGGTATTCCGGATGCCTGGTTTCCTAAATGCCCCCCCTGGCCCCATCCTCCTCCTCCTCGTGGGTGTCCACCGTATCGTTCGTGTCGGCATTCAGGTCCACCCAGTTGTCGTCGCTGATTTCGTCAATGGTATCCGTATCGTCCACAACGGCCGCAACACTTACGTCGTCCGTGGACCCGGAATTGGTGGTGCCCGTGGTGGTGGTGGCCGTCACGGCGGACGAGGGTCTCAACATCTCCTCCTGGGTGGCCGGAGTCGGGGTCGTCGAGGTGGTGTACGATGCGGAGGAGGGTGTCTCCGATCTGTAGCCCAGTCCCAGGCCCGTAGCGTACGATCCGGACCCTGATCCCGAACCCGAACCCGAACCCGAACCGGATCCCGATCCCGATCCGGATGCAGTTTCCGTTGCCGTGCCCGTATTGGAGCTACAACTGGCGGTGGTCCCTGAAGTGGAGGCATCGTCTCCGGTTAGGGCGTCCTGGGATAGCCTGGGTCGCGGCGCCCCCTTGAGCTTGTTCTTCTGCCGGGCTAGTTCGTAGTCCTTGAGGTCAGACAACTTCAGCTTTATTTTCTGTAGATCGCGTTTTAGCATCTTCACAACAATATTTAGTGAAAACAGAAAACAGTTATGCGGAGAGATATATGTGTGTGATAAGGCTGGGCTCTCAATCGGTCACACTTTGGGGAAGGGAAAAGTGACTATCGTATACCAGTCGCTTTGGTATAATAAGGTGTTTTCTTTTGCCAAAATCCCTTCATCAAAAAAATGCAGATCCATTAATCATTTGTTGTGAAAATAGGACCCTCAGCCCTTTTTGCCTAGACTCAATCTAAAATCCTTCCCAAAAATAATATTAGACCCCCAAATTTAGTGCTCAAGAAATTGAGTATAACACGTTTCTACATTTGCTCATCAGAAGTAAGTACAATATATCTATTTTCACACTAATGGGCTAATATATTGTACTAAAAAAAGTATTATCAAATTAGCCTTGTACTACACTCCGATGGGTTATATTAAGAGACATCATATACACTATTTGCAGGACATTTATTTTGTGGCAATGGTTCACGAAAACAAATATATATATACGTATGATAGTGCGGTGATGAGCGTGAAGCGGTTGAGAAAAAAAAGAGTGTGTACTATGATCATGGGCAGATGGTGTCCCTAGTAGAAGCCGTAGTGGCCATGGTGGTACGGATAGTAGCCGTGGTGTCCGCCGTAGTAGGGCGCCGCGTGAACGTATCCATAGCCGCCGTAGTAGGGACTTCCCAGGCCGTAGCCGCCGTAGTGACCGTGTCCGTAGCCCCCGTACCCGCCGTAGCCGCCGTAGCCGTGGCCGAAACCGTAGATGCCTCTCTTCTCGGTCTTCTTCTCATCAACTGCGGATGCCTCCGGCTCCAGGGCTTCGGGGGCGGGCTCCGACACTGCTGCCCAGGTGCCCACCAAACAAATGGCCAGGATGACAAACACACACTGCACAGAAAAAGAAATCAGCTTGTAACTTAATCAATTTAAAACCTTTATGTCAAGGTTACATTTGTAAGGATATTATTTTATTGTCCTTCTGGAGTTTCGGTAAAGCTTCTTATACTTTATCTTGGATAACGACCTTTTGAAAATTGAAAAGAATATGCAATACGTTTTCAAATTTGTAGTTTGGACTAATATATGGTCCTCCTACCAGAACACAGTTCGTGTAAACGTTTGTTAACTTTATGTGCAACCGGAATAAAATGTATTTATTTATTTATTTAAAACAAAAAACACTTTTCATTGAGTTTTGCAAACTGTCACTTGAAAAAAATACAACCGGCCGGAAATAATCCTTGGTGTTGCTGCTGCTTACCAAGAACTTCATGTTGCTGCTGCAGATGTTGCCGAATTGCTGGACTGCTGGATGCGAGTTGACTGGATGGGTTGGGTGCCAGGCGAGCTTTGTTGATGGCTGCCAGTGGCCCGGCGCTTTTATAGTCACCCTGCCTGGCTTATTGTTGCTGCTACAGTTTGCAATTATGCAAACTGACAACAACCGCAGCAGCAGCAGCAGCGGCAGCAGCGATTGTTGCAGCTGAGTTGAATGCATGACGGGTTGAGGACTTGAAATCGAATATTGTTTATGCTGCGAGAGCCAAAAGGTCATCCATCCGCTCATTCGGCGGACCCGCGAGTAGAATGGAGTGGGCGTGGAAACTAACGACATCGCTTGTAATTGCCATAGTGGTCGAAATTCTAAGATCCCAGACTTATTGGGCAATCGGAACGAGGCGGCCCTAGCAATGCGATCCACATGCAACGCGAGACCCGCAGATGCAAATGCGTTCCACACTCACCCAGTCGCGTGTATCGTATAACACTTTCACTGGCCATTCGATCGGATGGCTTACAGAGCCAAAAAGGGCGCCTCACCATTACCCAAGTGGGTGCAGACGCTGGGCCAAAACCCGTGGGAATTGCTCATGCATGCGACAGGCATTATATACATATTATGAGCAATTGCACGTTCGACAGCCTCCTGGCATTTTTAATTAAGCCGCCAGCCCAGCTGAGATCTCTGCCAGATCACATTCAATGCAAGCTCTTATCGAAAGAATATCCAAAGTGCACGATTTCGATGGGACCTCTGGGTGAAGGGGTATATTGGGCCAAAGGCTGTTGCCCAGGTCGATTAAGCCATGCATTTTTATGGCTGTAATTAGGATTTAAAAAAAAATGTCTACACATTTTTAGATAAATTTATACCTATTATGTGTTCCAAAAAAAACGAAAAAGTTGCCAAAAGTCTATTAGCATTAATTCCAGTTCAATAACATCAAATATTAAATAGATGAACATTCCTGGCAGCTGGTAATATCAGTTCCTATGTTATTTTTAAAAGAAATAGGAACATTATAAAGATTGAGTGAACAACTATAAACAAAATAGTTATAAAGATTCTATTCACATTGTCATATTGCAGCTCGCAAATTACTGGATAACCAGTCGTAGAGCCAGCTCCTTCCATCGATCATTTCCGTCTGCCGGGGGCTGCGGTACCAGTACGGCACCGCCACATTGAAGGACGACCTTGACCGCAGTGGCAATTGCAAATCGCAATTGCAGTTTGTGACTCTCCGAGTTCCCAAGTCATGAATGAAGCAACGCCGGAGGCAACATTGTTGAATGAAGCATGGAAAACAGCCGAACGCAAGCGCATGTTTTCATTTTCCCAATCAACGACGTCTCGTCATCTCTTGCCAAAAGTGGGTGGCACCGCCATTGTCTTCTCCTCCCCGCGATTGTTTTGGTATCATATCATTTAATATTAATGCCCTGCGCATTGGAGGTGAATGCACGCGAGACCGAGACGAGACGCGTTGGGCAAGCGGAAGCCATCGGGGGGTCTGGTCTGGGGTCTGGGATCTGGGCTCTGCGATCTGCGATCTGGTCACGATCCGGAGATGACAACACTTTTGATTGCCAGCTAAATTATAATTCTTGGCTAATTCTAGTCTGCGGATGGGGCCGATGTCGATGTCTATTGATTGATTCCCCATTGTGACCGGTTTGATTTACGGCCCAGACGGCTAATAGCGCATTGTTGGACTGCTTCCAGGTTCCAGGGTCAGATCTTGAATCTCGAGAGCCCGCGGGGCCTGATGATTGCCATCCACTTTGGGCCAGCTGTCCATGGTTACACAACAACAACCGGCGTTGGCCATTCGATTTCAACTGAAAATGCTTACATTTCCTTACAATTTATTGCGCTTAACAGACAGATTTAACAATTAAAGGTGCGGCGGCGGGTGTCTCCTAGTACTTGAGCTCCTTGGCCTTGTCGTGGGCCCCCTCGTCCAGGAGCTTCAGTTCCGCCTGCTGCTTCTCCGGCCGGATGACCGTGTAGTAGTGGTAGTAGCGCATCCCCAGGATGTAGGTGCCGTAGAGGGTGACCCCGATGCAGGCGTAGACGGCGCCGCGGTGCAGCTTGTCCAGCAGCGAGTTGGCGTTGATGGGCTTCTTCTGCATGGCGTCCAATCCGAATCCAATTTCCAAATCCGTAAAAGTTTCCGTTTGGCTGTTTTGTCAGCTGTTCTGTCAGTGATGTCGATATAAGGGAAAGTACCGATAACAGGATGAGGTTTAATGGCCATAGCCAAAAATAGCTAAAGTACAAAGCTGAATGGCAAGGTTCTTCAATTCACATCGAATTTATAAAAGCAATCCATTGATACGCATTGATAGAAAAATTGGAACAACCAAGGAGTTACCGTCAAAATCACAATCACCATTGCAAGCCAGCTTTGGCTAGAAGAAGTCTAAGGGGTTTAATCGATTGATTACCCCGCTCACCTCCATCGATTGGCACTCGATAGCTTTCACTCGCACGTGTTTACAAACCTGTGTTTTTTATTCCTGAAACGCCATTGTGAAATAGCTGGACTACAGACTACAGAGATATCCGAAGGATTCATGGATCACGAATACGCTGGCGTTACCCCGCTGGGCGCCGGGGAGGGCAAGAGCGCCGCCTCGAACGCAGTGGTACTATGCTGCGAGTGCGGAGTGACCATCCAGCCGAATCCGGCCAACATGTGCGTCACCTGCCTTCGCAACCATGTCGACATCACGGAGAACATCCCGAAGCAGGCGGTGCTCCACTTCTGTCGCAATTGCGAGCGCTATCTGCAACCGCCCAACGAGTGGATTCAGGCCTCTTTGGAGTCCCGCGAACTCCTGGCCGTTTGCCTCAAGAAGTTAAAAGGCCTGAAGGAGGTGAAGCTTGTGGATGCCGGCTTTATCTGGACGGAGCAGCACTCCAAGCGCATAAAGGTCAAGCTGACCGTGCACGGCGAGATCACCGGAGGAACGGTGCTGCAGCAGGTCTTCGTGGTGGAGTTCACCGTGCAGAATCAGATGTGCAACGATTGCCATCGCACCGAGGCCAAAGACTTCTGGCGCTGCCTGGTGCAAGTCCGCCAGCGGGCGGAGAACAAAAAGACCTTCTACTACCTGGAGCAGCTGATCCTCAAGCACAAGGCCCACGAGAACACGTTGGGCATAAAGCCGGAGCACGGCGGTCTGGATTTCTTCTACGCCAGTGACAACCATGCCCGGCGCATGGTGGACTTCCTGCTGACCATGGTGCCCGGCAAGGTGACAACCTCCAAGCGTCTCATCTCGCACGACATCCACAGTAACAATTACAACTACAAGTACAACTGGTCGGTGGAAATAGCTCCGGTATCAAAGGACAGTGCCGTTTGCCTGTCCAAGAAGCTGCGCCACCAGCTGGGTAATCTCTCGCCATTGGTCCTGGTTAACCGGGTGTCTAGCAGCATTCATTTGATTGATCCGCTGACCGCACAGATCGCAGAACTTACCTCGCAGGTGTACTTCAGGTGAGTGTCTTTTTGCTGCGTGATATTAAATAAGGCTAATTGATTGTTTTCCTTCAGAGCTCCTTTTGAGGCCATCTGCAATCCCAAGCAGCTGGTGGAGTACGTCGTCATGGACATTGATTTGATCATGGAAAAGGATCGCAAGACCTATCCCGGCCAAGGGCAGGTCTCCTTTAAGCACGTCCTCTGCGACATTTGGGTGGTGCGAGCCTCGGAACTGGGCATAAACGACAACCCCATCCACACACGTTCCCACTTGGGTCACTTGCTCAAAGTGGGCGACTCTGTGATGGGCTACAACACTGGCGAGGCCAACATCAACGACCAGGAGTTCGACAAACTATCGCCGGACCTTATTCCAGATGTGATCCTTGTGCGCAAACACTACGATCGCCAGACTAGGCTTAGCCAGCGTGTGTGGAAGATCAAGCATCTGGCGGCGGAGGCCACCGATGAGCGCAGCAAGTACGATTATCATGAGTTCCTCGACGATCTCGAGGAGAACGAGGATATCCGCGGACAGGTCAACATCTATCGCGACACCAACAAGACGATACCCATTGAGGTGCAGGGCGCTGGCGGAGATGTGCCCCAGATCACACTGGAGGAGATGCTGGAGGACATGACGCTCGAGTGTGCCGATGACGAGATGGGCGAGGAAGGAGGTGCCGAGGAGGCCGAGCCGCAGTTGTAGTTCTTTTTATTTATCATAACGCTTTTTTTTAACCATGTATGCCCTGTACATATTCGCTTAATGCACATAAACAACTAGGAAACTAGAGGAAACTTAATGTGTGCAATACTTCCTTGAAAACGAAACCACCTTTATGTTACGAAGGTGGCAAAGTAAGTATATTGGAATACTGATTTCTTCAATATTTCGTTTGGCTCTACAAGTGACCTACTAAATAATAAACCGTAGAACACTTCGCATGAATTTCGACATTATCATCTTAAATGATACATTTATACTCCTTTTTGGTGTAAGCTTAACGATGGTAACATATCAGTTTCATTAAAATTCTAGCTAAGTCTTTTCTAAGCTGCTCATTCGGTTTTGGTCCCGCTTTAGGAGAGTCCCAGCTGCGGTTTCTCCTTGAAGAAGTATACCTCGTCGCAATCGCATGCATGATCTGCCTCCCATTCGAGCAGAGCTCGCTTCACGATGGGAAGGATGTGCTTTCTGGTGGCCTGAACATTGTGTTGGCGCAGGAAGCATCCGCCCATGAAGCGGGTGTCCACCTCATGAGGTCGCAGCTCCAGCTTGGGATCCTTGGACTCCATTAGCGCGTGCCGCACACGTTCCACAAACTGGCTCTGGCCGGAGAGGGAGATCAAGGCCAGGTCCCGCTGCACTTGTCCGTCGGCGGGTGAGACATACATTCCCAGGATAACCAGTAGGTTACTCTCCACGCCGAACTCGCGTACGGCCTTCTCGGCGCCGCTTTTCTCCACGAAATCCCTGACAAGGATGGGCATTCCAGCTAGGGGAACCACCTGACGATCGGTTTGTAGGATCTTCATATCCTTGCGCAGCACCTCGGTGAGAGTAAGCTTACTGATATCCGCCCTTGCAGCCACCAGCTCATCGAAAAGACTGCTTCTTTGATCGTCCTGGCGGTTCAACTCCCTCTCCAGCTGCTCGACCATAGCCACATCTTTTGGCCCATAACGCTTGGCCGCGGGGGCAAAGTTGATGGTGTCCAGCACGATTGTGGCGTGCAGCATCTGGGCAACGCCAACGGATCGGGGCTGCTTTTCGTTTAAATAGCGCTGGGCCACCAGAGTGGCGCAGGATCCCACTGCCTCATCAATGTCCATCTCGCAACCGCCTGGCAGCTGCTTAAAGGATGAACTACTGTCTTCCAAGGGCCTGTGATCCAAAATCTCCCTCACATTTGCCGCCAGCGGGCTGACATGGTGATCCACAAGGATAACGCTCACATCCTGAGCCACTTCCTTGGGAATATCGTCACGGAAGAGCAACACTGGCTCGGCAATCCCGCACTTGACAAACAAGTGGCCCACCTCCGTTTTCAGAGGGTAATCCCGGCGAGGAATGTTCAGAATGGGCACGTAGTCGTGCTCACGATGGCGCTCGGCGTAGACAAAGGCCAGGGTGACGGCAGACACGGCCGAGTCCAGGTCGCACGACTCGTTTCCCATGACCAGATGCAATTTCCGGCCGGAATCGACGGGAGCCGCTGCCCAGGCAGCAGGTGACACCTCCGCCAGATGCTGCGGGAGATGAGAAGCCCTATTAGTGCGTGGTCGTCGCCAGTCGGATACTCTTGTGGACTACTCACCCGCCCTAAGGTGCTGCGGGCCTGGGCCAGGAAACGCAGAAAACACATTTCTCGGGGAAAACTCTGAAAAGCTGGGAAGGTAAACGGTCCGGTTCCATATAATTCAACAGTTGCGCGTATCGATTCGAGGTGACATTAATCGATTGGCGAGCGCAAGAGGCTGAAAATAGCTTTTAAAGCCAGATGATCATTTGTTGTTGGTAGAAAAGGTACATTCGACCCTCTTCAGACGCAGGAGGGGCATAATAATCTCTTGTTGTTGAGCTTAATCACATTGGGTTAATTCCACATTCCCGATCGTTATCAGCTGCATCTATTTTCTGTGCCTTATCAGCAGTGTTTTAAATCAGCAGAGGTTGTGCTTCGATCACACCAAGTAAAAGCTGCGTTGATATTTTACTACAATTTTTTTATTACATTGAACAAATAGTTCAAAATTGTTCCTAAACTCTTTTCTAAAATTAGTCTAGCGTATGCCACAATTTAAAATCTAGCCAGTTTGGCGGCAAAAAGCTGGAACGGCCCATCAAAATGCCAGCTGATTGTTATCGATAACAGCAGCTTGATTCAAACTGTCATGGCGCCAGCTGATCCTTAACGTTTAGTTTTAATTATAAAATCACAAAATATCAATACGACCGCGGTCGAAGGCCAAAATTCACCCCTGTCTTCGATCGCAGCACAATCTTAATGGAGGGCTGCGCATCCACGCCCATTGGCAGCAGCTGGTAGTGTCGCACCATCTTGATCACCATGGTTTTCATCTCCAGCAGAGCAAACTTTTGGCCGATGCAGTTCCTTGGCCCTGCGGAGAAGGGTATGTAGCTGTAGGGTCCCAGTCTGGAGGCCTCTGCTCCCAGATGGCGCTCCGGATGAAAGAGCAGGGGATTGGCAAAGAGTGTTTCATCCCGGAGAAGCTGCCAAAGAAGTACAACCACGTTGGTTCCAGCTGGGACGTAGCCGCCGTCTGACGACAGAGTGGGTAAGTATTGTGCGATCCTACTTAGTCTTTCCACTCACCTACGGCCAAATCCTTTTCAAGACAGCGTGCCACGGCCGGAATAGGCGGATAGAGTCGCAGAGACTCCTTGACCACGCAGTTCAGATAGGGAAGTTCGGCGAAATCCAAGTAGACTACTCCCCTGCTCAAATTCTGGCCGTAGTGCTCATTCAGCTCCTCGAACAGCCGTTTCTGCACTGCCTCATGGCGGGAAAGCAGGTACAGACAGAAGGACACCGCCGAAGTCGTGGTATCGTGGCCCTCAAAGATGAAGGTATTCACCTCATCGCGAATTTGCTTGTCGGTCAGCGTTTGTCCGTCCACAGTAGCCCGCAAGAGAGTGTCCAGCAGGGCATGACGCTTCTCCGGCTCCACTTGGTGGGCCTGCCTGGCCAGCAAGAGGCGGCGCTGCTCTATGATTCCATTCGTGAACTGATGCAGGCAGTTGACCCCAGCTTGCTGCTTCCTGAAACCACTAGGCCAGCACAGGCGGAAGAGCTGGGGAAATAGAAGATGCGGTCTCATGAACCTGGTGGCCAGCACGTTTGTCAGACTAAACGAGAATAGTTATAAAAGTAAAGCTTTTAAAAGGATGGATAAGTGTTTTACCACCTACTCTTTGACGGCGTGCACCACCTCGGAATCCACATCTCCTTGGGCGCCCACACTTACTCCCATAGCCGTTTCGGTAATGATGTCCAGGGCAGCCAAACCCACATAGGGATATATGTTCACGGCCGAGCTGCCGTGGGATAGGGGCTCCAAACGGTCCACCAATCTAGAGCTCTGCCTGTCGAAGACCTCGATAAATTGCTCCAATATGCTGAAGTGAAACGCGGGCGTAATGATCTTTCGCATCGTATGCCACTCCTCTCCGCGGCTCAGGAGGAGACCATTTCCAAGCCAGCCGCGTAGGGCCAAATACATGGTGCCCTTTCTGAGCTGCTGCTGACTGTGCAGCAGTGCATCCACATGACGGGGCTCCGCTGTCACCACAATTACGTGGCCTAAGACGAAGCCCATGAAGCTGCTACCAAAACGCCGGACATACTCGGCAAATTTCTCGTGGAGATCTGGACTAAGCTGAAAGGAATTAGGAGTCTTAAAGAATTGGAACCACAACTTACTGTCTGGCTGGAAACTGCGCATCTGCCAGGCGCATCCTACAAGAGGAAATCTCGACACACAGGGCACCACTCCGCGCAAAGGATGTCGCAGCTCTTTCAAGGCCAAGCCGATTAGCCAGGCCACCAGACGGGCCACTAGGAAAGCCGCCAGCAGAGCCACCAACATGTGTTACCCCCTGCAACGCGTCGTGTACTAGTTCAGCCGGCAATCTTATCTGGAGTACTGCAAACGGAGTACCTATTTATACACCAGGCATTTATTGCTTGTCGCCAACGTTTATATAAGCTAACCGTTTCGAATAGTTCGCCTCTGGGCAGAGCGAGACAGGGCGGTGGAACACAAAGCCAAGCGAGACGGGAAATCCGCGGGGAACAACTGGCCAGCTGTTTTCCCACATCAACAGCTGATGGTATCAATCACCACATTTTATCAGTCAAATGTAGAGTTCACACATAGATAAGGTGTCGTAGTAAATGAATCGTTATTCCTGTTCAATCGTTAACAGATATTTACACATTTATTCACAACACCGTTTCTTCAGCTGCACGAGGTTTCAAGCCCAAATGGACGCCGTTGGCCGAACGCAGGACGATGTTCATCGAGTGCCTGGGTTCTGGACCCAAGGGTAGCAGCTCGAAGTGTCGGAGCAGCTTGCTGACGGTGCTCTTCATCTCCAGCAAGGCGAACTTCTGGCCAATACAGTTCCTGGGTCCAGCGGAGAAGGGGATGTACGCATACGGATGAGTCTGAGGAACATCCGCCTCGAACCGCTCCGGTCGGAACTCATCGGGCGACTCAAAGTACTCCGGATCACGAAGGAGAACATAAATGCCCAATGTGAAGTTAGTACCCGCTGGGATACGCTTGCCACCTGGACATCAAGGAATCTGGTTAGTTGAGGTACTAGACCTAGGATACTACTCACGTATTTCCACATCCTCGGCGAACCAGCGGCCAATCATAGGCACTGGCGGATGCAGGCGCAGCGACTCCTTGATCACATTCTCCGTGTACTTGAGCTCCCCCAGATCCCGAAGTGTAACTGGTCTATTTTTATCCTCGCCTAGCACCTCACGAATCTCCTGCACCATGCGCTGCTGCACCTCCGGATGCCTGGAGATCTCATACAAACAGAAGGAAATGGCCGATGTTGTGGTGTCGTGGCCCTCGAACATAAATGTGTCCACTTCCTCGCGGATATCCTCATCGCTCAACGGAGCGCCATCGATTGTGGACTGTAGCAGCACATCCAGCAGTGCCATGCGACGCTTCTGGCCCAGATCATCTACCTGATCAGCTGGCGTTGTCTCCTTGGAGCTGTTGACCAGCGTGTGACGCCGCTCCCGTATTATGTTCTCGGTAAAGTCGTGCATCACCTTGATGGCTGCATCTTGTCGCTTAGCTTCTGCGGGCTGCGTCAGCCGGAATATCCAGTCCACCCGCTGCCAAGCGTTGATGAAACGAGTGATCATGATGTTGGTGACGCTGCCACAAAAAGAGAATCATCAGATTTTTATCATGAATTGCTTCAGCGGCACACTTGCTCGTTGACAGCCTGGACATAAGGCAGGTTCGGATTCTTCTGGGCATTGATCTTTGTGCCCATGGCAGTTTCTAAATGGGAGAAGCAAAAGGAAGATAAGTAAGACGGACGAGGTAGTATTCCAGGTAGCACCTCACCTGCAATGATATCCAGAGCCGTCAGACACACCACCGGAAAAATGTTGATGGGCGTCTTGCCATCGGCCCAGGACCGAAGCTGATCCACCATCACAGCGCTCTGCTGATCGAAGATCTCGACGAACTGCTCCAGTATCTTGAAGTGAAACGTGGGCGTTATGATTTTCCTTCGGCCGTGCCACTTCCTGCCCGTGCTCATCAGCAGTCCTTCGCCCAGCCAGCAATGGAGTAGTTTGTACAGATTATTCTTGGTGATGTGCTGATGGCTGCTGAGCACGAACTCGATGTCCCGGGGATCCGTGGAGAACACGGCCAGCTGGTGCATTACCCACACCCTGTAGAGGCGACCGTACTTGCGCTGGTTCTTGGTCACAAAGTCCATGATTTCTAAAGATTATCAGGTGAGATATTGCTGTGCAACGGGGTGTACTTTACTTTCTCTGATGGTTTAAGTGGCCAGATAAGGAATATTTAACGTTTGTAGTTTTTGTATTGGATGAACCACTGATATAGAACTATCAGAGAAACCGTTTTCTAATATGTATACTAATCCAGTGAGGGCAATAGGGGCCTGATATCATACAAGTGTAGGGAGAACTCACGTTCGGCGTTCAGACCACGGTACATAAGAACGTTTCCCAGCAGAGGAAGTGGCCGAGGACCCGGCATGTAGTGCAGCATATCGTTGCGCCTCTTCCGGCAGAAGTAGTCCCACACGAGAAGTGTGGCGAACGCCACCAGGAGCAGCAGGCCCAGCACCCCTAGCATTCTGCAGCGGATGACGATCGACTCACTACTGAACAGCACTATAAATAATACGATTCGTTCTTTATCTCCCGCGACGCTGTGTGGGCTCTGAATCTGGAATCCACCGCAGCCGGCATTCGTAAGAGAGAAGCGAACGCCTAAGAGAACGCCACCCCAGTCCGATAATCTACTAAAATATAAACCCGACGAGCCTATTACGATTTGTACCTTGCTAGTCTCTTTGTTTAACGATCATGCCAGTCGAGTAATCCAAGCTTGAAATAAACATATGCGAGGGATAGAAGCAAAAAAAGCCTTTTTAAATGATCAACCAAACTCTGATCAACAACTCTGAATTTATTATATTTGCTTTAATACCATTATAAATTACAGAACACATATTTATTATTTTTTAAGTAGTAGATGAACCTGGTAAAAAAATATACATTAAACATTGACCCATTTAAAAAATTCTTGTGTCAAAATTGTATCAAAAATCCTTTTGATTGTGCCTTCTCATTAGGGAATTCGGCACCTAGTCATCATGAGACTTGCAAATGCTTATCAATGGTTTCTAGACTAATAATACGTTTTATCAGTGTTATAATTGTGTTAGCCCCGACTATTGTAAATGGTTATCTACTAAACATATACATTTACATATTCGTTGAACCCCTTTTCCAGCCCATCTTACTATTGAGAATGCACCGAAGTTGTTTGGCAAATCGAGATTACCAAAGAGCTTGGACTTCTTATCAATTCCCCTCGTCATGCTTACTCAGCGAATCGATAGTTTTACCATATCTGTATTTTCCTATATTAACATGATATCTATTTGGGATATTTAAGAGGGGTTAAGTGTACATGGCCATTAAACGAAAGTTAGGAAAATAGTTTGATAAAGTAGAGAGATGTTCGTATAATTAATACAGATAAATAATGGATGTTGCTTAAAATCATTAATGGAGCGATCGATTTGGTCTGATTAATACTAGGCACTTTCGATAATTGGTGTTTTGCTTTCAAGTTCAATAACAAATATAGTAATATTCAGAGAATTCCAGTTTGACCTGTTATAGAACAGCATCCAAGCGCTTCTCTGGTTTTTTTCTCATCTCTTTTCCTTGATCTTAACTATTAAGAGAGTCGAGCTTAAAGAGAGCTCACCGCATTTCGTTTTGGAAAATCTAATTGCATTTTATTTTAGACATGTTTTTCAATTCACTTTAAAAATTCTACAAACTAAGTGGTTTCAAAAATGGGAAAGACTTTGTTTACTTTTATGTTCGTAGGTTTCTAACTCAGATCAATCCTCTGTATAACAAATCTATTTGTTGTTTAGCATAACTAAATAAAATAATTTTAGTTACCTTTTATTTTTAATTTTCCAAATGTTTTTCCGAACTCTTGGCACAGCCCTCGTTGCGGGCAACATCCATTCAATAAATTGATGGCAGGATTTGAGATAACAACAGATTGGATATACAATTGAACCAACCTCAATTTATATATTTGTTTGATTTTTGGGTCCACGCTGGACAAAAGATTTCAATCTAATCGGCTGTAAGCTCTGACACCCTAGTACTACTACGCTTGTCCAGATAATGCTGCATGCGACTTTTCCCAGGCCCCCGCTCGCTCGTTATCCAAGGCGGGGGGCAGAACTGTTTCCATATCAATCTGAACTTTTAGTCTTCCGATAGGGGCAAAGCCCCGAGTCACGATGAATGGGCACTTTCCGGTTCATTCATAAGGGAAGCGGGGGCGGCGCACCACTCCTGGTCCATGGTGAAGATCCTCATTGAGATGACGGTGACTTCCCAACTGATGTTGGGAATAGGGGAGGGGACACTCCTGGGCAGACACCCAAGGGCCGCCTGGTTTTGACCCCGGTCGTAGTTTTTGGCCTTCGCCTTGGTTTTTGGATCCAGTCCACTGATTGTGGTCGCCTTATCGCAATCCGTGTCGGCTACAAAACAGCCCCGCCGCCGAGCAGAACCAACCAGTCGGTGGCAAACAGTGCCGGCGTTAGACAGATCAATCCCATTTCCAAACCGGAGCCCAAAGAGCCAAACCCGCCATGTATTTGGAGCTCATTGCGATTGTCCTGACGACCCTGTTCGTGTGGGACTACATGAGGAACAGGCGTCACAATGTGATGTACGCCGCCGCTGGCATCCGTGGACCCAGGAGCTATCCTTTTGTGGGCAGTGCGCCCATCTTGATCAACGAGTCACCCAAAAGTAGGTCATGGCCAGTAGTTTTTTATTGGTTTTTAAAAACGTGGTTTTAAAACTGGAAGGGAAAATAGCTTAAAACAACTTACTAAAAACCGAAAGCTTGGCAATATTAACATTATAAATCATTGGCTACAAAAGAAGCCCATTAATTTAATAATCAACGAACTTCTCTTTTTAAAGCTGTCTTCGATCTCCAATTCCGATTGATTGCACAGTATGGCAAGAACGTCAAAATTAACATGATGGGTGAACGCGGCTTCATGACCGCCGATCCCAAGATGATTGAAGCCATCATGAGCAGCCAGCAGACCATTCAGAAGAACAATCTTTACGGGCTGCTGGTCAACTGGCTCGGCGATGGTCTGCTCTTAAGCAAGGGAAAGAAGTGGTTCCGCCGCAGGAAGATCATCACGCCCGCCTTCCACTTCAAGATCCTCGAGGACTTCGTGGAGGTCTTCGACCAGCAGAGCGCCGTCATGGTCCAGCAGCTGTATGACCGGGCGGATGGCAAGACGGTGATAAACATGTTCCCGGTGGCCTGTCTGTGTGCCATGGACATCATTGCGGAAACGGCCATGGGTGTGAAGATCGATGCTCAGCTGCAGCCGCAGTTCTCCTACGTTCAATCGGTCACCACGTGAGTACCACTTCTGAATATGCCTCGCGAGCTTGCGTTTACTAAAAGCATACATTTCTAGTGCCTCCGGCATGTTGGCTGAGCGCCTCATGAATCCATTGCAGCGTACGGATTCCCTAATGAAGATCCTTTATCCCAAGCTGTTCACCAAGCTGGATGATTCTGTGAAGAACATGCATAATTTCACCAACTCGGTAATCACTGAGCGTCGCGATCTTCTCCAGAAATCCCTTGCCGATGGAGGAAACGCCACGGCAGACCATGTGAACGATGTGGGCCAGAAGCGTCGCATGGCCCTGCTGGATGTGCTGCTGCAGTCCACCATCGACGGAGCTCCCTTGAGCAACGAGGACATCCGCGAGGAAGTAGACACCTTCATGTTCGAGGGCCACGACACCACCACCAGCAGCATCGCTTTCACCCTCTATTTGCTGGCTCGGCATCCAGAGGTGCAGGCTCGCGCCTTCCAGGAGATCCGAGATGTCCTTGGCGATGACAAGTCGACTCCAGTCACTATGCAGCAACTGGGCGAACTCAAGTACTTGGAGTGTGTGATCAAGGAGTCTCTGCGGCTGTTTCCCTCGGTGCCGCTAATTGGACGCCACATCACCCAGGACACCGTACTGGATGGCAAACTCATACCGGCCCACTCCGATGTGCTCATTCTGATTTACCATGCCCAGCGTGACCCGGAGTACTTCCCCGATCCGGAGAAGTTCCTACCGGAGCGCTTCAGCTTGGAGCGCAAGGGCGAGATCAACCCATTCGCCTACACTCCCTTCTCCGCGGGTCCGAGGAACTGCATCGGCCAGAAGTTCGCCATGCTGGAGATAAAGAGCACCATCAGCAAAATGCTGCGACACTTTGAGTTGCTGCCTCTCGGTGAGGACGTCCAGCTGGTGCTGAACCTCATCCTGCGTTCCACCACGGGTATTAACTGTGGCATCAAGCCACGCGTCTATTAGGTGTTCCTGGGTGATATTCTTTTTTTAACTAGTTTTATGTGAACTGTAAATACTGCAATAAAATACGTGTACAAATGTGGATATATCCAGTGATGGATAGCGTTTCTTTGCCCTATAAGAGGGTTCTTTAATGTTTTGGAATTAAGATGTTATTCAACTAAGAGATTATTTCAAATAGATTTTAAACTTACATTTTACTTTGAAAGGATAGCATTTATCAGGCAAGAAAAAGTGGAGGTAGTAATGGAATAAAAGATTATGTACATTCCCTACACATTGAAGGAACTAATGCTAAAATGATATAAGTATAGGTATTGAATTTTGGTAACCTGTCTTCAACTGTAAGCCCTCCATCACTGAATATCTCCCTTGCGCACACTCCTCCGACGATTTGAATGGATTCTATATTAGCTTTAATCGGCTCGTACTACAACTCAAAAAAAGGCGATTGCCGCGGGGCCTCTAGTCCCAGGCGTAGGTCTTGCCTGGAGTGGGCAGCTTGGAGGTCGTGGTCTTCGCCGCCTCGCCAGCCTCCGCCGCCAGCTGCTTCTGCTGCTCCACCAGGTCGATGGGCGGGAAGACCTCGCGCCGGGCATCCCGCTGGCAGTAGTAGTTGGCCGAGTGCAGATGGGATGGTCCGTCCGGGATTTCCGGCTGCGGCTGGGTGCGATCGGCCAGGCCGTCCTCGAAGCGCAGCGCCAGGTTGTGCTCCCGCTGAAATTAGGATTCGAATCAGCCAGAGGTTCCCATTTTCCGTCTTACATAACGGAGAGCGAGTTTTCCGTGGCCGCAGTCCGGGCTCTACAGGCAATGCATATACTCACGCCCAGGAGGAAGGCCCGGATGCGCTGGATTAAAGGCGACACGTCACGGCGCAGGGCAGACATCCTGATTCTGATTCAAACAAACTATGTCAATTTATTATTTATTTATATCAGTGTCGCCTTCTGGTATCGGGCTATCGATAGCTATCGATTACAGGGATGATATCCCATCTACTATAAGAACGGTCACTCTAAACATGCCGATGGTACACCCGGGACATAAGCATTGGTTTGAGTCCTAAATTAATGATAATTCTGGAGGGTTCATGTCTCCGCTAATTGGATAATTAACGATAAATTGTATAATTGTAGTTAGGGCTCAGCCCCGTTATCCATAGCTAGCGGAGGCTCGAACCGTTTATCTACTTATAAAAGCCCGCGTGAATTGAAAAATGTTAAATTAATAAGATGCCCCACAACTTGCTTCACTGAATGCCGAACAACACCATTCGCTGATACTGTGTCTAAGTACGTGTATTTATTTTATTAATATTATATCGCTTTGCACTTTCCCAACTGTCGTGAGTGGAAAACTTGAGTTAATTTCAATAGAGTAATGATTAAAAAATTGAGTAAACTGGCTCCTTTGGTCGTCCGTTAATGGTATTCATACACAATAATAATAAATAAATAGTCGCTCTCTCGTTTCTGTCTTCAGTGTGTGTTGCGCTAATTGTAAATTAAACTAAGTACGCCTTAAACTAAACTACTGCACTTTAAAGCTGCCGCTTTAGTAGTTGCGAGAGTTCCTTTCAAACGATGTCGGGGGATGTTCCATCCCCTCCAAGCTTACCAGCCCCTCCCCCCATCATCCGGCTTAGGCGGGCGTGGACTCTGGCTGGGATTCGTCTGGCGAGGATTGGGTGGCAGCTGCCGGACTGGGCGCCAGCTGCTCAACGCTGACGGTGCGCACAAACTCGGCGGTGGCTTCGATCACAATTGTGGGCAGCTCATCGGCGGCTGCGGGCGCAACTGGAGCAACTGCCTCCACCGCTTGCGGTTCGCTGGCGACTGCAGGGGCTTCTTCTGTGGGTGGTGCTTCTGCTTCAGCTTCAGTGACGATCACAGCCACTGGCGCAGTCTCAGGCACTGCTGGCTGAACTGGTGTGATCTCAACGGGAGCTGGAGCTTGCACAGGTGCAGCAGGAGCAGGCTCCGCCACAGCAACAACAGCTTCTGCTGCCGGAGCAGGAGCTGCCACAGAGGGAGCCGCCGGAGCTGGAGCTGCAGCGGGAGCAGGAGCAGGAGCAGCAGCCTTGGGCGCCGGCGAGGGCGACGCTGACTTGGCCTTGGCCGACTTGCCCACCGCCGGCGAGGGAGTCCTCGACTTGAGGTTCTGCTCGTGGGCACTGCGGTCCATCAGCACCGAGGTGGACTGCGGAGGCGCAGGACTGGCCGCCCTCTTGATGTCCTCAATCTTGGCATCCATCTCGCTGCGGATATCCTTGATGGGCTTCAGCAGGAAGACGGGCACATTGTCGTCCCTCCGCTGGTACAGCATCTCGCCCTCGAAGTCCACCAGCTTGTGCTTCCGGGCGCGCAGCAGGATGCCCACGACCTTGTCGGATATGTAGTTGTAGATCTGCGGGCAGGGTGGATGATTACTTGAGGGAGAGGCCGGCGAGGGCAAGGGAACTCACGTTGAACAGCTCGCCGAAGGGGATCACGCGCATGGTGGGCTCGTCCTTGACGTCGTAGCCCTCCGAATTGATGATCTGGCACAGCTCCAGCATCTCCTTCATCACATGGATGTTGGCCTTCTGGCCACGCATCTCCGTGAGGCTGCCGGCCAGTGGCTTGCCATACTGATCCTTCGAGAAGGTCGGCTTCGGCGAGGAGGCGCGTCCGTCCTGGGAGAAGGGGTTCAGCAGCTGCGACTGCTTGTGCTGCGTCGCCTGGTTGTTGAACATGGCTACCTTGGAGGACAGCGGCGAGTCCTGCAAGTATTGGAGGGCAAACGGCGGGCTGAGTTGTGGTTTATCAAAAAGTACTTACTTTCATTTTGAAAGGAAGCCAAACTTTAAAATTGAACTTTGGCCGGCGTTGCCAGGCAGGTGGCAGGTTCATTTACTGCTTGTCCTGACAGGTGGCAGGTTCATTTACTGCTTGCCCTGCCAGGTGGTCGCGTTGCCAACTAATGGGCGCTGAATTTAAAAACGAAATGAGTCTCAAACCTGACTAAACTATTAATAATAGTTTTCAACAAGATTCGAACAATATTCGATTTAAAAGATTTAAAACTTAGCCAAAGCCAAATTAAAATTCCCTGTTCTAGTGCAAGCAGTCGGTGCCGCGTTGCCAACCCACCCACTGAGCGGGCAATTAATGGTTTTCAAATTCTACAACTTGCTCGAACAAGTTCTCGCGGCAAAATAAATTAGCCGCAATTAAATAACAGCAGTCTTACATTTTGTGTAATTTTTCATCTAATAAGTGCAGGATTCCCGCGCCATGAGCCACCAGCAAGGCGGCAAAACGGCAAAACGGCAAAACGGCCAAGCCCAAAGGAATGCGCAAATGTCGTGGCCATAAATAAAGGCCCCGCGGAAAAGGGGGCGTACGAACAGCAGGCCGTGAGTGGGCGGGGCAGCACTCTTGAACACTCGAACAACTAAGAACGTATCTATAGAATGTATAGAACCACTTCCTACGGCACACACGCAAGCGAGAGAAATTCACGAACATCAAAAAGAAAACAGGAATGACCTTCACGGCCAATTTTCGCCACTAGCTGCTGTTTACTCTGGGGGCTTGTTATTATTTATGGGCGCCAAATAGAAGTGGAGTCCCTGCCCCGATCGAGTTGCCCGTGAATGAATAGTATTGACTCTGTCGGCCGATGTTTACATAACCACATAGCCACTTTGGCAGCGGGCGCGATGACGCCCTGAATTTGTCGCTTTGATCAATATCCAAAAATTCGTCAATCGGCGAATTTCATTCATGTCACACAGGCGCAAAAGGCGTTTAAAAATAAAACCCAACGATGAATGAAAAGCGGCCAGAACCTGGCGACCGCTTTTCACCCGCCGGGGAGAGTTTTTCTTGTTATCTATCTCACCCCGGGGAGAAAGTCTGGGAAAATGCATAATAAACTTGTCCATTGAAATTAGTTTTCTAGCTCTTGAAATTTCCATTTCGTCACCGCAAGTGCTGGGAAGTCGCCTCTCCAGTTTGGGGGCGATAAAAACGGAATTTGTATTGGAGACAAGGTTCGGAGATCTCTAGGCTAATGGAAATGCACTGCGAAAGGCCGACGAACCGAAAAAGCCCAGGTCGCTTTTGCGAGTCAGAGAAACGCGAAATTGGCCAACAATTGTGGGAGATTTTCAATGAACTGTCAGCAAAAAGATGCCAGTTTTATAACATTTATAAAAAATGTACACACAAATTATCTACCAATTCTCATCAGTAGGTTTCCAACCTCTTCGAGTGATTTACCCCTGTTTGGGGCCGCAAATAAAGTGCATGCAAGCCGAAACCGATATGGCTGTGCTTTTAGGTAACACTCTCGGCTGCAGCCGAGAATGGTTACGTAGTCCTCCCCGCCTTGCGGGTCTGTTTGTCGGCGCCGTTGTCACTCTCGAAGTCTGCGCATCCCCCAGATAGATAGATACACCCATGTAGCCCCTGTGCGGACGGTGTATCTGTGCATATTCAGCATTGCTATTTCGACGGTCATTGCCAAGAATTTTTCCGTGTTTTGATCTTTTTCGCTGTGCGAATTCGTTCTACTGCTCTGAGTGGCAAAAGCTGGGGTGTGTGTATTTTGGCAATTCATGTGGCGACAAATTAAAACAAATACAGCAGCGGCTCTCAGCAAAAAGAATAATGTTTTGTTTGCGGCGCTGTCGCCGAAAATTCTTTATATCGTTTCGATCCTAATGATTTTTAATCATGCTCTTGGAAGCTGTCCAGACATTTTCTCGCGCCTCTCGCCCGACATTTATCTTGGCCATTTGCATTATTATTTTCTTTGCCATTTCTATTTTTTATTTTTCTACCCCCGCCTCTCACGCATTGCTTGTGGTTTTCTGCGCATAAATAATTTTCGGGCATTTGTCGCACGAGATGTGCGGAAAAGCGGAAAAAACAATACCCTGTGGTTGGGCTCTTGTTGGCGCGATCTTTTTATAGTTGCCAGCGCGGCATTCCAAACATTTCATTTCGAATCTTAATCCAAATCCCTTCTCCCATTCTTGCCTCTGGTGTTTCTAGGCAGCATTCCTGGGCAGATCTTTCTGGTTTTTAAAGTATTTGGTCATAAGTTCTTGTTCAGTTCTTCCCAGCAACTCAGGAAATACTTCTCTAGTAAACTCCATTTCAAATGTTGTAACCCCAGGATGTCTATACTTCTATATACTACTACTTATCTATTTTCTTACAGTTGTAATCCTTCCTTATATAGAGAGTCATATTTAAGTGCCATACAAGTGTACTATTTTTACATAACTCAAGAACTTCTTTCATAACTCAAAACATATGTGTTTGTAGTGACATAGGATAGTATCTTATGAATGCATCTCAATGGTAGGATTGGTCTGTGTGTTGTTGGGCAACAAACAAAAAACAACAGCAGTTTCACAGGGAATTTCAGGGTTTTCTCGAGACAGATTCTTTTTAAGGACAGATTCTATTTAACTCCCCAGAGATATACTTACCACCACGAAGCGCAGGGCGCCCAATTCGTGCGATACGTCCGTCATAATTGCACTGGGCTTGGCCTTAAGTTCCGGATTCTGGCTGGGATCTGGATCTTGCAGATTGCCGGCTGGGACTGGTGATGCGGGGCAAGCTGGTCCGGAACGGTGTGCTCTTCTGCCTCTTGTCGCCGCGAATTCGCAACACTTTTGCCTGCAATCGGGGAGAGAAAAGAGTTGGAGACAAAGGCCCCGCGATGGGAAAGAAAACCAATTAAATTTAGCAACAAACAACATTCATAACAATGGAGATGTGTGTGCCCATTGCGGATGGGTGTTTTGTGTGTGTCTATGGCGAATTGCCAAACAGCGTTTATTTGCTTTTCACCAGTTGCCATTTCCTTTGTGACCCAGACCCAGACCCAGACCCAGACCCAGACCTCTATAGAGGTGTACGGATCCAGATTGGAGGCCCCAGCGCAACCCAAAACAACACTACCCAAGGTGATGAGCGGGGGAAACTAAAACAGAAAGCGGGGAGATGGACAGATAGACGGAGAGGAAACAAAAACAGAGGCAAGGCAAGGCAAAGCGCAGAAAGACCGTTAGGCCTGAACTCTTGAGCGCCCCTCGCATCGTGGTATCAAGGTGTATGGTATGGTGTTTGGTAGCTCTATGGCACAGTATGGTGTGGCATGGTGTGGTGGTCGTACGACCCCGAAAGATGAACCGGAATTCGGTTTCGTGCCCATTTGCCGCTTTTCCATTTCGAATTAACTGGAAATTGCTGTGCATTAACCTCGGCGATTTCCAGCGAGCTTTGAGTTACCAACAACCTGCTACGCACATCACATGTGTCTAAGATATACACAGGCGAGTATGCCTATAGCTTGGACTAAAAGTCAAATCCAAAAACTTAGGCCCTCAGGTAACCCTGTCAATGAGACCCCAAGCTGACTTCCTAAAAAGTATTCACTTAGTTGGGCTCAACAAATTGTCAGAGTAATGGAACCTTATGTTAAACACTGACAGAAGCCTAAGCCACTAAAGTGTTCCAAGAGGCAGACAGCGAGATAACAAATAATATGAAAGACATATTTTAAATCGAGAAGAAAAAGGAAAAAGAAAGAAAACTTAAGGAAACAGGAAAACTTTTTAAGTTATACTTTGATACAATACTCAATTTTAAATTTTAAATCAATGGATGAATAGTCTTTTTCGTTTTAACTCGGCTTAAGAAATTCCATTTTAAAGTATCTAAGTATCTTTTAGCAGCACACTATATAGCTATCAAGCCTTAGTTACGTTAGCACTGATTTCAGATAGTAAATAATTGCTTTTACGGCCCGAACTTGGTTAGAACCCCATATATCCACAGGTTTCGGGAACTTTAAGGTGAGTTGCCTACGGGTCACCAGTGATCACAGACCGGTGGCTCAACTTAGTTTGTTCCGCCGGGTGCTCCCCTCCCAACTCACTCACTTTTCTGGGGTTTTCTGGAGGTGTCTCCTCTTATTCCTGGCCTTCGGCTAGCTGGAATTCCTCGACGCGTCGGGCTTCCAAGTTTCCGTTTCGATTCGATCCACTCACAATGCAAAATGCAGGCGCTTCGAAAACGCTGCTTCTTTCGGTTCAACAACGGAAAAAAAACAAGAAAAATGTCTTTCGACTGGGCTCCGTTCCGGCTATTGTTGTATTTTGTATTTGACTTGATTTGGATCTGATCGACGCTGCTGTATGCTGTATGCTTTGTTTTCTCTTTTCTCTGGGGTCTATGGGTACACGCCGCTCGGTTGCTGGGACCAAAAGTGAGCGCCGAAAGCGATCGCGCTTTCTTTTTATAGCCGCGGCGGCACTCACACGCTCGCACGCACACCTACAGGGCAGCTGCTTTTCGGATTTTCAGATTTTCCGATTTGCAGCCTGTGCCGCTTTGTTTTCCCGCTCTCGGTGTGAAAATGCTCTCTGCATTTTCTTTTAATTTCAGACCCTCTGCGCCATTCCCAACCGCTTTTCCCAGCCAGCCGAGAAGCACTCCCAGCGAAGTTGGAGTTTCCAGCGGCGGGCATTCGTGCCAAGTTCAGGGGAGCACCTGCTTCATGCGGGGGTCACTCTTCAATCAACACCAGCTTACGCGCTCCGCTGGTCCGAGGGCCCGAGGGTCCGATGGCCCGAGTCAGAGTGCGACCGCAGAACAGATTCCGAATCCGTTGGCCGCCAAGAAGCCGCAGTGAAAAGAGCTCTAAGAGAGGTGCACTGGGGGAAATTGTGGGCGACTTAGCACCAAAGATCGGTCGTGTTATATCACCTTGTCGTTTGCCATGGCTCTTTGCCTAGTCTTATGCACTAATATCAATTTCATGTTTTTAATATCAAGCGAGGGCCTCGACCATCAGGTACCCGTTACTCTACTTAGATCTCAGCGTTCATACGGACAGACGGACAAACGGACAAACGGACAAGGCTAGACCGTCTCGGCTGGTGATCCTGATCAAGAATATATATGTACACTTTATGGGGTCGAAAACGGCACCTTCTTCCTGTTACACACTTACCAACGAATCTAGTGTACCCTGTTATATGAAGGTGATCCTATGTGATATTTTCAACAATATCCCCCTCTCTCATAGAAAGAAAATAGTCAAAGAAAATAGTCTTAAAAACTATATTATTTTTTTGTGTTCGTTACTGATATATCAATTTTTGATTGGTTTTTCTTCAAACACAAGTACTATACTCAAGGATTTTAAAAGGCAACGAAATCCCAGCTTGAGTGCTGTGCAGTTTTTCGCCCAGTGTGTCGGCAAGTGGGAATCGGAGAGAAGTGAAAATCGAATCAGCGGTGCAACGCTCGTGCCGTTCGTAATGCTCTTGGGAAAAACCGGAAGCGGTCGCCTGCCTCAGCCCCGCCCCTGGCAGCCCCCTGGCAGCCCCATTACACAGACCCCCGAAATAGACCGACCATCTAGCGGTATGCTGACGGTTGGGTCTTACTTCGATGGGGGGTTCATGTAACGCGCTGATCGGCGGAAGGAACTGGGGATGCCGTTCAAGAACCACGACCCCCGAGAAGGGCAGGCAGCGCAGCTTTCGGGGCACCAGCTCAAGTCCTGGGATTCTAGAAGCCCCAGGAACCCTAAATGTCGCAATCAGAATCTCCTAACCAGAGAGTGCCCCATCGAAATGCGCGTGCCCAGCTGCCTTGGCTTGTCAGTTGGATGCGGACTCGGGTTCGGGTGCGGACTTGGTCCACCCGGCCCGCCAATCTTCAATATACGAGTTTATTCCGCTAATTAAACAAATTCGACTGCATTGTTCGCATACAATGCTGGGTATTCGGGGTACTCGCTACGAGTGTTTTGGTCAACTTGATGGGCGGAAAATGTGCAATGCTTTCCTTAACGTGAGAAACATAGTTACTAAATCTTCTCTAGAAGAAGTCTCTTCTAGACTTTTTTACTTTATAGTGAAGTACTAGGTGGTCACTATCGATAGAGTCGAAAACTTGTCAATTTTTGAAAGGGAGTCTTCCCTCTGACATACCTTTTCTTTTTGGTTCGTTTTGGTTCCTTTCTTGTTGAAGATAGCTTACAGTGATTACAGTGACCTTAAAGTGGAAAACTCTTATAAGCTCGCAGAAGTGTATCACAAAATACTATTTTAGTGCAGTAAAACTCTCCCAAAACGTTTGGTTTATCATGGCTCGTTCCCGAATATTGTAGTTTTTAATAGTTAAAATTGTTTAAAATTAACTTGATAGGTAGCTTTCATATTATCCATCATGAGATAATATCTTATACTGTGAGTTCGCTGTGGCTTATTATTTATTTAAATAGGTTGTATCCCAGCTGCTTCCCAGCTGACATACCTGGGAAAGGATGGATCATTCCCAACCATATTCCTGCCGAGCGCCTGCGTGGATCCCAGTGGGTATTCCACCAGTGGCTCGCTGGGTACTCCCGCGGTCCATCACTTCCTCGCGAGCCGCGGCACCGCAGCACTCGCTTGTTATTGTTGCATGTTTGGCTGACAGCCACAAGTGCATGGCGATGCGATTCCGATGGCAATTATTTATATACTACCCACTGCAAGCACGTGTGTGGGTGCGGGGGGCGGGCCTTTCCTTTGGCCACTATATGCGGTGCACACCCGTACCGCATGCCACACAGCCCGCCGCAAGATCGGTGTGCCTGGTTTGGCAGCGGCCAGCGCATAAATAAAATCAACTCATGAATGAAAATGCGTTCGCCGAGCAGCTTCCTGCTGCCGCCGCGGAAGGGAAGCCAGGAGACCGCCGACTAAGCGATCGCCAAATGGTTAGCATAAATTATTTGATAGATCTGCCAGGGGCTGTCAGCACTGCAGAGGCACCTAGGGGTCCCTCAGTAACGAGCAGGCGACTCGACTGCACTGGCTTTGGCATTCGAATGGATTCCAAGTCGCAGAACCTGATGCGGAATGCGGAATGCGGAGCACTTGGCCTGCAATCATTTTCCATATCATTATATTTTCCATGTGAATCGGCATATGCGTCGCACTTTTCTGCAAAACGATTCAGCGGCCAAGGTACCAACAATCAAATGGAAATGTATCCACGATGCTGGACTTGTTCCCGAGCTAAAGATCTATCTGTTTTCACCCTCCTCCGCTGTCGATTTGTCAGCAAAGGGATGTATTGTGTGCAACTCAAACAGTTAGTTGTATTTATTTGCGAAAATAGGCAAGTGGAAACGTCAAAATGAGCAACTATTTTCGGGATTCGAGATGATTCATCAGCGCAATTTCGAATTTCGCCGGCGATGTCACTTTCTAGACGAGAGGCAGCAGATTTGCTAATACCTAATTATTGGCCGCGTTAAGTAATCGCGCCGAGAGACGGACATTGCCTTATTTGGCCAGCGACTGCCCCTGTTGCTCGCCAAATGGTATTTCGGAGCTCGCATCGGTGGCGTATACGTAACGCGGGCAACGGAAAATTGCGCATACGCTGCGTCCGCCTAATCATATGCTTTATTATTGTTATTATGCTGTATTATTAGTACGGGCCTGCATTGTGGCGCACAAGACGAGCGCTGCGATGGCTCATCCTTAGATCTATATATAAACAGGCACTGGGCCCACCCATGCACAGCACAGGGCACTGCAATAGCAGCTGAATGGCAAAGTGTTGGAAGAAATTGAAATAGGAAGTGTACTATTTCGTATTACTTAAGTCCTCATGAGGGTAAGGGAGCATTTGTAGAGTATATTAATCAAAAATGATAGCAAGACATTACACAAGATTATAACAGAACATTTCGTACGTAAAGAAGAATTAAATTTGATTAGCAAATAACTTTTTGTCTATCTTACTTAGAGCGAAACAGAAAAATGTTTAAATTTCTTAATTTTTCCAAAAACTGCCATCCGTCTTGGGGTCTCTAAACGCTTGTGTTATACAGTACATCTGCGCGGCGTGGATACATGGTATAGGGGTCCATTCTATGCGAGTACTAGATGCCAAGTGGGCAAGTGCCGTTGACGCAAATTGCGCGCCTCGGCCAAATTGCCATTATTTTTATTGTTATGATGTAGTGCTCTCCAGAGCTGAGGTCGCTTGGTGTCCGTCTATCCGCTGCACTGCGCCTTGAAGTTCGCCCCGGCCGGGGATCTGAGGTGCGTGGACTGGGTTCTGTGGAGGGGGTACCTTATGCAACTATAGCTCAATAATAAACTATATTCTGCTACCTTATGTCAAGTATATACTATAAGGATGTTACAGGAGTTCCACTTGCAACCCAGAACCGAAGCCGGGCGAACGCTGCGATGCGCCATGTTAGGATGATCAAAATTGGAAACAAAAGGAAAAATGGAAATGCCAATGAAATTCCGATCCCCAGCCCCAGCCCCATCCCCATGTCCGACATCGAAAAATCGCCAGCACTTGTAAGACATGTGTAAATATTTACGTTCCGCCTCCTTTATTTTTCCCCCCCTTTTTCCGTGCTGTGGGGGTGGAGGGCAGGAGGATGCCAGAGATAAAGTGACGTCGATGTCGACGACCGACGAGCGGCGACGCAAGAATTTTGGAATTTGGCATGGTCGAAGGACGCCTGTTGTTGCCATTGTGGTATAAAAACACGTATACTCGTATGTGCCCACACAGCGCTTTATCTAGTACGCAGTGGGCGAACGAGCATGTGTTTTTGGATCGGGATGGGGCTTCGGATTCGGACTCGGACTCGGACTCGGATTCTGATTCGGATTGTGATGCGGATTTTATATTGTACTATATTTTCGGATGTGGCTGCGGCATGAGTCAACTGGGGCTGCCAAATGGGAATTTCTAGCTTGTGTATGCCAATATGTGAATTCGCACTCGCAGCTGCATAAACATCTGCATTTCACAGGCCATAAGGGTCAGGAGTGCGGGATGGAAATGCGGGGGAGGTCTGGTTAGGAAGGAGTTAGCCAAGAAATTAGGTGAGTTCAATGGGCTTCTTATTGTTAGGGGATCTTAAAGCACATAAACAATATTTATCTGAAGACTAATAAAGGACTTTAGACTTCTCAGAACTAGTAGTACTTGAGTACAGTTCGCAAAAACCAGAGGCACCTCGAACTTCTCCCATTTGCCCTGATAACAAAGAGATCTCCGGCATTTCCCTCTGCGAAATTCGCGGAGAACAGGCCATCGATTTCAAGTTCGCGACTTCGTCATCGTTGTTTGTCTGCCGTCGCTGGGAAGTGAGTGGGATGGCCTAAATATAGAGCACCTGGCCCGAAATAGACCGGCCATGTGGCCCTAGTGACGTCGGCCGGGGCCGGGGGCGGCGGGAGGAGCCGGATGAGTTGCGGTCAGGTGCTCGCCCCCGCCGAATGTAAACAACTAACGGCGCTGGAATCGAATGAAATCGAATGGATTGGAATGCTGCTGGGACGCATTGTTTACACTCGATTCCGTCCACTCAATCACCGTCGTTTCGCCAGCAAGAGACCTCAGTCTCCGGCGGAATTCGGTCTCTTCCGAGCGGAAGATAGGTTCCTTTATCTCTCTAAACCAATCTGTCAACTTGGAGTGATGACCTCCCCGGCTTTTTTGCCAGCTAAGGATGACTAGGGGAATTCGCCAGGTTAGACTGTGAACCCCGAACAATTCCCAAGTGCAAGTTGGGTGCATGGTCCACAAAATCGTTATAAGCAACATGTAAAACATAAAAATAGGATATATTAATTGATGATGTGAAATATACTACTGCATACTTTTAAACCCCTTTCTAGGAGGTTCAAAGCCGCAGAGATTTCAGGTACACACACTTAACACCTTGTTAATAGTACAAATTAATAATATTAATAATTATAATATAATATTTTAATGTTATTTTACAAATCCTAGAGGGAGAGAATAAATAAATATTTTACATGCAATAAAGGTCACTTTAAAAGTAGTTTGAATCCCCAAAGATCTGTGATCTGCCCAGTTGAAAAAGCCGAAATGCCATCGCTACTCTGAGCTGCTGATAGGGGCCAGCCTCTTGGCTTATCAGCCATCAGTTGATGGGTGAGTCGCGCGCTGGGCAGCTCTAACAGACGGTAGCATCGCCTCCAGCGAACTGGTCAGACGCGAAGAACATGTGGCTCCTGCTGGCACTCGTCGTGCTCCTCGTGGTCCTCGGCCTGGAGATGCGGCGATTCGTGCGGAACATGCGGACAGTTCCGGCTCCCCTGCCCCTGCCTCTGCTGGGCAACGCCCATCTCTTCTGGGGCCTCGAGCCGGCCGAGGCGTTCCTGAAGATTGGCGAGCTGGCGCAGAAGCACGGCGACACCTTCGGCCTCTTCCTGGGCCCCTCCTACAGCGTGATGCTCTTCGATCCGCGCGACGTGGAACGCGTTTTGAGTAGCACCCATCTGCTGACCAAGTCGCAGGAGTACTCCTTCCTGGCGGGCTGGCTGAACGAGGGCTTGCTGGTCAGCAGCGGACGCAAGTGGCATCGCCGGCGCAAGATCATCACGCCGGCCTTCCACTTCCGCATCCTGGAGCCCTACGTGGAGATCTTCGACAGGCAGTCCAGGCGTCTCGTCGATCAGCTCCGGCTGAGGAGCAGCAGTGGCCAGGAGCGGATCAACCTGGGCGAGGCCATTCACCTCTGCACGCTGGACGCCATTTGCGGTGAGTACACAGGGCGAAATGGGGGACCCACCAGAAGATAGATGCATTTATTTAAAAGTTTACCTAGCCTGCAGTTAAAGGTTAAAAGTTTTAGGACACTTTTTTTTAAGGAAAAAGACTTAAAAGGATTTATTTATTAAATAGAATTATTTTAAATAATATAAAATTTCCCCTACAAAGGCAAACAAATTGCTGAATTATTCAGTAAAAATGGTTTTATTTTAGAAAATAATTAGAAACCTGATTATTTAGCTGCTATTTTAATAGAAACAATCAAATCTAGACGGAGATAACTCTAAGATTGTTTAAGCGGCCGTATTCTAATCTAGAAATCCCGGGGGGAGGACCGATGGAAAGCATTGGGCCAAGGTTCAAATCCACTCACCGCCATAAAACACTTATTATGGGCTTTCCATATCAATAGC